>NW_012114944.1:5505009-5510641 GCF_000951035.1 Colobus angolensis palliatus
CTTTCTCTTTTTTCATTCTCAGTAGCATGATGCAATGGACAAGTTACTTTTCTTTGAGGCTCAGATTCCTCATAGCTACACCTCTCTTGGTTGCTATTAGAATTAAGTGAACTAAAACACCCGAAAAGAGTTTAGTAAAATGTAAAGTACTATATACGTATTATTATTTTTCTTACTGTATTTTGTAACTAAGGATATGAAGAATGTGCTCAGGGGAAGATGGTTTCTGAGGAAGGCCCAAGAAAGGTTGACTTAGTCTCCCACAGGTGACCTAGGCCTTTGGATGGACAGAGAGACCTAAGTTCAGAGATAATTAAATAAGGAGCAAATTCATGGGCTGAAACTAAAAGCAACTTGATAGGCCAAACATGAAATGCTTCTTTCTCAGAAATTCAGAGAAGAGACTCTGAGAAAGATCTTCCCTTTGCTTTTCTGAGGGCTTCCAGGAATTTATCCCAAAGTGATGATGTCCCAGAATAAATAGGTTTTCTTCTCATAATTAAGCCAGAGGTTCTGGGAATGGGCTGAGCCCAAGGCTGAATTCATTACTGAAATTGCTTGCAATTTAATTCAGGTCTCAAGGAGGTGGTTCCTGTGTGTCCCCGGAAAAGAATCCTCGCATCTAGACAACAGTCTCCATGTGTCTCTAGATTGACTTTGAAATGGGAACCTTTTTCCCCTTCAGAACTTAATTTACTCTCTAAAAATTAAGTCCACAAAGGGAACTTCACTACCACACTGTCTGTAGAAGGACCTCAGCATTAGGTGGGAACATCTGGGACATCATTCAACATGGGTAGTGACTGAAGGAAGTTGAGTGTCCCTTAGGAATAGAGACCACGAATTTTTCAGTTTTGTATCCTCTGCATGTCACATAGTGCTGGGCCCAGAAAAAAGTACACAGTGAATCAGTGCCTTGGAAGCCTCTTCTGTAGGCACAGTTACTAGCGCACGGTAGGAAATTATAAATATTTGTGAAATGGACAGCATTGCCACCAGGTCTAACACACTGAAAATATCCACTGTTGTGCAAATGTATTTTCCTTTTGTTCATCTTAGCCCATTATTGGTTGCAACTACTCCCATAAAATTGATTTATTGCCCACATTCTCAGAGTAGGCAATAATCCATATAATAATATGGGTAATCCATATAATAATATGGGTCTATAACGAAGATAAACCATAATGTTTGTATGGTATCTTCACAATGTATTATACAATTGGATCTTCACTTCAGGAGGAACGACTACTGCATTCTTCCAGGCCAGAGATGAAGGAAACCTAAACTAGGAAAGTGACAGTGGGAGGGAGACACATGGGAGTTTTCGAACTTGATTTCTGGTTTGGAAACCTGAGTGGATGATGGTGCTATTCGCTGAGATATAAAGAAGGTACAATTTTGATGGGAAATACGATGAGCTTAATTATTAACATTCTGAGTTTAAGCGCTTGTCTGCCACCCTGGTAGAGGTAGAGCTCATTAGATATCAAAGTATGAAACTCAGAAGAGACATCTGGGTAGATGTAGTCTCTCTCTCTCTCTCTCTTTTTAAGACAGGGTCTCACTCTGTTGCCCAGGCTGGAGTGCAGTGGCACAATCACAGCTCACTGCAGTCTCAACCTCCTGGGCTCAAGCAATCCTCCTGCCTCAGCCTTCTGAGTAGCTGGGACCACAGGCGCATGTCACCACCGCCTGGCTAATTTTTGAATTTTTTGTAAAGACGAGGTTTCATTGTGTTGCCCAGGCTGGTCTCGAATTTCTGAGTTCAAGCCATCTGCCCGCCTTGGTCTCCCAAAGTGCTGAGATAACATGTATGAGACACTGCGCCCTGCCAGTAGATACAGTCTTGAGAGCCATCAGCATATGATAGTAATAGATATCCAGAAATAATGAGTATGGGGGAAGAACGGTGAGAACAGTTTTAGGGGGAAGCAGGTGGCAGAGACCTGTAGCAGAAGATGGAGTAGAAAAATGAAAACGGACACAGCCAGCATGCAGGAAAAGAAAGCAGTATGGAAAGAGACATGAGGTTAAAGGAGAGATTTTTAAAGATGGAAAAGACATGTTTAAATGCAAATGGGAGAGGAGCAACAAGATAGACCCACTGGGCACCTCTGAATCTGTCCATCACCACATCTGACTACAGCAACCTTAAGACAGTAATGACAATGGCTTCACTTCTGCCTTTCAAATCTAACACAAGTTTCTCTCTTGGACAATCATACAAAAAATGGGATTCTAGGAAATTTAGTTCTCAGTTTATCCATGTTGACATAACACAATCCTGCACAATCCACCACTTGTCAATTTTGTATCCACATACACTTCTTTAACCATATTTAATTTCCAAATAAAAACAATTATAAAATCATGCCTCTAGATAAATTGATTCAATAAATGAGTTTTGTCACTCATCTGGGACTCAATTAAGTCTTTTAAAGGCATTGCAAAAATCTATCAGACCTGAGTATACTGGAGTACACATATAATTCCAGGTGTCGCTGAAGTGGGAGGATTGCTTGAGTCCAGATTTGATTCCAACCTGGGCAACAAAGGGAGACCCCCCCCATATCTAAAAAAGAAAAACAAATCTATCAGGTCAGCTTCCTCTAGGTAGGGGGAAGACAATTCTTCCAGGTTACATAAAAACTAGTACTGGGCTTATTCTCTGTAAAATGAGTGCAGAAGCAATGCTGTATAGGATATCATGATGACAAATAAGGCATTCAATAAGGACAATGCATTTCCCCTTCCAAGTAGAAATGGTCGAAAATAATCAGCCTGAACTAGGTGGCCTGAAAAATGGTGCCGTATCTCCAGTTGTTGTTGGTCTTTGCTGATGGCAGTTGGAGACTCCGCCCGGAGGTAACCAGACTGGCTTTGGTGAGAGAAAGTCTATGTTGCTGGATAACCTCTGTCCCTGCAGCCACGGCCTTTTTATTTATTGGGCAAGGACAGGAATGACTGGAGAAAGAGGATGACTGACATCCACAAAACAGGTCATCTTGTCTATCTTATTAGTAAGATACTTCTATTGTAAGGCTGCATTTTGGTGAGCCTTCACCTCAGATACAAATATTGTCATATTCTGTAGTCATTTAGAGAGGTCTATCCCCATACCCGTTTTCCAGACCTCATTGCCTCCATTTTTCTAATCATCTTTCATCCAAGTTCATGACCAATCAACCAAACCATTAATCACTGCTCATGAATTAATAGATCCATACCTTTTAGCCATCTCTCCTTCCAGGCAAGTTAACCAATTAGGTGCACTACCCACTGGAAATCTTTCCTTTCAACACTGTTCTTCATGGCCACACCCAAATAGGGCTATGGTGCTAAGGGCATTCAATGGAGCTTCTTCAATTTTGGTAGATATATTTGCAAAACATTCACCGTTTTTCTTCTTTAATCAAACCGTTCATAGGGACCACCCCATGAAGGCATTTGTGCAGACTGAGAAAGGAGAGGCAAGGTAGCAGAAGAAGGATTCATAGAAATCTGAGCCATTTGTTGATGCAACTGACTTGTGTCTTCAGGACCTGGTTGATCCCGATCTCGTGCATATCACTCCCACTTAATGATGAAATGGTGCTGTGCACACTCAACATTATAGCTTCTTGAGTCAGAGATCAACCACTTTGCAATGGGCAGCTCAGGTTGTATGCTAACTTCTTGGTTCATGGTGAAGTATTTAGTCTCCACTAGGGCCCAGTAGCAAGTCAGAAGATGTTTCTCAAAAGAAGAATAGCAACTGGGAGAGGATAACATAATTTTGCTTCAAAATTCCAAAAAGTCTAAACTATGATTCATTCACAAAGGTTTGCCATGTGCTCTGTAATGCATCTCTGTCAAGATGCTCCAAGAACTATTGGATCTGCTGAGTCAGACAACTGCTTCTGGTGGTCTTTACTAACGGGCATTGAGAAAAAACATTTGCTACATCGATAGCTGCCAGAGGGTATGCTGTTTTGCTTCAGCCAAGAAACCACATTTGGAATTGCAGCAGGGTAAGCAGTCAGGAAGACGACATATTAACAAAGTGGAGGAAAGCAGGACAAGTAGGAACCAATTTAGAAACTCTGTGTCTATCCATTACCACATTTTACTATGGTGACCTTCAGAGAATAATGGCTGCTGCCCACTTCTGTCTTCCATATGTGCAAGTTTCTCTTTTGGGCCAACCCTAACCCTGAGTTACAGAGTAAATGGAATACTGGAAAACACTGTTCCCAGGTAAACCAAGTTGACACACCACAATACAGTACACTGGTTTTGTGCATTACTAATTTGTATTCATTCATACATATAGATTGTGTTTATGTTTTGTATGTACAATTTAGTTCATAATTTAAAAAGAAGATGTTAAGACCAACATAAAAGTTGATGTTTAGAAGCTTCCTCAATAGAGACATGTGTAACAAAATTATTTGTGAATGAAAAAAAGTATGTTTTATGCATACCACTCTTCCCGCTTCTAAAGAGGGGACTCCTTTTCTGAGTGCTGAGATGGGTCTGAGAATGCAAACTGGAGAGAGAACTATGAGATGGGGGCAGGTAATGATGATGACTTGGGATGAGAGGTTGAAGAAAAATGTGAGTCTGGAAAATGACTGTGGCAGAACAGGGAGAATTTTTGAAGAGACAAGAAAGCTGCTATCCATAATGAGAAACTGGTGAAGGAGCATACTTATGTGGAATTTTATTATGTTTTAAAATATGATGTTGTAATATAAAACCTCTTCCACTAGCTGCATGGAATCTTCAGTAAAATATCCACTTCTCATCATGCATGGATGAGGTGGATTTATACTGGAGACAAGTCAAAGTGCTGAATGCAGTCGCAATAGTAGGCCTGGAGCAAGAACTATGGCTGTTCCCAGGAAGTCAGCTACAGCTCAGTTACATTGCTGAATAAAACAGTGCAAAATCCTGTTATTAAAGAGTGGTAAGCCATTTCTGTCCTATAAAAAGACACTTTGAGGTAGATTATCCTTTATTTCAGGGGGACAATACTCTGAACTGGCCCTTTAAGTCATACAAATATAAAACAAGCTTCATCTATTGTTCTTGGGAAGATCTGTGATGCAACCTAAATGCAGATATTTCAGCCTAAAAGTGAAGTGACTGTGCTAGAATATAAATTGTCCTGGCTAGGTTTTAGCAACCACAATTATGCATCTACAGATGTATATGCCCTTATGTGCAGAAATGGGAAGTTGTGAGGAAGAGAAAGGCAGGAGAGACATTTAAGTAAGATCTTCACCTCACCCAATAGGCTTTTAAATGACTAGGCTTGGCTCAATGCATGGTTTTGTTTAATGTCCTAGAAATGAGACATGTGGTTAAGAGCATGGGCTCTGGCTGGGCATGGTGGCTAAAGTCTGTAATTCCAGTGCTTTGAGAGACTGAGGGAGAAGAATCACTTGAGGCTAGGAGTTCAAGACCAGCCTTGACAATATTGAAAGATCCCACCTCTGGGGGAAAAAAAAAAAAAAAAGAACACAGGATGCATCTGCAGTCCGCTGCCATTGGGAGGCTCCTCTACCACTTGCAGGGTGTGTTGCCTCACTGTTTTTATTTTACAATGGGAAGGAGGATAGTTGTTACTTTATAAGGTTGTTAAAAG
>NW_012114944.1:5510691-5516590 GCF_000951035.1 Colobus angolensis palliatus
AAATTCCCCTCTACCACTTGCAGGGTGTGTTGCCTCACTGTTTTTATTTTACAATGGGAAGGAGGATAGTTGTTACTTTATAAGGTTGTTAAAAGGATTAAGGATTAAAAGGGGTATGGAAAAAGTTTAGCACAGTGCTTGACATATAGTAATATCTTAATAAATTTTAGATATTGTTATTATCTTGAAGTTAAGGCTGAATAATTTAGAAAATAATGATATTGGGTCATCAATGATATAACTGTCTTGTTGAAACCAGAAGGTGAGGCTGCACTGCTGTGCATAGGTTGGAGTCTCTTCAGAAGAAGTGAAATTCCCACTACCACTCATCCCAAGAAAATGTGAATCCCAGGGGAAGTTGATGGAATGAGAAACTATGGATAATGTAAGAAATGAGCCAGAAATGAATGAGATAGAAATACTAGAAAGCCAAGTCCCAGATTAGTAATGGAGCTTCTGGGATGCCAGAAATAAGACTCTCAAAATCAGAAGAAATGAAGGCTGCTTAAGCTCTGATTCAGGGAGATGCCTCAGGATGACAAGAAACTTATATATGAACTAGAAGGAAGTTGGGCTCTGCACCAATCTTGGGATACTTGCTCACAATTTGTAAGGAACATACTAAATACGATACCATTTCTATTGTTCTTGCTATGTAACAAACCACTCTAAAAACTTAGTGGCATAAAACAACAATCTTACTGTCCTCATGGTTTCTGTGGATTAGGAATCAGACAGAACACAGCAGAGGTGGCTTGTTTACCTTCTCTGATGTCTGGGCCTCAGCTGGGAAGGCTTGAAGGCTGGAAATGACTTGATGGCTGGGGTTGAAGTCATCTGGAGGGGTCGTTGCAGTTGATGCTGGCTGTGGCTGGGACTTCAGCTGGGCTGTCAGCTGGAAAAAATACAGTGGCCTCTCCATGTGGTGTCTCTGTATAAGCTACTTTGGTTTTCCTCACAGCTTGGTGGCAGTGAAACTTTATCACTTTTTATCATCTAACCTAAATCACATCTAAGTGAAGTCACACAGCATCACTTCTTCCAAAGTCACAAACCCACCCAGAGAACAGAAATCATATTGTTAAAAAAGAGCACGTGGAGTGGGAATTATTCTTTTGATCATCTCTGGAAAATATAATCTGTCTTAGATGAATGGTCCTACTGAATTTCTCTTTTGCCTGAACCTTGGAAAATTCTTCTCATGTCCCTCAATAGTTGGGACTCAAAAGCCAAATGAGTAAGGTATTGCTGTATGTGGGAATCCAATAGGACAGCATTTCTGTAAAAGTTCCACTGGGAAAGGTTGGGTGGATGATATGTAATCACTGGGAATATGAACATCTCAGAAGACAGAGAATTAAAGAATAGAAACAAAACAATTTTGGAAAAACCAGAAGCAATCGAAGCAGACCCTTCTTGGAGGAGCAATAGAGAAAAATGGTGGCAGAATGAAGAGTGGGGAGACATAGTAGATCAATAAAGGCCACAAAAGGAAAAAAAATAATTTCTGTGAAATATAAATAAACCTTGGGCAAAATTAACCAATCTTAACTTAGAAGCTGGCAGAAAACTTTTTTCAGTTAGGGAGGCCATTAACTGAAATTATTTGTTGTTAATGTGTATTAACACTAAGCATATTTGGGAGTGACGGCTCAAATGGGGATTAGAGATGGATCATACTTCTTTTCTTTCTTTCTTTCTTTTTTTCTTTTTTTGAGACAGAGCCTCACTCTGTTGCCCAGGCTGCAGTGTAGTGGCATGATCTCAGCCCACTGCAACCTCCACCTTCTGGGTTCAAGCAATTCTGTTACCTCAGCCTACCAAGTTGCTGGGACTACAGGTGTGCGCCACCACGACCAGCTACGTTTTTTTTTTTTTTGTATATATATATTTTTTATTTTTTTTTAGTTGAGATGGGGTTTTGCCATGTTGGCCAGGCTGGTCCTGAACTCCTGACCTCAGGTGATCCGCCCACCTCAGCCTCCCAAAGGGCTGGGATCTTACAGGCGTGAGTCACTGCACCTGGCCCTGACATGGACCATACTTCTAAGAGACGGTAATAGCTCATAACTACATAGTAATTTACTATTATTACATCTTATATATCTGTTCATAGGTATAACACGTTCATTATGTATTACGCTAAGCTATTGTTGTTTATTTTTTAAAATGTTATATCTTTTACTTACTATGTTAAATATCCAGCCTCCTAATTAGTATGTGTTCTCTCTGAATTTAGGTGATACTTCTTGGAGTTTGTCAAACTATTTAGTCATCACTACCTGTAACATTTTAGCACCAGGTGGCAGCAGAATCTGAGGGCTGGGATAAAATACTTAGGAGAGAACTAAATACCTAATTAAGAATTTACCTCAAACCTAAGAATGGTCAATAAGGAGAAGCAATTGTTTTACTTCCTACTCTCCATGTTTAGATCTCTCTCTCTCTCTCTCTCTCATTTCAGTGACTGATTATTCAAATTGAGCATACATCCTATTCCCCTCTCCACCAAACACTCACATATACTCTTGCAGACACAGAGAAGAACCAGTCAGCCAAGTGAATTATACTGGAAGTTAGTCTCAGAAGAGCAAGAAGTAGGGTAGCCTAGCTCATAGACAGCCAGCAGGATAAACTCAATTGGAATCTGTTTGGAAAATCCAGGACCTAAAGAACAGAGACCAAGTTCAAACACCAATTCTAAAGGGCCAGAAGCAGAACCAAAGTCAGGTAGCAGAATGAAACAAAGAAGAGATGTCAAGCAAGGGTCAGTATGACTTACTTTAACAGTGACCTGCCTTTAGAGGTCAGCAAGGGCATGTGCCTGGTTATTTTGAGCTGGCCTAGAGACAAAAGAAACTAGACTCAAACTGTCTTCTGAAATGTATCCAAGTGTTGAACACATCGCCTCTACAAAATTCTCCATTCTATGTAGGCTGGCCAAAGAACAGAGGCCTGGCAACCCTTTGCTGGTTTTAGCATGCCCTTTCTGGGTAATCCAAACTGGCTGTTTGCAAGCTTGAGGTGACTCCCTCATCAGATGTGAGTGTGAGTGCTAATCTAGTCTTGCCAGAAGACATGTTAGTGATTTGAGATGGCAGTTCCAATTTGTTCTTATTTGAGAAGCAATGCCTTAGTCACTTCAGATTTTGTTTGGCTAGAGCCTGGTCCTTAAGCTGTCAACCTGGATAGAGATGCATATTTTTTAAACACAAATACAATATCATTTCAAAGTCCATTAAACAGATTTTTTTAGTTGGAAAGTAACTCAAAATTGCCAAGCTACTTTATTTTCTGATGTTTCCTTAATCATGATACAGTTCCAAATAGTATTTTTCAATAATTATAATTTTAAAGCATTTTTTAAAGTGAGTGTTAGAGCTTTTAGGCATTTTCAATCCTTTTTTCTGGTTGCTGCAAAGGCCCAGGATTCAGCCTTGGAACATGTATCAGACTCTTCAATTAGATATCATTATTTGAAGAATCTCTAAAAAGTTTTGAATGAAGTCTATTGTAATCTTTCTTTATTCTTGAAGCTCTCCACATAGCTGCACATTTCACTGCATGGCTGTAAAAATGGATTTTCATGTCATACGTCTAAAGAAGAAAGAGCAGTCTTTGTTCCAAGGAGTATTTCAGAAGATTTACAGGTGTTAACAGGTGGAAGGATTCTGGGTTTTGCCTTTAGGAAGAAATGACCAACCAAGCACGGTGGCTCACACCTGTAATCTCAGCACTTTGGGAAGCTGAGGCGGTTGGATCACTTGAGGTCAGGAGTTCAAGACCAGCTGACCAACATGGTGAAACTCCATCTCAACTAAAAATACAAAAAGAAGAAAAAAAAATAGCTGGCCATGGTGGTAGGCACCTGTAATCCCACCTACTCAGAGGCTGAGGCAGGAGAATTGCCTGAACCCAGAAGGCAGAGATTGCAGTGAGCCGAGATCATATCACTGCACTCCATCCTGGGCAACAGAGTGAGACTCTGTCTCAAAAAAACAAAACAAAACAAAAGCAGAAAAGACCTATTGTGGTCAGTAACAGCCTCTTGAGAAGTAGCTGTGTTTATGTCTGGCCTTACAAACCAAGAGGTGGACTGTCTCACAGAACAGGCATTTGTGGACAACTAGCAACAAGATGGTATCAAAGTACACCATGGAGAAGGGTGCTAGGTGCCCAAAGGGCTGTCAAAGGGGCAGTACCCTGCTGTGATCTCCATGTTCCAGGGGCTATACCTTAGGAACCTGATTTAGCAGCATAATGACAGTGGATCAATCACTCCCTCTCTCCGACCCCCGGATGGACATCCACTAACAAGCTCTAATGTATAAACCAGGAAGTTCATCAATTAACTTATAACTGGGTCTTGGATCTTCTGGTAAGTATATTTTTTTAATCTATAGGCAGATATATACAGAAAGCCAAATTACTCTCAAAAGTCTGCTGCACATAAACATAGACTCACTACAAGGGGAGTTAGTGTTTCAAGTGTTTCATAGCTTTATCTTGGATACAGCCCCATGTACATGTCTTAGTAAGGAACAAAGCAGATTAAATCCTTCTCATTTCTTTATCTAAACTTGATCTAATAGCTTTTCTAGTTCTGACATTTTACACTTAATTTCACTTGATTTCCACTGTCTTCTGGTGCAAATGGAAGCATAACAGGAACTCAAAAGGGTCAGACAAACCACAAGTGTAGAGAACTGTGTCTCAAGATACACGAGGAAGAAGAAAGAGTGCCCTTAACTACTTTGCCTGATTTCGGATCTCCAGACACAGATAAATTATACCATAATGTGCAAGAAACACAGATACTGTTAGGAATCCTCTGAGACATTTGGAGACATTATAAAGATGAGAAGAGGTGCTTGTAGCCTAAAAACAAACAAATGTTCTAATTTTCTAAATAAAGACATAATCTGATCCAGAAAGGACAGGAAAGTAAGTCTCAGGCGAATCTCTGACATAGTTTAGGTAGATTACTGAGCACAGAAAAGAATGCAGTGATCTCCAGGAAGCAGCATGAGTTCAGTACAAATGCCTCAGCCATACCAGTTCACCATCTACTATTTACTTTTCAGACATGTTTATTTATTAGTTCGTCAGATTTAAGATTTGAGCCCATATTTAAATAATAAAATCAACTGGATGATGTTTTCTTTCTTTGTTGCAAATCAGTTAATGTAGCAGTAATATTTGCGGATCAGAAGTCTGGGTTAAATCCTTTAGTGAGTCCATCCCAATCAGGTGCCACATGTGCCACTCTGCCTTCTGTAATAGAATTGGAAGGCAACATTTCAGTTCCAGTGAAACTATATTACCTTTATTTGGAATATCTCTAAACTCCTCTTTCAGAATTTTCTTCTGAAGTTTATTTTTTATTTTCACAGGTAGAAAGTCACTGCCCTTTGGAGAATAGATTTTTACCTTTTCTGGAAACAGTCAGTTCTATCAGAAACAAAAAGAGATAAACTTTGATCACCTAGTCAATTGAAGGATGGGATAGAAAGAGGAATGCAAAGATTAGGGTATACATATAAACAAAAAAAAATTAAAAAAAAAAATTTAGTGTGCGTCTTGTAAATTGGCCCTGAAAGCAATCTCTAAAGATGAATTTTTTAATAGGGAAAAACGTCCTTAATACTTTTCAAATTCTTAAAAATTATCTTGCTTTCAAGTGTTTAAAAATGTAAGTTTAAAATGATAAGGCAGATTGAACACAGAAATACATACAGACTTTTCTATACCTTCCTTTCTTCTGATCTAGCAATGTAATCCAAGCATTATAAGTAACTTTTAGTTGTAGAACATATTTCATTTCATTTCGAATGCATTTTTTTTTTTTTTTTTTTGAGACGGAGTCTCGCTCTGTCGCCCAGGCTGGAGTGCAGTGGCC
>NW_012114944.1:5518160-5574296 GCF_000951035.1 Colobus angolensis palliatus
TTCACTATGTTAGCCAGGATGGTCTCAATTTGGCCTCCCAAAGTGCTGGGATTACAGCCTTGAGCCACCACGCCCGGCCTACTATACATTTCTTGATCTGATATTTGAAGCCATCCTCAAAACCAAGTCAAGGTGAGCTCCCTGAAGGCAGATAGCATTTCTTATTCAATATTGTATTTCTAGCATTGTCACAGGTCCAGTGACAGTGTAGGTGTCAACAGATGCTCAGAAACAACTCTTACACACAGGGACTCTCAATCAACCAAGAAAATTGGCAGAAACCTCTCCAGTCCTCTTTTCTCTATCTGTAAGGCCTTCCCCTGCCAGCCCTGCCAGTTAAATGCTGGCCAATTTCTTCAAAATCAATACTAATATCTTCATCACCAATAATAGCTACAGTAACATCACTTTGTATTTCTATTGTGTTCTACAGTTCACAAGTACAGACACAAAAAATCCAATTCTATTCTCATAATCAGCCTTGCTTTGTAGTCAGGGCAGGGATCATGGTCCCAGCTCCACAATGCAGAAACCACATCTTGTACAAGATCACATCCTTATTAAATGGGAGATGCCATTGCCTCCTGATTTCCATAACAGGTTGTGGTCTCTTTCTCTTCTTCAAACTCTTGTGGCATTCAGTTTGGCGTCTCTTATCAAAATAATTGATATATTCATTTTATATATTCCTTTATAGTTTATAAAAAAAATGGTTTCTCATCCAAAATTCCTATTTTTTTCATTTTTACAACTTCATTCAGAAAAAAATTAATCCTCACCTTACTAGGAGGACCCTGCTGCTTTCTCCGCTCTCTCTAAAAATATAAAAAGTGAAAGCTACTCAGTAGATTTCACCACTATCACTGCATTCATTTTATCATCTGCCAAGAACAATAGAAACTAACATTTTCAAGGTTCCTACTCTCTGGAAGGTTCTGGGATAATTTTTAAATAGCTAATACTGCTTTATTTTACTTCTTTGCTCTTAGACTGTTAAATTTCACACACACGCATGCACACGTACATGCACACACACGCACACACCCACACCCTGAAACAGTCCTAACCTGAAAATAAAGTATGTACTCTCCTTCTGTATGTACACTTTGACCAGTGGGGAAAGAGAAGAGGAGTAGGTGATGAAAAGGAGCTTAAATCCTTTCTAAAACTCTGCTACAGTGACTGATTTAAGAACCAAGTCTAGCTGCAGTCCATCAGAGGGATCCAGAATGTGTTGACAAGAGCTGCCAGTTAGGGGAATTTCTGGTGACGACATCCTCAGGTAGGAAAAGACTCCAGCAGAGAGATTTTGATAAGGAGACTCTTCATCTTTCACCTTGGATCTGAGTGAGAGCTCCAAGCCAGAAGAAGGTTGGAGAACAGAACCAAAGTGGAAGCCACCACCAGAAATCTTTTGGGTTTGAGGACTGGTAAGTCCCTGTGCTAAGATGCAGCACTACACAACTCCAGGGGGCACTCTTCGCATGGCCCATACTGTGCACATGACCTTGGAGTTACGCAACATGGGGTCCTCCTCATGGTATCTGGCCCTGTCCTCCCATACCACTGACTGCATGTCACAGGGGACATCCATGTCAAGACCCTCAAGGGAACTGGAAACTTTCAAGCTTTCATTACTCATTTAATGACTTGGTGCTTGGCGTTTTGATTTCAGTTCACTTTATGGCTTCCTTGAATAAGATTTTAAAGATGTCTATGATGGGGAGCACCAGGATTCTCTAGACATGCTAAGCAGGAACTCAAAAAGGTGAGTATCATGCCAATTGTGTGATTCCTCCCATAGCATAACTCAGGATCCTGATGGCAAAGATTTCTCTGGAAAAAAGGTCAACTTCACCCAGACTGTGTGGCCTACATTTTTTTAGCTATGTTTTTCTGTGAAAAGCATTACCTTTTGAGAAAAGCAAATTAGAAATTATTCTAATTTATATATGGGGCCCAGCAACAATTTCCCATCCACCCTTCAGGTCTGTAGTTCCTAAAACTGTACTTTAGAATTCCTTACAGAAAATGTATTGATACCTGGTTTCTACTCCAGGACAAGTCAGTCAAGATCTCTGAAGGTGGGCCCCAGGCAACTAAATTTTTTTTTTTTTTTTTTTTTTTAGACGAAGTCTCACACTGTCGCCTAGGCTGGAGTGCAGTGGTGCAATCTCTGCTCACTGCAACCTCTGCCTCCCAGGTTCAAGCGATTCTCCTGCCTGAGCCTCTGGAGTAGCTGGGATTACAGGTGCCCGCCAGCATGCCCAGCTAATTTTTTGTATTTTTAGTAGAGATGGGATTTCACTACGTTGGCCAGGCTGGTTTCAAACTTCTGACCTCGTGATCCTCCCGCCTCAGCCTCCCAAAGTGCTGGGAGCAACTACCTCTTTTAAAAAGTGTCTAAGTGATTCGCTGTGTTGTCAGGGTGGTGAACCTGTGCCTTGGGTAGTTTTTTAATTCTTCCTCTAATCTCAGTCTCAGTGATAAATTGAGCTTCAGAAGGTTTGCTTAGCTGGAGAAACTCTGTTATGAAACTGGAGAGGACATCAATGAGATCACAAAGGCAATGAGACGAACAGGTCATTTAAAACAAATATTTATCAAGTGCCACATTCCTGGTCATGTACCAGGTGCTGGGAACACAAAATAATTATGACAAAGTCCCTGCCCTCAAAAAGTTTCTGCTCGAGCTGGAAAGACAGGTATGTGAATTACTATAACACAGAGCAAAATTAAATCAAGCTATTATGGGAGCACAGGCTGGGGAAAGAAATAAGGGAAGGTTTTGGAGGAGAAAATACATTTGAGGTAGGTCTTCAAGCAGGGATAACGTTCTGATCAATGGAAAAGAGGCAGAAGGCATTCCAAAGAGGTACGGCTTGAACAAACGCATAGAGGCAAGAAAGTGGATGGGATATTGAGGAATTATGGGAACCTGGTTCAGAAAATAGTAGCCTATGAGGCTGGAGGTTTTTATTGTTTAATTATTACTTTTAAAATTTTCTGTAGAGATGGGGTCTCATGTCACCCAGACTGGTCTCAAACTCCTGCCTCAGCTTCCCAAAGTGCTTGGGTTACAGACGTGAGCCACTGCACCTGGTGAGGCTGGAGATTGAAATTTAAATGTGAAGCCAGGCACATTGGTGCTATGATTGCACCTGTGAATAGCCACTGTACTCCAGCCTGGACAATATAGCGAGACCCTGTCTCTTAAAATGTTTTTGAAATTAAAAAAAAATTGGTGGAAGGCCTCAGAAGCCCCCATAAGTAATCTGTAGGTGTTACGAGTTTGTGAGTCTGTATCTATATGGTATATGTCTTAGATGAAGAGAACACAACAAAGATTAAAAACCAAATCCTGCCATGATAATATCTGAAACAAATAGAAACATGATCAATATGAACTTTGATAAATACATCTGAGGTAGTTACTCATCCTGTTTTTGGGCAGCCTTCTCTGTTTTTATGCTTTAGCACTTGTAGGTGCTAACCATGAGGCAGAAAGCTGCGCAGACAAGTCACTTAAATTATTTATCCTAAATCAAGTTGTGTTTAAGAGTCTTCTCTTGTTACTCCCACTACTCTGAGGGAGCTGGACACACCACTGTTGCATTTTTTTTCTGTGCCTTTTACATATGTTCTCTCTGTTGAGAATGCCATTTCTTCCTTCTGTGATAATGACCATGTACTGACTAAACTCTTAAGTTGCCAGTTCTGTGTGTCTTTCTATAGCATTTTTGTAGGGACAGCTAATCTAAGTTATTAATTACACTGTATTTAGTAACACGTCTGTCTTCCCCATCAGACTGTGAACCCCTGGAAGACAGAAACAGGATCTTTTTAAACTTTCAGTCACCAGGACTCAGCACAGTGGCTGACATGTTAGTGTTGCAGACTGAGTGAATGAATGAGAAAGCACTTACCAGATGTTGGAAAGATTTAAACTTATCAATTATGTCCTTTAATGTTTAGGTACTGGGACTCAGGAAAATTTTTTCCATATTTAAAACCATTTGCTCAGGTTCAAAACACTTCTCTTCTGAAGTGTACACTTATATAAGCAAAATGACAGCTGCTGAACCTATCAATTTATTTCCATGAAACAAGCAACATTTCTCTCTTTAGTACTAATCTGCCAAGGAAATATTAAAGTTAATGTATCTTTGGCTAGAAATATAAGTATTACTCAAAAAGCTCCTGAAAACAACTGAAGCCTACAAAAGGGGAAAAAAATCCCCTAAGGGATATGACAATAGAATTTCGGGCTTCCTGGGATAAGAGGAGAGAGGGTGGTACTCTTTGTGAATTTTGATGATTTACAGTTTCTTAAATGTATTCCACTACTTGGGGGATTAAAAGGTTTACTGGTGAGAGTGTCAATTGTCAAAGGACTAAGGATAGATTCTTTAATCCTGTAAAAGAGAGCTCCAACAACTTCTCCAACAGGAATCTTGAAATATTTGTTATCTCAGTAATAATTTTGCCCTATTGTTATACTTCCTTGGTTCTTCAACAATCCTGTTACCTCTGCAAGAAATAACATGTTTAAGGAAATTAATTTTTGCACAGTTGCTCCCGAACTCTATCTGTAAGGCACCTTGTCTATTATGCTGTGCATTTGTATTGGTTTTTGCCTCATGTATTTTGATGCTCTGTTGTTAGGTGTGTACACATTAAGGATTGTTTTGTCCTCTCGGAGAATTGAACCATTTGTCATTAGGTAATGTGCTCTTGTTCATCCCCGATAATTTTCCTTGTTCTGAAGTCTGCATTGACTGCAATTAATAGAGCGACTCCAGCTTTCTTTTGAATAGTGTTAGCATATATTAGGGGTTGAATTGTATCCCCTCCCCCAAATTTTTATTGTTGAAGTTCTAACTCCCAATACCTCAGAATGTGACTTGTATATTTGGACACAGGGTCTTTAAACAGGTATAAAATTAAAATAAGTTGGTAAGAATGGGCCCTAATCCGCTATGATTAGTGTCCTTATATGAAGAGGAAATTTGGACACAGACACGAACAGAGGGAAGTCTATATTCTTCTCAAGAGGGAGAAGATAAATCTACAAGCCAAGGAGAGAGGCTAAGAACAGATCCTCCTCTCATGATCTTCAGAAAACAATAATTCTGCCAACACCTTGATCTCAGACTTCTAACTTCCAGATTGTGAGAACATAAATTTCCCTTGTTTAAGCCACCAATTTCTAGAACTTTGTTATGGAAGCCCTAGCTAATGAATACAGCACGGTCTCTCTTCCTCCATTCCATTACTTTTAACCTACTTGTGTCCTTATAGAGTGAGTTTCTTGTAGACAACATATGGACCTTGTTTTTTATTGACTGACAATCACACTCACAAAAAATTGACATATTTGGACAATTCACACTTAAAGTGGCTATTGACGTATTTGGTTTAATATCTACATGTTCCTAATGTTTTCTACTCATTGCATTTGCTTTTTGTTTATTTTTGCTCCCTCTTCTTTTCTATCTTCTTTGGCATATCAATTACACTTCTTTTTGAATTTTTTTAAGTAGTTGTCCTAGAGTTTCCAATATACACTCACAACTGATCTAAGTCCACTTTCAAGTAATACAATGCCACTCTAGAGACAGTGCAGTTACCTTATTCCCAATTCCTCATTCCCATCCCTTAAAGCATTTATGCCATTCATTTGACTTACCCATAAGCTATCATCACCCAATATATTGTTACTGTTATTACTTTAAACAGACAGCTGAAAGGTTTAAAGCACTAGAGGGACAACAGGACACATACCAAATTACTGTACTAAAATGTAGACTGATGGGTCAAAAAAACACAGAAAGTCTGCATTATAAGGTAGTCATTTGGAGGAAGGAGGCATTAAATCTAGAAATTCTAGAAATATTAGGAGAGGCCGTATTTGGTAAGAACATGGAAAGATGAGTAGGATTTGGACTTGCATAGAGGGGAGAGCAACTGGTAGAGAATATCCCAGGTGGAAGGCATGGGATAGGATTGGGGAAAGGACTGGGATTAAAAAACACTGAGAATTTCAAGTTGGTTAGAACTTAAGATGTGTGATGGAGAGTAATTGGAAATAAAGTTAGAAAATAAGGTTGGGCTCATGTGGAATTTCTATTAACTTTCATGTTTGTATATCTATCATGTAATATTAATTGACATTAATAATAATAATAATAACTAAGGTACTACAAAATCCAAGGTGCCTTGTAAACTGCTAAGGTAAAAAATAACATTTAATATAATTTTAATGCTGTTTGTTTGTAGTGTTCTCATTGTAAGTATAGTGTAAAGTTTCATTTTTGAGGAGGAGTTAGGATGGTAAGGCATGTGAATAAGAGGAATTAAAGTCAGTGAACAAAGCAAAAATTACATAGTCAAAATTACCCTTGAAAATTCTTTAAATTGCCCAAAAGGTTCATTAAGCATGACTTTATAAATACTATTTTATGCAATAATTCTTAGGCATACTAAGTTGTGAGAATAACTAACTAAACTAGCTAATCTAAAGAACAAAAAGGGAAGAGGGAAAAAGGGAATGAAATTTACAAGCAGATGTCTGGGCATTTAAGCCACTCCATACATAAAATGATTATCAAATTCCTCTGTAGTGAATGGGAAAGTGTTTACTCATTTGGGTTTGCTATAAAGCCTCTTTAACCTTACTATATATATGAACAGACTGTTCGGTGATGGTGTGTGTGGTGGCAGAGGACAATAAAGCAGACAGTGGTGAGGTTTAAGTACTAAAGTCAGTGGATTCATTATATATGTATGTTTAAATTGATATCATAAGATAGTAGAAACATGGGTTTTTGTGTCTACAATAGTTAGAATTATCTAGATTGAAAGTAGAAGCTCATTTGAGCTAGTTAAAACAATTAAAGAAAAATGAGGGATAGATTGGAGGGAGGTGGAGTCAGATGGCTGAATAAGACACCTTCAATGAACATCTCCCCTCCAGGAATAGCAAATTGAAAAACTATCCATACAAGAAAGTTCCTTTGTAAGAACCAAAAATTAGGTGAGTGATCACAGTACTTGGTTTAAACAGCTTATCAAGGAAAGGCACTGAAGAGGGTAGGAAAGACGGTCTTGAATTGCTACCACCACCCCTCCTTCATCCTCCAGCAGCAGCCGTGGTGAGGAGAGAGAATCTGTATGCGTGAGGGAGGAAGAGCACAGTGATTGTGAGACTTTGCATTGGAATTCAGTGCAGCCTGTCACAGCAGAAAACAACACAAGAAAGAATTTAGCTGGTGCTCACAGATGAAGCATTTAGACCAGCCCTAGCCAGAGGGGGATCACCCATCCCAATAGTCAGAACCTGAGTTCCAGCAAGCAACATGACCATGGGCTAAAGTGCTCTAGGACCCTAAATAAACTTGAAAGGCAGTCTAAACAAGGACTGCATTTCCTGGGCAAGTCCTGGTACTGTGCTGGACTCAGAGCCAGTGGACCTGGGGGGCATGTGACCTAGTGAGACCCCAGCTGGGGTGGCCAAGGGAGTGCTTGTGTCAAACCTTCCTTAACCCTGGGCAGCACAGCTTGCAGCTCCAAAAGAGACTCCTTCCTTCCACTTGAGGAGAGGAGAGGGAACAGCAAAGAAGACTGTCTTGCAACTTGGATACCATCTCAGCCACAGAACAGGGTACCAGGAAGAGTCCTGAAGTCCCCAAACCAGTCCTAGTTCCTGAACAACATTTCTAGACACTGTGGACCAGAAGGGGACCTTCTGCCACAGTTCTGGCAGGATTCATCTCTTGCTGACTAAAGAGCACTTGGGCCTTGAATAAACACCAGCAGCAGCAGGGCAGTACTTGTCACAGGACTTGGATGAGACTGAGCGCTGTGCTAGCTTCAGGTGTGACCCAGCACATTCCCAGTTGTAGAGGCTATGGAGAGAGACTCCTTCAGTTTAATGAAAGGAGAGGGAAGAGTTAGCCTTGTAGCTTGGCTACCAGCTCGGCCACAGTAGGGTAAAGCACCAAGTGGGCTCCTGGGGTCTCCGATTCCAGGACTTTGCTCCTGGATGGCATTTCTGAACTAACCCAGGGCCAGACGGGAGGACACTGCCCTAAAGAGAGACCCAGGCCTGGCAGCATTCCCTGCAAGCTGACTGAAGAGCCCTTGGGACTTCAGTAAACCAAGTAGTACTTGCCAAAGGCCTGGAGTGGTGGTGGCCATGGGGAGAAACTCCTTCTGCTTGAGGAAAGGAGAGGTAAGAGTAGAAAGGACTTTGTCTTGTGGCTTAGTTGCTAGCTCAGCCACAGTAAAATAGAGCACTAAGAAGCTGCCTGAGGTTCCCAGCTCCAGGCCCTGGCTCTCAGATAGCATTTTTGAACCTGCCCTGGACTGAGGGGAGCCTATAGTCCCGAAGGGAAGGACAGAAGCCTCGCTGAATTCGCCACCTGCTGACTGAAGAGCCCTTGAGCCCTGAGTGAACATTGGTAGTAGCCAGGCAGTGGCTGCTGCAGGCCTTGGGCGAGACCTACTGCTATGCTGGCTACAGGTATGACCCAGCACAGTCCCAGTGGTGGTGGTTATGGGGGTGCTTGTGTCACTCCTCCCCTAGATCTAGGCAGCTCATCATGGAGCGACTCCATTTACTTGGGGTAAGTAAGAGAAGGGAACAAGAGTCTCTGCCTGGTAATCCAGGGAATTCTCTCAGATCTTACCCAAGACCACCAAGGCAGTACATCTACGAGTCTGCAAGAGTCACAGCATTACTGGGCTTAGGGTGGCTCCTAATGCAGATATGCTTGCAGTGAACAGAGACTTAGATCACAACACTCAATTCCCTCTGAATACCTGGAAATCCTTCCCAAGAAGGATAGGTACAAACAAGCCCAGACAGCAAAGACTACACCTAACTCTTCAATGCCCAGACATTGCTGAATATCCACAAGCATCAAGACTATTAAGGAAAACATGACCTCACTAAAAAACATAAATAAGGCACTAGTGACCGATTCTGGAGTGACAGAATTACATGCACATTCAGACAGATAATTCAAAATAGCTTTTTTGAGGAAGCACAACAAAATTCAAGATAACACAGAGAAGGAATTCAGAATCATATCCAATAAATTTAACAGAGATTCAAATAATTTTAAAAAACCAAGCAGAAATTCTGAAGCCAACAAATTCAACTGACATACTGAAGAAGGAATCAGAGTCTCTCAACAACAGAACTGATCAAACAGAAGAAAGAATGAGTGAGCCTGAAGATACACTACCTGAAAATACACAGTCACAGGAGACAAAATAAAAAAGAATAAAGCATGCCTACAAGATCTAGAAAACAACCTCAAAAGGCCAAATCTAAGAGTTACCGACTTTAAAGAGAAGGTAGAGAGAGATAGGGGTAGAAAATTTATTAAAAAGGATAATAACAGAGAACATTCCAAACCTAGAGAAAGATATCAGTATTTAAGCACAAGAAGATTATAGAACACTAAGCAGATTTAACACAAAGAACACTACTTCAAAGCATTTAATAATCAAACTCTCAAAGGTGAAGGAAAGAAAGAACCTTAAAAGCAGCCAAAGAAAAGAACTAAATAATATACAAAGGAGCTCCAATATGTCTGGCAGCAGACTTTTCAGTGGAAACCTTACAGGTTTGACATGGCAGTACACATGGCGTGACAGAGTGGCATGACATATTTAAAGTGCTGAAGAAAAAACTTTTATCCTAGAATAGTATATCCAGTAAAAATATCCTTCAACCATGAAGAATAAATAGAGACTTTCCCAGAGAAACAAAAGCTGAGGGATTTCATCAACACCAAACTTGTCCTACAAGAACTGCTAGAGGGAGTGCTTCAATTTGAAAGAAAAGGATGTTAAGCAATAAGAAGTGATCTGAAGGCACAAAACTCACTGGTAATAATAAGTAAACAGACAAAAACAGAAGTTTTTTTCTTAAGATAGGGTCTAGATTTGTTGCCCACCCAGCCTGGAGTGCAGTGGTGCTATTAATAACATAGCTCACTGCATCCTCAACTCCTGGGCTCAGGTGATCCTCCCACCTCAGCCTTCCAAGTAGCTGGGACCACAGGCTCATGCCACTGTGCCCAGCTTATTTTTTAAAAATTTTTTATAAAGACAAGGTTTTGCCATGTTGCTGAGGCTAGTCTCAAACACCTGGGCTCAAGGTGTTGAGACTGCCTGGGCAACATGGCCAAGACTGTCTTGGCCTCCCAAAGTGCTGGGGTTACAGGCACGAGCTACTGTGCCCAGTTAAACACAGAATATCCTAACACTGTAATTGTGGTATGGAAATTACTCACATCTTGAGCAGAAATACTAAAATATGAACCTATCAAAAGTAATAATTACAACAACTTTTCAAGACACAGACAGTATAAGATACAAATAAGAACATTAAAAAGTTAAAAAGCAAGCAGTTAAAGTGTAAAGTGAAGTTGAAGTGTAGAGTTTTTATTACTCTTCTCTTTGCTTATTTGTTTGTTACAACCCATGTTAAGTTGTCATCAGTTTAAAATAATGGGTTACAAATTGTTATTTCCATGCCTCATGAGAACCTCAAATTAAAAAACCTACAGCAGATACACAAAAAGTAAAAAGCAAGAAATTAAAACATACCACCAGAGAAAATACTCTTCCCAAAAGGAAGGAAGGGAGGAAGGGAGGAAAGAAAGCAGACAGGAAGGCAGGCAGGGAAGACCACAAAACAACAAGAAAACAAATTATAAAATGGAAGAAGTAAGTCCTTACTTATTGATAGTAACATTTAATATAAATGGACTAAATTCACCAAACAAAAAGACACAGAGTAGTTGAACTAATTAAAAAAGATACAATGATCTGTTGTCTACAAGAAACACTTTACCTATAAAGACACACTGACCGAAATTAAAGACATGGAAAAAAAGTTTCATGCCAATTGAAACAAACAAACAAGGAGCAGGAGCAGCCATATATGCTTTTTTTCTTTTTTTTGAGATGAAGTTTTGCTCTGCTGCCCAGGCTGTAGTGCAGTGGCACAATCTCAGCTGACTGAAACCTCTGCCCTACTGGGTTCAAGCAGTTCTCCACCTCAGCCTCCTGAATAGCTGGGATTACAGGCACGTGCCACCATGCCTGGTGAATTTTTGTATTTTCAGTAGAGACGGGGTTTCACCATGTTGGCCAGGCTGGTCTTGAACTCCTAACCTTAAGTTATCTGCCCATTTCGGCCTCCCAGAGTGCTGGGATTACAAGCAGGAGCAGCTGTATTTTTATTAGACAAAAGATTTCAGACAAAATCTATAAAAAGAGACAAAGAAGGTCATTATATAATGATAAAGGGGTCAATTCAGCAAGATAATTTAGTAATTCTAAATATATATGCACCTAACACTGGAGAGCACCCAGGTATACAAGGCAAATATTATTAAAACTAAAATCAGAGATAGACCCCAATACAATGACAGCTGGAGACTTCAACACCCCATTTTCAGCATTGGACACATCACCCAGACAGAAAATCAACAAGGAAACACTGGATTTAATCTGTACTATAGACCAAATGGACTTAATAGACATCTACAGAACATTTCATCTAATGCCTGTAGAATACACATTCTTCTCTTTAGTATATGAATCATTCTCAAGGATAGGTCATATGTTAGGTCAGAAAAGAAGTCTTAAAACACTCAAAAAAATCAGAATAATATCAAGTGCCTTCTCTGATCATAATGGAATAAAACTAGAAATCAAAAACAAGAGGAACTTTGGAAACTATACAAACACATAGAAATTAAAAAAATAGGCTCTTGAATGACCAGCAGGTCAATGAAAAAATTGAGAAGGAAATTTAAAATTTCCCAAAACAAATGAAAATGGAAACATGACACAGCAAAAGCCATGAGATACAGCAGAAGCAGTACTAAGAGGAAAGTTTATAGCAATAACCACCTAATAAAAAAGGAGAAAAACTTCAAACAACCCAACAATGCATCTTAAAGAACTAGAAAACAAGAGCAAACCAAACCTCAAATTAATAGAAGAAAATAAATAATAAAAATCAGAGCAGAAATAAATTACATAAAAATAAAACAATACAAAAGATCAATAAAAAGATAAGATGATTTTGTGAAAAGATAATGTCAATCAACTGTTAGCTAGACTATAAAAAAGAGAGAAGACCCAAAGAAATAAAACCAGAGATGAAAAAGGAGACATTATAATTTAAACTGCAGAAATTCAAAAGATCATTAGAGACTACTATGAGCAAGTATATGTCAATAAATTGGAAAATCTAGAAGAAATGGACAAATTTCTAGACACATACGACCTGCCAAGATTGAACCATGAAGAAGTCCAAAACCTGAACAGACCTGTTATAGGTAATGAGATTGAAGCTGTAATAAAAAGGCTTCCAGGAAAGAAAAGCCCACTCAGGTGTCTGCTCCTGGATCAATTCCCTCTGGTCAAGGGTAGGAAGGGGTTCATGCTGGTACAACAGAGACTCATAACTGTTAGCATTCGGATCTGAATGGGAGGAGCAGTTCCTGGGCTTTTCTTTGCAGTTCTCAGAAAAGTAATGGGCCAGGAAGATAACCTATTAGGTCTATATCATTATGCCAAATTTGGATTTAATTTCAGATTCTTCATATACTTGCTTTATGATACTAGAAAATTTATTTCTTAATTCGTGTACAATATACTGTTTTCCTAGTATGTTCCAGGAAACATACTAAGTTCTAAGTAAATAATAATGTATACCTTTCCTCAAGAAACTTAGAATCTAGTAGAGTGACAGACAAGAAGATGAAGAATTTGGCTAATTATGATAAGGACCTTTATAGGGATAAGCATAGATTGCTGTAGTAGCTTATAAGGGGACATCAAACCTGGACTTGAGAGGGTGGGAGTATTAGTCTGTTTTCATGCTGCTGATAAAGACATGCCTGAGACTGGGAAGAAAAAAAGATTTAATTGAACTTACAGTTCCACATGGCTAGGGAGGCCTCAGAATCATGGCAGGAGGTGAGAGGCCTTCTTACATGGCGGTGACAAGAGAAAGTGAGGAAGATGCAAAAATGCAAACCCTTGATAAAACCATCAGATCTCATGAGACTTATTCACTACTATGAGTAGTATGGAGGAAACTGCCCCCATGATTCAAATTATCTCCTATCAGGTCCCTCCCACAATATGTGGGAATTATGGGAGTACAATTCAAGATAAGATTCGGGTGGGGACACAGAGCCAAACCATATCATTCAGCCCCTGGACCCTCCAAATCTCATGTCCTCACATTTCAAAAGCAATTATGCCTTCCCAAAAGTCCCCCAAAGTCTTAACTCATTTTAGCATTAACCCAAAAGTCCACAGTCCAAAGTCTCATCTGAGACAAGACAAGTCTCTTCTGCCTATGAACCTGTAAAATCAAAAGCAAGCTAGTTACTTCCTAGATACACATGCCCTGTAACAGAAAGCCAGCGGGGCAGTCAAATTCTAAAGCTCCAAAATGATATCCTTTGACTCCATGTCTTATATCCAGGTCATGCTGATGCAAGAGGTAGGTTCCATTGTCTTGGGCAGCTGTGTCCTTGTGGCTTTGCAAGGTATACCACCCCTCCTGGCTGCTTTCACCGGCTGGTGTTGAGTGTCTGTGGCTTTTCCAGGTGCACAGTGCAAGGTGTCAGTGAATCTACCATTCTGGGGTCTAAAGGATGGTGGCCCTCTTCTCACAGCTCCACTAGGCAGTGCCCCAGTAGGGTCTCTGGGTGGAGGCTCCAACCCCACATTTCCTTTCTGCACTGCCCTAGCAGAGGTTTTCCATGAAGACCCTGCCCCTGCAGCAAACTTTTGCCTGGGCATCCAGGCATTTCCATACGTCCTCTGAAATCTAGGCAGAGGTTCCCAAACCCCAATTCTTGACTTCTGTGCACTTGCAGGCTCAAAACCATGTGGAAGCTGCCAAGGCTTGGGGCTTGCACCCTCTGAAGCCACAGCCCAAGCTCTACATTGGCCCCTTTGAGCCACAGCTGGAGCAGCTGAGACACAGGGCACCAAGTTCCTAGGCTGTACACAGCACGAGGACCCTTGGCCCAGCCCATGAAACCACAGTTTCCTTCGAGGCCTCTGGGCCTGTGATGGGAAGAGCTGCTGTGAAGACCTCGACATGGACTGGAGACATTTTCCCCATTGTCTTGGCAATTAACATTTGGCTCCTCGTTACTTATGCAAAGTTCTGCAGCCAGCTTGACTTTCTCCTCTGAAAGTGGGATTTTCTTTTCTATCACATTGTCAGGCTACAAATTTTCCAAACTATTATGCTCCACTTCCCTTATAAAACTGAATGCCTTTAACAGCACCTAAGTCACCTCTTGAATACTTTGCTGTTTAGGAATTTCTTCTACCAGATACCTTAAATCATCTCTCTCAAGTTCCAAGCTCCACAAATCTCTAGGGCAGGGGCAAAATGCTGTCAGTCTCTTTGCTAAAACATAACAAGAGTCACCTTTGCTCCAGTTCCCAACAAGTTCTTCATCTCCATCTGAGACCACCTCAGCCTGGACCTTATTGTTCATATCATGATCAGCATTTTTGTCAAAAGTCATTCAACGAGTCTCTAGGAGGCTCCAAACTTTCCCACATTTTCCTGTCTTCTTCTGAGCCCTCCAAACTGTTCCAACCTCCGCCTGAGACCCAGTTCCAAAGTTGCTTCCACATTTTTGGGTATCTTTTCAGCAATGCCCCACTCTACTGGTACCAATTTATTGTATTAGTCCATTTTCATGCTGCTGATAAAGACATACCCAAGACTGGGAATAAAAGGTTTATTTGAACTTACAGCTCCACATGGCTGGGGAGGCCTCAGAATCATGGGGGGAGGTGAAAGGCACTTCTTGCATGGCAGCAGCAAGAGAAAATGAGGAAGATGCAAAAGTGGAAACCCCTGATAAAACCATCAGATCTCATGAGACTTATTCACTACCACGAGAACAGTATGGGGGAACCGCCCCCATGATTCAAATTATCTCCCATCATTCAAATTATATCCCACTGGGTCCTTCCCACAACACATAGGAATTATGGGACTATAATTCAAGATGAGATTTGGGTGGGGACACAGAGCCAAACCATATCAGTGGGGGAAGATTCCTAGGTGTGATGACTTTTGAGTCCAACAGAATAAAGAATAATTTCTTTACTCTGGGGTGGAGGGAATGAAATGGGGAAAAACAGGCAAAAAATGGCATTCTAATAAGAAAGAATAATAGTTGCAAAATCAATTTGGATTTTTAAAAATGTTTTATTATAGAAATCATAAAGGGGGCCTGGTGTGGTGGTGCACACCTGTAATCCTAGCACTTTGGGAGGCTAAGGAAGGAGGATCGCTTGAGCTCAGGAATTGGAGACTAGACTGGGCAACACAGGGAGTCTCAATTTCTAGAAAAAAAAAATTAGCCCAGTATAGTGGCATACACCTGTGGTTCCAGCCACTTGGGAGGCTGAGGTGGGAGAAGGTCAAGGCTGCGGTGAACCATGATCACCCCCACTGCACTCTAGTCTGGGTGACAAAGCAAGACTCTGTCTCAAAACAAAATAAAACAAAAAATGAAGGAAGGAAGGAAGGAAGGAAATACAAAAAGAAAGGAAAGGAAAGGAAAGGAAAAGAAAGGAAGGAAAAAAGAAAGAAAAGAAAAAAGGAAAGAAAGAAAAGAAAGAAAGGAAAGAAAGAAAGAGAAAGAAAAGAAAGAAAGAAAGAGAAAGGAAGGAAGGAAGGAAGGAAGAAAGAAAGAATCACAATGGGATTTTGCTAAATTTTTAAATTAGTTTGGTGGAAATGGACAACTTTACAATATTGACTGTATTGTTTTTCCATATATTTGCATCTTTACTTGTATCCTTTATGGAAATATGTAAGTCAGGTTAAAGTATAAATACTGTTGTTAAGTAAGATCTGAGTCTTACTCCTGTTATATAGTATATGAGACTTGGACCTTGGTCAAGTTACTCTCTAAGCCTCAATTTCTTAGTTTGTACAATGGGGGTGATTGTAATACCTACTTCATGGGTTGTCATCAGTATTAAATAACATATTGCATGTAAAGTGCCTAACCAAGTGCTTTACACATCATATACAATCAAATAAAAAGCTACTTCTTCCCTCCTCCCTTTTTAAACGGATTTAGGTATAATTGACACACAATAAGCACTTATACATAAGCGTATTTACAGTGTACAATTTGGTAAGTTTTGACATATAAACATCCATGCAACTATTACAACAATCAAGATAATGAACATTTTTATCACCCCCAAAGTTTCCTCATGCCCCTTTGTGATCCTTCCTTCCACCCTTATCCCTCATCTAGCTTTCTCAATTCTTCAAATAGGTCTTGCAATTCCTTATAAACACAAACTTGATTTTTGTTATTTTTGAATGTAATCTTTCTCCTATTTCAATTTTTTTTTTAAGAGACAGGGTGTCAGTCTTTTGTCCAGGCTGGAGTGCAGTGGTGGAATCATAGCTCATTGCAGTCTCAAACTCTTGGACTCAACTGATCCTCCTGTCTCAGCCTCCTGAGTAGCTGAGACTATAGGTACATGCCAACATACCCAGCTACCTTTTCTTTTCTTTTTTAGAAACGGGGTCTTACTATTTTGCCCAGGTTGGTCTTGAATTTCTAGCCTCAAGCAATCCTCCCTCATCAGCCTCCCAAAGTGCTGAGATTATAGGCATGAGCCATCACGCCCAGTCTTCTTTCCACTGCATTTTAAAATTGATGATTGTTGTTTAGGAGAAGTATTTTATAGCCACCTTATTGAATTAGTTTCAATTTATTCCATGGATTTTCCAAGAAAGCAATCAATCATAATACTCTAAAAGAATTTATTTTTTATTTTCTTTCCAACATATAAACTTAATGTTTTGTTTTCTTTGGACTTCCTGGGTTCAGTTAGGACTTCAGGAAAATGTTGGCTAGTAGTAGTAGGCCTGCCCCTAACAACTTGATGACCCAGATTACAGAAAGAGGTCTATACACCATAAGTTTGAATATTTAAAGATTATAAATCAAGCTAACCAACAGACTGAAAAGTTTTGGCCAGGCATGGTGGCTCACACCTGTCATCCCAGCACTTTGGGAGGCCGAGGTGGGTGGATCACGAGGTCAGGAGATTGAGACCATCCTGGCTAACACGGTGAAACGCTGTCTGTATTAAAAACACAAAAAATTAGCCGAGCATGGTGGCAGGCGCCCATAGTCCCAGTTACTCAGGAGGCTGACAGAGGAGAATCGCTTGAATCTGGGAGGTGGAGGTTGCAGGGAGCTGAGATCACACCACTGCACTCCAGTCTGGGCGACAGAGCAAGACTCTGTTTCAAAAAAAAAAAAAAGTTTTATCCTACTACTTTGACACATCTAACTTATAGCAAACATATATATAACAATCTAGAAGACCAGGTCCAAATTTAGAATCTTTGAGTACCACACCTCCCGATTTTGTACCTGAGGAGTTTTTCAGAACTTAACACAAATGATCTTTCATTTCAGAAGGTCTTATTTCACTGATCCTTGCATAAACATCATTTTCTCATGGTATTGACTAATACTTTAATTTTTCTCCTTAGAATCAAAATTTGATAAACACATTCTGAGGCTCATTGTAAAACAAACATCAGCATACATTATGTTCCCAAAGAAAATCCAAATTGCTTGGTAGATTTGGTGCTTTGTTTTAGAAATTGTCTTTCAAGGCTTTTTAAAGGATCTACAGGCTCCTAATCTTCCCTGGTCCACAATTTCTACCTCCAATTCTAATGGAAGACCCTAAGAACTGAGTTTCCTTAACTGTGGTTTGAACATCCTGATCACTTCTGAGACAATACCATTAGTGAATACATTCTAAGCACGTCATCTGAATATTCACAGACATCTTTTAAAAAGGGCTGGATCTGGAAGTTAGGCCATGAAGAGAGGAAGACCTGTGACTTGGACAAGGCTTCAAAGCCGGTCACCTGCTTGTTCATGTGGTAGCAGCTGGTCTAACTGGAATAACTTGGGAAGGAAATTAGGACACCCAGTTGGAGTTCCAGCTCTGTCATAAGCTGGCTAAACTGGTGTGAGTCACTTAAAACTCTTTGTTAAACCCCAGAGTTATAATCTATAAAATCGGGATAAAGACGTTTGCCTTAAGCCCTCCACCAGTTTTTGGAGGAAACCACAATTGACTGAGCTTTAATTTTTGCACCTGTTGCAATTAAGATGGCACTCCTGCCCTTTCCAGTTCACAGGGTTTTTGGGGATGGGATGGGGAAGCAAAACCTTTCTGAGCTTCAGTTTCAAAACAGAGCTAACAATACATGCCCAACCCGCAAATAAAATTCTAGGAAGAACAGAGGAAAACTGCAAAATGCAGTCGGCCATACAAGCATGAATTGTCTTGAACACAACAAGCAAACCTGAAGAGGGTTTGTGCGTCTCTCTCCTCTTGGCTCGAGTCACAACCCCATAATGTAAATCAAAATCACTTTTGAAAAAGGCTTTCGCTGTTCAGAGCGGCGTCCGCATTTGTACTCACCTGCGCGCCCCACACACCCCACACGGCTGCCTCGCGGGACGGGGAGGGGGCGGGGCCCAGCGCAGCCCACCCCTCGCGATGCCCCGCCCCGTCGCTCCTGCGCCTGCGCCGTGCGCACCGACCGGCCTCGAGCGCCACGGCGGGAGGTAAGGGGCTCTCTGGAGGCCGCCTCTGGGGGCGTCGGGCCCTGACAGGCTTGGTGGGCCGGGCACCCTGTGGCGCGCGCAAGAGGCGCTGGGCGGCAAGTGGGGCATTGGATCAGAAGTACGAGTGCCATGGTGGCTGCTCCTGTCTTTCAGAAGTGGCGGAGCCTCTCTTGGTTTCGTTTTTGGAAGCTTTATTAGAAACTGGTATAGGCAGGCCGCAGATGATGCGAGCGGGACGGCCTCCCGGGGTCGCGGGGTGGAAAAGTTTCCCGCGCGCGTCCTGTCTGGCGCGCTGTAGGCCTCGGGTCGCCAGGATCGCTGGCGTCTGGGTCCCGGGACAGACCCGCGCATCCGTTCGCTAGTGGGGGCGTTTGTTGTGTGTGGCCCAGGTGTGCTGTGGGTGACACTGCGAGGAATGACACGACGCTCGAGGGTAGTGAGGAGTGGACAGGGAGCTAGAGGCCGAAAGCCCCTGCTCGCCAGACCCAGAGGTGGTTCGCAGAAGGTCCCACGCCTTGTCTCCCTCCTTTTAGCTATCCGAGGTTCAGAGAGGAGACCTTACATTGACTTTTCTCTCCAAATTCACTATCTCTTCCATAACTCAGAAACCCAAAGCGGCGGGCCCGAAGAAATCGGGCGCCACCAGTATCCCGAAAAGTAGGACCTCTGAGCAGATGGAAGGTGTTCGTCACTTTTGAGGGCTGGGTTTTCTGAGAAATGGGGTCTTTCACTTATTAATAACCTCCCAAGTCACTTACTGGGAAACATGAGTATTATAGTACCCATCTCATATTAGTTGTGAGCACTACATGATAAAGTTTATAAAGCAGCTGGCATAGTCCTGGCACCCCTCTCTCCAGGTATTAATGCAGCGAATACGATTGCAGTTCTTTGACTTCTAAATGTTTCTACCTGTCTTATGTGAAACATCCTCTTATATATAAAAAAACCTTTTTATTTTGAAGTAATTTTACAATTACAGAAAAGTTTCAAAAGTAGTACAGAGTTCCCTATTGCTTCCATTAATAATTTTTTAGATACCGTAGCGCAATTATCAAAAGCAGGAAGTTAGTATAATACCATTAACCGAATTACTGACTTGTGATTTTTTTTTTTTTCCCTGTATTAATGTCCTCTTTCTATTCCAGGATCTACTCTAAGACCCGACATTGCAGTTAGTTGTCTTGGGTCCTTGGTCTTCTCCAGTCTGTGACAGTTCCTCAGTCTTTTCCTGTCTTTACATTGATAGTCTTTTTCAGTTTTTATACTCTTTCTGATCTTTACACTTTTGAAGAATGCTAGTCAGTTATTTTGTAGAGTGCCCCTCAAATGGGGTTTGTCCAGTGTTCTCTCATGATTAGATTAAGGCTATGCTTTTTTGTTAAGAACACAAAAGTGTGTGTGCCCTTCTCAGTTCATATGAGCGTAGCTGATATATATGACTTATTGCTTGTGAGGTTACTCTTGATCACTTAGTAAGAGAGTGTCTACTGGGATTCTTCAATGTAAAGGTCTTATTTTTTCTCCTTATAATTAATTGACATCTTGGGGGAGCTTTTAAACTGTACGCATATCCTGTTTCTCCTCAGACTTTCCCTTGCTAAATTTCACATCCATTGGTGGATCTTGCCTTCAGCAATTATGACTATGGTGTTCTAATGATGATTTTCTACTTTCCTCATTTCTTTCTTTATTAATTGAAATTATTCTGTAAGAATGAGCTGCGCATTTCCCATTTGTTTATTTGTCTTCCGTTATTTATTTGTATCCATGTGGACTCAAATGTTTTTCTATTGGTTTTTATCTTACACTTGTGTTATTTTATGTGTGAAATTGTTCCAGCTTTGATCATTGGAGTTTTTTTTTTTCAGGTTGCTTTCTGTAGCTTTTCAGCATGCTTCCATCCTTTTTTTTTCTTTTTTGGAACTTCCTAATTTTCTGGTACCATATGATGCCCCAGGCTCATCTTGTGTTTTCTGTGCCTCAGCCCTGATAATCAGCCACTTCTCCAAAGACCCATAGTTTCTTTTTTTGGAGAATAGTATTTAAACACAAAGATCTGTGCTCTAGGGATGCTCATTGCTACTGGGGTAATATCACTTCCAGGGCCCCATAGAAGACACCAGTCTATACATATGTATACCCATGCGTACACAAAGATCTGTATATATTTCTGTATTTATCTATCCATATATTTTTTAAAAACAAAAGTTCATCCCAGTAGCTTTGCTTCTAGTCTAACACCACAGGGTTCATTCTAGTTTTATCCCTTATTTTTAACTTCTTTATCTGACAGTGAGAAATCTGACTCTTGTATTCTACAAAATATTTTCTTATTTCTTCAGTCCTAGTATACACATAAAGTAATTTCAGGATTTCTGACCTATATTCCTGTGAGAAACACATTTACTAAATAGAGGACAGTGTAGTTCCTTTTGTCTCTAGTTTTACAGTATTCAGTTAAAATATTGTTTTCTAAAGTGGCTTAGATTATTTTTCTTCCTCACTTCTTTCAGTGTGGTTATGCTATTCATTTATAATACAGTTTATATTTTTATAGTTCCTATTCCATTTTGGAGGGAAAGAGTCTAAAGGTAGACTAACTGAAGCTCCTCCATTATCATGTGGTATGCATATTGTGCTATTTGACTAGAGTGATAGGATTAGCAATGGTGAAGAAATATTTTAGTTCAGGCAGCATCTATTGAACAACAGGTATGTTCAAAAAACATTTTGATAGGAATGATGGTAGATATAAAGGTATCTCTTTGCAGTATAGAAGAAAACAAAAGAGGCAGTGTAACAGATTGGGAAATGTTAGTGTTAGACAAGTAATTGATATATTTAACATTTAATAGCCTTTTATGAGATAATAAGAGAAAGACATCCTCTGTAGTAAAACAGATATGTATGACATAAACAGGCAATTCATGAAAGTAAGAAATGCAATGGTTACAAAAAAATAGAATGAATAAAATCTAGTACTTGATAGCAGTCACCTAGCAGAACAGGGTGACTATAATAATTTAATTGTACATTTAAAAATAACTAGGAGTATAACTGGATTGTTTGTATCACAAAGAATAAATGCTTGAGGTGATAGGTACCTCATTTACCCTAATGTGATTATTATACATTGTATACTTGTATCAAAATAACTCATATATCCCATAAATATATACCTACAACTAATATATACCCACAAAAATTAAAAATTATAAAAAGAAGAAATGCAGCAGGGCACGGTGCCTCATGCTTATAATCCTAGCACTTTGGGAGGCCAAGGCAGGTGGATCACCTGAGGTTAGGAGTTTGAGACCAGCCTGGCCAACATGGTGAAACCCCATCTCTACTAAAAATACAAAAATTAGCAGGGCGTGGTGGCACGTGCCTGTAATCCCAGTTACTTGGGAGGCTGAGGTAGGAGAATCATTTGAACCCGGGGAGTGGAGGTTGCAGTGAGCTGAGATCATACCACTTCACTACTCCAGCCTGGGCAAAAGAGTGAGACTCTGTCTCAAAAAAAAAAAAAAAGAAAGAAAAAAGAAAAGAAAAAAAGAAATGCAAATGGCTGATAAATCCATCCCGTTAGTAATTTAAGGAGTGCAAAGTAAAGCAATAATGAGACATCATTTTTTTCACCAATGGCATATCTAAGAATGATAATACTAAGTACATTGGTTGGAATATGGATAAATGGACATTGTGTTATGTTTCTGGTAGGAACATAGTAGGCCTAACCTTTTGTGGGATATGGCAATATATATAAAAAAAAACCTTGAAAAATCTGTCTACCTAATAATTCTATTTCTAGATATTTATTTTTTATTTTCATGTAAATTTTTTCAATTAATACACAATAATTTTACATACTTATAGGATACATGTGATATTTTGATACATGCATACAATGTGTAATGATCAAATCAGGGTATTTGGGAAATATATGTCACCTCAAACATTTATTTTTTTTTGTGTTAGGAGCACTTCAGATCTTCTCTTCTAGCTATTTTGAAATATGCAATAAATTATTGTTAACTTTAGGTACCCACTGTGTTATTAAACATGAAAAATTTATTCCTTCTATCTAACTGTATGTTTGTACCCATTTACCAACTTCTCTTCATCCCTCCTGCCCCTTCCCATCACTCTACTTTCTACCTCCAGGAGCTCAACTTTTTTTCCCTGTTTTTATTTAGAAATGGGGATCTCATTATGTTGCCCAGGCTGGCTTCTAACTCCTGGGCTCAAGTGATCTTCCTACCTCGGCTTCCTGAGTAGCTGCGAGTACAGACTATATGTTCCATCCATGTTGCTATAAATGACAGGATTTCATTCTTTTTTTTTCTTTTTTCCAAGACAGAGTCTTACTCTGTTGCCCAGGCTGGAGTGCGGTGGTGAGATCTGGGCTCACTGCAACTTCCGCCTCTTGGGTTCAAGCGATTCTCCTGCCTCAGCCTCCCAAGTAGCTGGGAATACAGGTGCATGCCACCATGCCTGGCTAATTTTTTGTATTTTTAGTAGAGACGGGGTTTCACCATGTTAGCCGGGATGGTCTCGATCTCCTGACCTGGTGATCGGCCCGCCTCGGCCTCCCAAAGTGCTGGGATTATAGGCGTGAGCCCCCATGCCCGACCCATTTTTTTTTTTAATGGCTGAACGATATTTCATTGTGTATATATACCAGAATTTCTTTATCCATTCATCTATTGACAGACACTTAGGTTGATTCTGTATCTTGGCTATTGTGAATGCTGCTGCAATAAACATGGGACTGTAGGTATCTTCCTGATACACTGATTTTCTTTCCTTTTGATAAATACCCAGTAGTGGGATTGCTGGATCATATGGTAGTTTTGTTTTTAATTTTTTTGAGAAGCTTCTGTACAGTTTTTCTTACTTTTTTTTTTTTTTTTTGAGACAGGATCTCACTGTGTTGCCTATGCGGTAGTGTAGTAGTAAGAACACTGTTTCCTGCAGGCTCACAGTTTAGGGGTCAAGGGATCTTCCCACCTCAGTGTCACTGGGACTACAGGCACGCACCACCACACCCAACTAAGTTTTAAATTTTTCAGAGAAGAAGGGTCTTGCTATGGTGCCCAAGCTGCCCTCAAACTCCTGGCCTCAAGTGATCCTCCTGCTTCAGCCTTCCAAAGTGCTGAAATTACAGCTATGAGCCACCGTACCCAGCCCATACTGTTTTTCATAATGGCTGTACTAATTTACATTCTCACCAACAGCGTATAAGAAGTCCTCTTTCTCGCCAGACATCGTGGCTCACGCCTGTAATCCCAGCACTTTGGGAGGCTGAGGCGGGTGGATCACCTGAGGTCAGGAGTTCGAGACCAGCTTGACCAACATGGCAAAACTCCATCTCCACTAAAAATACAAAAATTAGCTGGGCGTGGTGGCATGTGCTTGTAATTCCAGCTGCTCGGGAGGCTGAGGCAGAAGAACTGCTTGAACCCAGGAGGCGGAGGTTGCAGTAAGCCGAGATTGCACCACTGCACTCCAGCCTGGGCGACAAGAGCGAAACTCTCTCTCTAAAAAAAAGAAGAAAATAAAAAAGAGGCTTCTTTTGCTACATCCTTACCAGCATTTGTTATTTTTTATCCTTTTGGTGATAGCCCTTGTAACTGGGGTGAGATGGTATCTCATTGTGGTTCTGATTTGCATTTCCCTGATGATTAATGATATTGAGCATTTAAAAAAAAAACCTTTTGGTCATTTGTATGTCTTCTTTTGAGAAATGTCTATTCAATTTCTTTGCCCACTTTTTTATGGAACTATTTGTTTTTTTGCTGTTGAGTTGTTTGAGTTCCTTATACATTCTAGATGTTAGTCCCTTGTTGGATGACTGGTTTGCAAATACTTTCTCCCTTTATACAGGTTGTGTCTTTGTTGATTGTTTTAAAGAAATAATTATAGGTGGCAGTATGGATTTATGTGTAGGCAGGGCAATTAACACTGTAGTTTGTAATAGTGGAAAATTGGAAACAACCTAAATAGCCAACAATAGCCGATTTGTAAAATTGTGAAGCATCTATGTAATTATAGAAAATTATTTACATGGAAACATTTTTATTATACTTCATTACACTATTCAAAATAAATGTTTTTATTTTCTTTTCTTTCATCCACCCATTTATTCTATCCGGTAACAGTTTATTCTATTCATTGCTTCTTGCTATTCCACTCCTTTGGGTTTATTTTCTTTATTGTTAAAATATTCCTTTTAGTACTTTTGATGAGGGACTTGGCAATAAACTCTTAGTCCTTATATGTCTGAAAATGATTATTTTGCTTTCATTCTAAATGATAATTTACCTGGGAATATACCAACTCTCTCAGCACTTTGAAGGTATTTCTGTCTTTTAATATCTTGCTCTTAAAAGCAAGATATTATTGCTTTATCTGTCTTTTATCTCTCATTTGTTTTTTTATGACTCTTGTTCTTTAATGTTTTGCAATTTCCCTTCCATGTATTTAGGCAAATTTGGTTTCTTTTTAATTTATGCTACTTGAGGCTGATGTGGTTTTTCAGTTTGAGGTCTTACATTTTAATTATCAGTATATTCTCTTTGAATAATTCCTTCTTACCATTTTCTTTGTTCTTTCTGGGACTCCTACTTGTTATTGACCTTCTCATTTTATCCTTTATGTCTTTTATCTTCTTTTTTATACTTTTCATCTTTTTATTCCTCTGTGTTCTGAGTGATTTCTTCCAATCAATAATTGTCTCTTATCTATATAATTTACTGTTTAACACGTCTTTTGAGATTTTCATTTCTAGAAGTTTTACTTGGTTTATATTCAGGCTGCCCTCTTACTGTTTCATAATATCTATTTTTTTAAAGATTCTATTCCTTCCTTTATGTTTTTGGATATTTAAAAATATACTTTCTTTAATTTCTTTTTAAAATTATTTTATTATCTTTAGTCCATTAGCTATGAATTTTCATGTTTTGTTGGGTCCGTGGATGGTCTCTTTTGGTAATGAATTTCTCCATATGTCCCCAGCTTCCATTCACTGTTGCACCTGTTTTACTCTCTTTGTTTTGTATCTGGAGATTTTCCTTTTTTACTTTTGAACTTGTATCAGACATAAAAACCAAGTTACTAATGGGTAGGTATTGGAGGCAGTCTGTATAACCAACACATCAAGATTTTCAACTGTGATAGAAAGGGAATAAATATTTAATGTTTTGGGGATGATAGATCTCTGAGAATCTCTTGAAACAATGGGCTCTATTCTCCAAAATAAACTACATTCACTTTTTGTTTTTTTTTTGGTAGAGATGGTACTTCGGCATATTACTCAGGGTGGCCTTGAACTCGTGGGCTCAAGTGGTCCTCCTGCCTTAGCCTCCCAAAGTACTGGTATTACAGACATGAGCCACTGTACCTGGCCCCTTCATTCACAAATTTTCGTAAAGATTCAGGGGCTCCACAAAGTCTGTATGTGAATTCCTGTCTCTATAGACCCTGGACTAAGACAGCACTACTCAGTAGTGTTAACATCCTCAACTTAAAATTTTTTAAACATGAGTGAGGTTGTGGTTAATGAAATGGCATGAAAGCATGGTTTACAACGGTGGCTTTCAAGCTTGGTTAAGCTGTGAAGCCTATTATTTATATAAGCTCTGATAAGCTCCAATTCATAAAATAGTTGTAAGTAAAGTTTCTACAACTGAAGTAGGGGGTGGGGTCCTGGAACCTGCTCACCTGTATACCCTACCCTTGTACTCTGGCCCCAAATGCGTACCCTTGGACTTTCTGGAACACTAGTAGGAAACTACTGGTGGAGTGGAAAAAGTATTTCAATGTAATTTTAGAAAATCTGGGTTCTTATTCCAGCTCTGTCACTGGTTATTTGAGTCAGTTATAGGCAATACTGATCACTTTATTGAAAATGGAAGAGGCAATTTAAAGGACATCAGTGAGAAGAGTTGCATATTATGTTATAATATATTTGAAGTTGTGTAATTACAAAGTTACATTATGATGACATTAGATGTGAAGTTTGATACAAGCATCAGTGTTAAGCCATTTGATACCTTTTTTAAAAGGGTTATTCAATGTCCAAGATAGATCAGAAAATGAAAACTTGGATAGTAAATTCCTATTTTTTTTTAAGTATTTATAAATATACATACATACTTACATAGCAAAAATGCCTGGAGAGACCTATGCCAAAATGTAAAGACTGCATTTTGTACTCTTTGTAAAAGGTGAGGAGATGACTGCTGACTTTGTTTCTTCATTTATTTATATTGTCTGAACATTCTAAAATATAATTTTTGTAAAGAGAAAAAGATTTAAAAATCAGTGGTTTCATAAAGAAAAAACAGGTCACTCAAGCTCAGCATTAAGTTGATATGTATTTAGAATAAATTGTAAAACTAATTAATTGTTGGCTTTTAAAAATAGTGGAAACTAATTTGAAAACATTTTTAAAGAAATATTTTTCTTTTAGGTTTTTCTATATGAGTGGAGAAGACAGCTGTTACCAGGGAGGTCATATATCATTTTTTTAGGATGTCTGAAGATGAAGAAAAAGTGAAATTACGCCGTCTTGAACCAGCTATCCAGAAATTCATTAAGATAGTAATCCCAACAGACCTGGAAAGGTTAAGAAAGCACCAGATAAATATTGAGAAGGTGAGCTGTTTCATTTACTACCACAAGAAATAGTTACATAGTCTGATTTATATTGATTGTTCATTTCAGCTAAATTTAGAGTATTAGATAAGAGGCTTTGCTGAAACACCTAGCTCCTATTGATTTAGCAACATTATGCATTTTTTTAGCTGGTTTTTCTGTTCTGCATATATACTTCTCATATATTCCTTTTTCTAGGAAGGGATATAGGAATAGCGTCTATACTTTTTTGTTTGTTTGTTTAAGAGACAAGGTCTCGCTCTGTTGCCCAGGCTGGAATGCAGTGGCATGGATCATAGCCCACTGCAGCCTCAAACTTCTGGACTCAAGTTATGTACATACCACCATGCATGGCTAACTTATTTTTATTTTTTGGAGAAACAGGTTCTTGCTTTTTTGCCCAGGTTGGTCTTGAACTCCTGGCCTCAAGCTGTCCTCCTGTTTTGGCCTCCCAAAGTGTTGGGATTACAGGTGTAAGCCATGGCGCCTGGCCAAATCTATATGTTTTTAATTGTATGTATTGAGGTTTTAGGCAGTTAGTAATTAAGATACAAATTGATTGACAATACACTATAATGTAAAGGCAGAGAACTTTGGCTAATCTAACTGCCTTAATTTCATTCACCCCATGGCAAGTTTTTGAACTTTGAGTGTGTGTCTTTCGGTAACTCATATCCTCTTTAGGTGTACATACATTAAAGAAGTAAATCATTGTGAGGTATGAGGGAATTTCCTTACTTCACTGCTTCCCTTTGAGGAAAGCTCACAACTGAGAAATACTGCCTACGTCAGTTGAGGAGATAGGTAGAGGGAAGATGAATTAGTCTCAAGGACTATGATAGAGGTTGCATAGAACCTGCCCTGGTTGGCGAAGTGGTTGTGGCATTTTTGGAAACATCAAGTTTACTCAGTACTGAGCATTAATTTGGCAGATTATGTTGTCTTATTTGCTATGGGACAGGTTAGTGATATTTTTTGCTTCAAGAAGACTTTTCCCAGAATAAGTCTTAAGCTGCAGAACCTTCATTCATTCATTCATTCATTCATTTGAAGGTTGGGAGTAGAGGATATGGTCATGAAGCCTTTCAATATAAACATTATTCATTACTTAACTCAGTAGCATACAGAAGTCAGAAAAGTGTCCCTTTGTCTTCCGTAGATACCATCTGTCTTTCTAGAATTCAAGTCCTTTTAAAAGCGGAGAAAATCAGTTCTGAGAATATTAAAATGAAAAGTTTAATGCAAATATGTAAGTCTTTCTAGAATTCAGGATTAGTATTTTGTCATCCCTGCATTTCTTTCTTCTTTACTTATAAGCAATAAGTAATACTGTGACTTTTAAGGATGGATAAGGAATTGTTTAGTAAATGGGTTCTTTTTAACATGAATGGAAGCAAATTAAGGCCATTTCTTTCCTTTGTTGTCCTACTTTTCCTTTGAGGTTTGGCATGTCTGTCTTAGATTTCCTTTTTCTTATGTTTATTCTATACAAAAGTGCCTGCTGTCAGTACCCTCAGATCCTTGCTATATGTACCACCCAATCAGTCATCAATGGAAAAGCCAGGTGGGTGGGGATAGAATGGTTATATTACTGATTTTAATAGTTGTGCCAGATGCCACAAGAAGATTATTCTAGAGTTACATCCATCCATCTCTGCCAGACATTTTTTTCTTTAGCATTTTATGAAATTTTTACTTACTGTGGAATTTTTAGACAGTATCAGAATAATTATAATTATAATGTAGGTGATATCATCTTAAGCCAAACAGTTAATTTTATACTGATCTATGTTTTGTTCCATATCCTGGATCATTCCACTATATCTAGGATGTCTAGCTTAATTGTGAAAGCAACTTTTAAAAATCTATATAGGATTGAATAACTTATTTTAATAGATATATTATAGAAATGTAAAAACATTTAAAAGCTGCAGGGCTCACTCTGGACAAAAGAGTTAGGAACTAAGTTTGGACTCCAGGTGTCTGACAGTGCCTCACTTTCAAAAAGGCATATTATTCTTGGGGGAAAGGTGTAGAAAGATAAAATATTCATTATGCTGGACATCAGTCATCCAATATGAATTTAAAAGAAGAAAGTCAGACTGAAGGGAAATTGAAGGTAAGCCTTAGTGGAGTGATTCTGCAACATCTGAAAACAATGAGCGTAGTGTGCTGTGGACACCTGGAGCTCAATTCCATAGGTCCTTCATTTTATTATACATGATAAACTTGATTAGAATGTAATCCTGAAATTTGAAGTGTTATCATTCAGCTTTCTTGGCTAATGTAAGATAGACTTAAGCATTGTTAATAGGAATGACAAGATAGTAAGCCTGGAACGTAATTTTCTTTCTTTTGTATTGTAGGGATTTGGGGAAAAACTTTTACAGTATAGCACGTACTGTATTAATTATATGAATAAGGCACAAGAGGCAGAAAACTAAAAAATCATATGTTAAATAAGATAGAAATTTTTTTGTTTTGTTTTGCTTTTGTTTTTAGTCTCACAGTAACAGAGGCAGTCCAGGGGTACAGTGGCTGCTCAGCAATCTTCAAAGATCCAGGCTCTTTTTATCTTACTCTCCTATCCTCAACTTGGTTCTACCTTGTGTGTAAAATGGCTACTCCAGCACCAGCCATCACATCCACATTCCAGCTTGGATGGAATAACCAGAATCACACCTTTTCTATGTTCTTTTTTCTCTCAGTGCATTTGTTGTCTCTCTCTCTCTTTTTTAAATAGAGACAGAGTCTCACTCTGTTGCCCAGGCTGGAATGCAGTGGTGCAATTATAGCTCACTATAATGTTAAACTCCTAAGTTAAAGCAATCCTCCTGTCTCAGCTTCCTGAATAGCTAAGACTTCCGGTATGCTCTACCATGTTCAGCTAATTTTTAAATATTTTTGTAGAGACGGGGTCTCACTATGCTGCTCAGGCCCATCTCATCTCAAAGCCCTGGCCTCAAGTGATCCTCCTGCATTGGCCTCTCAAAGTGCCAGGATTACAGATGTGAACAACCATGCCTGACCTCTCCTTTTCTTTTAAAGAGAATTCTCTTTTCATTTTGTGGGTGCAGTATAATAACATCTTTCTACAGTTTTTTTTTTAAGTTTTCTTATGCTTCTTTGTCCTGTTTTTCCCAAGTCCCTTTTTTCTTTCTTTCTTCTCTCTCTCTCTCTTTCTTCTGTTTCAGCATATAGTATTATAGGCTTTTCTTGGCTGACTGTTGATATTTTAAAGTGCTGATTGGAAGGTATGTGTGTAAATGTTTTTGTGTATATGCATGTGGGTAGCAGGTTAGAGTGGGGGCTTTGCTGTCTGGAGGGGTGAATAGCTGAGAATCTATTTTAATTGGAGAACCACTAGATATCAGTAACTCTAGGTCTTGTTAGCTGTTCAGTTTTAAGAAAGAGCAATCCTCCGTCTCCTACCTGTTGGAGTATGTTTATTTTTTCAAAGGTGATAGTTGTGGCAGGGGTTGGGGAGGGGAGGTTGGAGGGTGGATACAGTATGAATTTTGTGACTAGCCTTTTAAGCCAGGGGAAGGAAAGTAGGTGAGGAGGAGGTGAGCAGGCTCACCACCATTCAGATATTTATTGTCCAGGCTTAATCTTCCTGGTTGTGGTATGGTATCTGATCCCTGCCCTTAGCTGTGCTAGGTGTCGAGGATCCTTAGCGTCTCTAGCCTCTCCAGAGGCTGTCTTCTATAGTATTGTCTTGTGCAGTGGTGGAATAGGGCAGTTGCTTGGGCAAGTATAGAGGGGATCTGGTGGACTACCTGTTCATTACATAAACTTTCAACCAATCCTTTTGCGTTTTGCCCCACCATACACTTCCATCTGGTTACCTAGTAGCTGGTACCTTCAGTTGCTTAGTCATTGTTTAGAGACGGGGTCTCACCATGCTGCCCAGGCCCATCTCATCTCAAAGCGCTGGCCTCAAGTGATCCTCCTGCATTGGCCTCTCAAAGTGCTAGGATTACATACATGAACAACCATGCCTGGCTGTGGCTTGCTTCTCATTGCCACTCTCCCCCACCATGCACCCCTTCTGCAGGCTTACATTTTAGCTTTCTTTGGCTTGCTGAGTCAGTTATAACATATCCATACTCTTTCCAGCTTCCAAAATGTTACAAAATGTTAAAAATTTTTGTTAGTTGATGTCTTCTATTTTATTCTAATTATTCTTGTGAATTTATACTTTCTAAAGTTCTTTGTTGTCATTTAGTGGGATTTTGGAAAAGAGTAGAGTTGAATATTTGTGTTCAATCTGCCAGGTTTAATGAGAAGGGAGATTATTTATTATAGGAAATAAATGTTAGCTTTTCATAGATATTTATTGATGTTTGCTATTTCTTAGATTGTTAGCATTGAAGAATATGTAAAAGATAGATTTTTCAATTCTCAAGAAGTTTGCAGTCCAGTTGAGGAAATAAGATAGGAAATAGTCAAAGAATGATAAGAGGCAGCATATAATTACTATGAAAATGGATGGCATGGGCTAGTCAAGCAACATGAAATCTGAACTATGTAGTATAAAATCAGACATAATCAGTCTTATTTTTTGTTAATCTATGATTACAATGAAAGTATTTTTCACTTCTCTTTTTAGTGTGTGACTATCTGCTCTGATCTTTTAATCACCTTTCTCAACCTCGTTCCTTTTTTCTGACAGAACCCCATTCAGGTTCAGTTTCCTTTGTGTTTCAAGATAGGCAAGCCTCAGCACAGGTGGTGAATGATGACCGTCTGATGAATGTGGTAATTCCAATCTTGTCAATGTTTGGTTACCAGTGAACAATAGACATATCCTGTAGTTCTGGCCAGTTATACCTGAGGGAAAACCTGTTTGGGATATGGAAACTGGAAAGGTTTTCTTGCTGTTATGGAGATATACAGATATGCATGGAAGGAAAGAGTCCCCATCTTCTTCTTGGTCTTGTGTGTCTTCCTGTTGTGTCTAGAACTGTAGCCAATCCTCTTGCAGCCATTAGGGGACAAATCTGAGGACAAAAGCTCCTTATTGATAGTAGTAAAGCAGCAACATAGAACTTGGACACTTGATGACCTTGTGAGCTTCTGAATTAAACTAACGTAGAGTCATCCTACTTCTAGATTGCTTTGTATGTGAGATAATAAATACTTATTATTAAAGCCATTTTTAATTTTGGGTTTTCTGTTGTTTGCAACCCAAAACATAGTACTTGGCTAAATTATGGCACTGCTTTAACCTACTTCTCTAGTGCCACCATGCAAAGAGACAATACCAAAATGATATTTTGTAAAAGTAATGCTGTTTAGCAATGCTTGTCAGGGATCTCAACTTAACTAAATTTGTAAGGAGTTACTTGTAATTTTTTTCACACATATCATTAAATCATTTTAAGTTTTTTCTCCTTCTCAAACATTTGGATTGATAACTTTTAATAGTGTTTCCTAATTTAGTTATAAAATCGTGTAGTAAACAGTAGGAATCTGAATTATTCCTTATTTTTCTTATAATTTGTTGCAATAAGAATTAAAGTCATCTAGTTCATCCGCCACTTGAAATAGTAATCTCTTCTAGTTTTCTTGACAAGTGAGAAAATAATAACAGTGGAGGGAGTAGTTGTTGTTTTCATTTGCTGACTGCTGTGTTAGGTGTTTCTATACATCATAGCATTTAATCCTTATAGCATCATTGTAGATTAGTTATTGTTATTGCCTTCGCTTTTTAGGTGGAGAAAGATTTAGAGTAAATTACTTGCTTGAGATGTCAGTAAATGTGTTAAACTTCTAATGTGCTTGAAATGTAGTGTGCTTCTGAAAAAAAGTGTGTTGAATGAATGAATATACATATACATGTATAAAGCCTAAGATTACATCATTTTAGAAGCCACTGTATACTGCCAGCTTTTTAAATTGACTTTGTAATCAACTAAATGAATTCCATAAGACTTTTTTTTATATGAATTATATCTATTGAATCAGATCACACCTATTTCTTATACTGGTGCAATTGCTCTTTTTAATTTAAATGCTGGACTTTACAGTTATCATTGTTATATTTGTTATTATGTGGAATTGTGATCTTTCATCTGTGTTAATCCTTCTAATTTATGTTATATGCAAATTTGATAATTATGCATTCTTTGTTTTGAAGTCATTGATGAAAACGTTGGACAGGAAAGGGCCAGAGCATACTGGTATACTGTCACCATTTCTACACACTCTCCCAAACCATCTCACTAATTATCTAGTATAGAATTTTCCCCAAGATTCACATTAAGATTTACAGCCTGCAGTGTTTTAAATATACTTTCTTTTGTGAAAATTGGGTCAATATTTGCAAGTCTCTAGGAACCTTACCAATTCTTCGCAGTTCTTCATAGAGAAGCAGAAATATTTCTGTGATCACATTTGCAAGGTCTTTTGGTTCTCTCGAGTGTAATTTCCCTGGGCCTGTTGACTTGAAATCATTTGAAGTATCTAGGTTTGTTCTTAATCTTCCTTTGATTTTTTTTCCTCTTAATCATTTTATTTTAGATTTTTGTATTTTGAAGATCATTTTCCTCAATAAAGAAGGAAGGTGGAAAAAATATAGAGTTGAATAGTTTTGCTTTCTCTTTTACATCCATTGACAATATCCACCCTATCATTTGTCACCTTTCAGACACTATTGCATAACTCAGTTACTTCCTACTCAGCACTCCTGATGATACCATCCCCAGTCAGATATAAACACACCACCCTTACACAGTACTGGGCCATAGACCTTAAGGTTCATAGATTTAACATTCACATGTTTTTTGTTTTTGTTTTGGCTTTCAGATTATTTATCTTCTGATCATCAAAGATTTCCTTTTTCTGTTTACCCAAAGGGAACAGGAGTCATTCTGTGTATTGGAAAATGTGACCATATTTGGTGAAGGTGGAGGGGTACAAAATATTGTGCAAATGAGGGATATTTACTGCCTTCTTGACTGTAGACTGAAGGACGCAAGGACTTTGACATTTTCCCCAATGCCTATCTGTATTTCCAGTGCCTGTCACTTAGTACATGCTCAATAGATATTGATTGAACTAATTAAAATTGTCCTTATCTACTGTCAAACTATAACAACCTAGAAGCGGATATTCTTGCTGAATGAGAATATCAAGAAGACAGGAAGGGAGCTGAAGATATCTCTGTCAAGTCATCCTCTATGTCTGTCATGTGTCCCACATGTGTGGTCCTAAATGCCACTCTCTCACAGTTGGCCTCTTACCAGGACCTAAGCCCTATGGAGACAGCAACTTGCAGAGTCCCATTTAAGGGGTGGGCAAGATGGAATCACTCCGCTTAAGGAAAGTCTTCCCCATTCATGCTTTTGAAGCAGGAAGAAATGGGACTATCATTCGCTAGTCTAATCTTACTGCTAAAATTAGACTGAGTGCTCCATCTCCAAACCTATAGGGCCATGGTGTGGTATCTGTCACACAGGCCAAAAGTTGTTCTTCCCAAGGTCCGGGCAGTGGAAGCAGTATAAACACTGATCAATGAACTCATCTGAATTTTAAAAGGATGAAGAAAATTGTTCCTCTCCCCTGGAGGAACTTTACAAATGACTTTGACAAGTAAACCTCTCAAAACCTATAGAACCAATTTTTTTTTTTTACAACCCTTTTTTATTCCCTTTTCTATGTCCTCCTTTTCCTCCTCCTCCTTCTTTATTTTCTCACTTTCCTTTGCTCTTTCTTCTTTTTTCTTCCAACTTTTATTTTAGGTTCAGGGAGTATATGTGCAGGATTATCACATGGGTAAATTGTGTGTTGCTGGGGTTTGATGTACAAATGATTTCACCAGGTAGTGAGCATAGTACTTCAACATTCACATTTTAATAATTCATGGGAAAGCTGCAAATGTCTATGATATTAGACAGTTGTAATAGTAAAACTATAATCTTCCTCATAAGATTATTGTAAGGATTAAGATATTATATGAAAAAAGCTTACATGCAAGGTTGATACTTGGAAGTGGAGAATATAACAAGTAAGTTAGGCTACCCAGGCATTCAGCATAGGCACTGTGAATGGAAAAATCAACACACAACATGTTTTCTCTTATACTCTCACTCAACAACAACAGTCACCAACACAGAATACTTCTGTTACCAAATGTGTGTGAGTTACTCCCCATATTTCAAGCAAGCAATCAGTTCAGCAGACCCTAGCTTAGGTATCTTCCAGTTGAATTCAATCCTGATGCTATATACCTAGAGATAGCCTCGGAAACCACAGTTTGAGAGCCAAGTGCCACAAGACCACGCCATTCCCTCCTACCAGTCACATGTCCAGGCCCTTGGAACTTCTGACCAACCAGCTTCAAGTTGGAGTTCCCACAATTCCCTTTTTGGGCTCGATTAATTTGCTGGAATGGCTCACAGAACTCAGGGAGACAATTTACCAGTTCTTTATAAAGGCTATTACAAGGGATACAGCTGAAGAGATGCGTAAGGTGAGCTATGAGGAAATGGGTGCAGAGCTTCCATGCCCTCCTTGGAGACACCACCCTTCAGGAACCTCCATGTGATCAGCTCTCTGGAAGCTCTCCAAATTCTGTCCTCTTGGGCCTCTTATGGAGACTTCATTGGATAGGCATGATGGAAGCATGGACAGCCATGTCAAAATGTGATTGGAAAAAACAGGTATGGTCTAATAGTAACAGACTGAGTGGAGAAACCCCAACAAGGCCTGTCTCTTCAGATTCTTATTGGCCTCTCCATGTATCATGTCTTCCTCCAGGGTATGGGGCAGGACCCCTTCTGGAATGAGGATCTTATGACCCACAATCGGTTTGGAGTCCTGCCATTGGCAGGTTCGGAGGGCAGGAGGGCAGAGACAGGTTCTGTTTCCTGAGGTCTGCTTTGGACACTGAAAGTGCCCCAGCATTGTAACAAAAGACAACAAGGGCCATGGGAGTTATGGTCAAGGAACTGTGGACAAAGACCAATGTACATATATTATATATATGTAATATTTATATAATCATAATATCACAGACACCATCAGTTAATAGTTTCTAATGCATTAGATTCAGAACGTTTCTGAGATATATCCTTTGTGTTATTGGTTTTGTATTTTTGATATTTGGTAAGCAGAGTGAGGTGAGTTACTCTTAACTACCCTATGGGGTAGATGTTATTTATCTTCAAGATACAAGTAATTCTCAGTTTATGGCCTGCAATCATTGGGCCACCTGTTAATATTAGGTAGCTTTCTGTAGATTCTTTGATATTTTCTATGTAGACAATCAAGTAATCTGTGAAGACAATTTTATTTTTTTCTAGTCTTTGCCCCGCCCACCCTCTCTCCCTTCTTTTCTTCCTTCCTTCCTTCCTTTTTTAATCTTACTGCCCTGGCTAGGGCCTCCAGTATAAAGTTGAGTAAGAGTGGTGAGATCAGACATCCTTACCTTCTTCCCAATATTAGAGAATGGTCTTTCACCACTTAAGTATGATGTTAAATGTTGGGGTTTTGTAGATTCCTGCTATCAGGTTGAGAAAGTTAACTTCTATTTTTTAGTTTGCTGAGAGTTTTTATAATGAATAAATGTTCAGTTTTGTCAAATGATTGTCTTTAAATCTACCATCTTGCTATTTTTGTCTATTTGTCCATCTGTTTTCCCTCTTTCTTTTGGTTTAATTAAATATTTTTTATGATTCCATCTTTTTTCTTTTGCTGGCTTATTATACATCTTGGTTTTTTATTTTTTATTTTTTTAGTGGTTGCTTTATGGTTCAGAGTATATGTCTTTAACATCACAGTCTCTCTTCAAGTAATGTTATATAATTCACTTCACATATAAGAACCTAACAGTATACTTCCAGGTCCTCTCTTAGGGTCTTTTTACTATGGTTGCTATACATTTTAATTCTGCATATGTTATCAACCCCATTTGTTTTCATTATTTTTGCTTTAAATTGTGTTATTTTTGAAAGAGATCGTAAAAATAAGAAAAAATATTTATATTTACATATATATCTGTATGTGCCATTTTCAATGCTCTTCATTCGTTTGTGTAGAACCCGGTTTCTGTCAGGTATCCCTTTTCTATCAACTTGAAGTACTTTTTTAAACATTTCTTCTAGCACACCTTTCTGCTGATGATGGATTCTATCAGCTTTTTTATGTTTAAAGATATCTTTGTTTTGCCTTATTTAAAAAAAAAACTTTCTCTGGGGATAGAATTTTAGGTTGCATTTTCTGTCGTTTTCAAATACTTCCAACATGTTGTCCACTGTCTTCTGGCTTGGATTGTTTCTCACAAGAAGTCTTCTGTCATTCTTATCTTTGTTTCTTGGTACTTCATGTGTCTTTTTTCTTCCTGTTTTTAAGATTTTTTTCTTTATTTATTTTAAGTAATTTTACTGTAATATACATTAGTATAGCTTTCTTCATTTTTCTTGTCCTTTGAACTTCTTGGATCTATGGTTTTATCATTTTTCTCAAATTTAGAAAATCTTGGGCCATTAAGTTTTTCAAATTATTTTTCTCTCATGGAGTCCAGTTACATTTATTTTATATTGTTTTCATTTGGCCCATGACTTGTTGATCTTGGTTAATTTATTTTCAACTTATTTTTCTCTGTGTGTTTCATTTTGGATAGTTTCTACTGCTATTTCCTTAGGTTTACTAATCTTTTCTTCTGCATTGTCTTATCTGCTATTAATCCCATCTAGTGCATTTTTTAATTTCAGATACTCTTTTTTAATTCTATTAATTTAATATTTTAAAATATCTTTTATGTCTTTTCTTCTAATGTGCTTATATTTTCTTCTACCTTCTTAAATACGTGGAACACATAATAATAACTGTTCTTAATATCCTTATTTATTAATTCCATTATTCCTATCATATCTGGGTCTATTTCTGTTGATTGGTTTTTCTCATTGCAAATCATATTATTCTGCTTTTTTGCATGCATGGCAATTATCTTTTGGATACCACACATTGTGAAATTTGCTTTATTGGGTACTGAATGTTTTTAAATTTCTTTAAATATTTTTTAGCTTTATTCTGAAACACAGTTTAGTTGGGAACAGTTTGATCCTTTTGAGCCTTTCTTTTTTCTGATGGAGTCTCCCTCTGTTGCCCAGGCTAGAGTGCAGTTAAACAATCTCGGCTTACTGCAAGCTCCGCCTCCTGGATTCACGCCATTCTCCTGCCTCAGCCTCCCGAGTACCTGGGACTACAGGCGCCTACCACCACGCCCAGCTAATTTTTTGTATTTTTAGTAGAGACGGGGTTTCACCGTGTTAGCCAGGATGGTCTCGATCTCCTGACCTCGTGATCCGCCCGCCTCGGCCTCCCAGAGTGCTGGGATTACAGGCGTGAGCCACCGTGTCTGGCCTTGAGTCTTTCTTTTAACCTTTCTTGCTTAAGACCAGAACAGCCTTTGGTTCAAGGCTAATTTTTTCCTACAAAGAGCAATACTTTGGAATATTCTACCTGATACCCAGTGTATTCCAAGGTTTTTCCACTCTGACTTATGGTCACATGAACCATTTCTAGCCTTGTGTGATTTCCCGGAATTATTCTACCTGTTATTTTTCTGACCACGGGTACTTCCCTCACATGCATGTGTGGAGGAGTCCTTTGCTGAAGACTCAAAAGGAAAACCCTGCAGATCTCTAGCATTCTCTCTCAGCGTATTCCTCTCCTCTCAGTGCAACTAGCCCTTCACCATGCAGCCCTCTCCTCTCTGGTATTCTCTGATCCATGAATTCTGATAACCTTGGCATCTACAAATTCTCAACTCTGTTTCATTAGTGTTAATTTTTCTTAAAACATCACAACAGATTAGTAGTGGGCAATAAATTTAAAAGTGGTTTATTTTCAAGCATGAACTTCTGGCTTCCTTTCTCAAACTTTTATTACTGTTATAACACTGCCTAAAAGAGCTTTCATGCTGGATCTGATGGCATCAATCAAATTTTTCTTATAAATGAAAGTGGTTTGATAGTGATTTTAAATTTATGTTTGGTAAATACATGTTCAATATGGTCTGATTGTTTTTTTTTTTTGAGAAGGAGTCTCACTCTGTTGCCCAGGCTGGAGTGCAGTAGCATGATCTCAGCTCACTGCAACCTCCACCTCCCGGGTTCAAGTGATCTGCCTCTGCCTCACAAGTAGCTGGGATTACAGGCAACTGCCACCACGCCCAGCTAATTTTTTTGTACTTTTAGTAGAAACGGAGTTTCACCATGTTGGCCAGGCTGGTCTCAAACTTCTGACCTCAGGTGATGTGCCCACCTCAGCCTCCCAAACTGCTGGGATTACAGGTGTGAGCCACTGCGCCTGGCCGGTCTAATTGTTTTAAGCTTAATTGTTATTGTTTAGTTCTTAGATGATGTAAAAATTTTAGGAGTATCAAAAGAAGTTTTTGCTGCATCATTCTTTACCAAATTTTAAGAATTGTGCAGAGCAAGGAATATAAAAATGCCCTAGAAATTTTTTTAGTGCTCTACTCTTATAATCTGTGTTTTCTATGCATATTTGAGGGCATTTTTATATTTCTGTCCTTTCAAATTATTTCTAGGTTGATTTTTTTGGGGATGTATAAAGTACCAAAAATGTGTTTAATGTAGCTGGTCACATCTGCTAACATTTTAATTATTTGATTTTTTAATTTTGAATAAAAATAATATATGATATTTGGTGTTGATATTTATATTCTATATAAAATTCGGCTATAATGTTATCACATATTCCTATGGTTCCTATCAAATGAAAAAATTCCCATGATTCTGTTCCCAATTCTTTTTGAATGATACTCTGAAAGGTAACAATTGCCTTAGTAAAAATTAAAACATATATATTAAAAGTTCAGTCTCATTTTTTATTTACTCTCTAGTCTGTGGTTTCAGTGTTACTTTTTTAAAATTCAGATTTTTAGTTTTCAATACTTTACACTATCATTGACAAACATGTACAATTTTTCATATACAATAAGAATATCTTATGAACACTGTTTTTATTTTTAATATTATTTTACATTCTCATTCTTTATATTTTCCATTTCCAGAGTGTTTGCAACATAGACAAAATACATACTCTTTTTCAGTAAAATAAAATAACCTGATTAGTGGGGGTTTTTTGTTTATTTTATGATTTCCATAATTTTGCATGCAGTATTCTTAATAATTTCCTACTTGTATGTGTTTGGAAAATTAATTACCACTACTAAATCACTATCTTCTCTAGCTCGTATGTTTAAGTTGGGTAGGTGAGTGGGGATTTTTGTGGTAATGGGAAATAATCCTTTAGTGATGAAAAATGTAATACCTCCCCCCTTTCTTTTGTGTAGTATCAAAGGTGTAGAATCTGGGACAAGTTGCATGAAGAGCATATCAATGCAGGACGTACAGTTCAGGTAAGGCTATTATATTTTTTCTGCTAAATCAGTATGAAAAAGACAGTCTTTAGACAATTTTGCTAAAATATTACCTTTGCAGCTGAACCCTTTTATATACGTTTGTTACTGTTTCCTTAAGGATACATTTTTAGCAGAAATTGCTGAATCACATGCCACACATATTTTTAAAGTTTTGTTTTATTACCAAATTTTCCTCCAGAAATGATACACAGACTTACACTCTCACAAGCAATGCATTTTGTAAAATCCTTTAACGTTGGTATTACCCATTTCTTAAATTTTTGCTAATTGATAGATTAAAATTGTGCCACTTTGTTGTTTTAATCTGGATTTGTAAATGCTTTGAAGGGTGAACTTTTTTTCACGCTGCCTGAACAGTAATTTTTTTCTTGTTAATTGCCTGTTAATATATTTGTATATATTATATTATGTTGATGTCTTTTGTGAGAGCTCCTTATAATTTGAAAGATATTGATCTAGTGTCTATAATTAGTATTGCAAATATTCTTTGCGAGTTATTTGCTTTTTAAAAAATAATATATGTACATGGTTTTAAAAGCCAAATACAGATAGATGGCTTATAATATCCTATATTCTCCACCTACAAGTCCTCCTACTCGGAAGAAACCATTGTTAATCCTTTTGGCCTTTCTTCCTGAAATTTATCTCTTTATTACTAAATAACATGTGTAGACTGATATTTCTTGATTAATCAGGTTTAGATTTTTTTTTTCTTGTGGTAGGTAAAGCTCTAGCTTCCCACCTTGCTCTCCTACTTCCCTTCCCCTATATAATTACATATATTACAATTTTTGGTTAAATTAATATAAACTCATTATATGGATTATGGAGATACTGTTTTCTGGTAAGTCAAATAGTGAAATACAGTACCACCTTTTACTTTTTAAAAAGTTAATAATTGCCTCATTTTTTAGTTGCCTGGCTTTCTGTGTGTCTGCGGTTAATTTTCTCTAAATGCTCCACATCTATGTCACATGCTATCAGTATTATTTCTTTTTCTTTCCTTTTTTTTTTTTTTTTTGCGACAGAGTCTCACTCTGTTGCCCAGGCTGGAGTGCAATAGCGCAATCTCGGCTCACTGCAACCTGTGCCTCCTGGGTTCAAGCAGTTCTCCTGCCTCAGCCTCCCGAGTATCTGGGACTACAGGCGCCCACCACGCCTGGCTAACTTTTGTATTTTTAGTTGAGATAGGGTCTCACCATATTGGCCAGTCTGGCCTCAAACTTTTGACCTTGTGATCCGCCTGCCTTGGCCTCCCATAGTGCTGGGATTACAGGCATGAGCTACCGCACCTGGCCAATAATATTTCTTATATGCTCAAATATATCAGTTCCATTCTTTATTTTAAAGATTTTCTTCTGAACTCTTCCTCCCCCTACTTCCTATGTGGACTTTCAAGGCTTGTGCAGCTCCTGTTCTGGGACTTTCCTTGGCTGCTTTTGTGTGTTTACATCTCTATTTTCCTAGGTATTATGCCCTCCTCATTTTTGGTTTATTCTGTTGTTTTATTGGAGTAGTCTTGCAGTAGCCCTCTAATTAAGGGTACCTGGGAGATAAATATAAGTAATTGTATTTCTTAAAAAAATGCTTTTGTTTTCTCATGATATGTGATTGCTAATTTCACTAGATACAGAATTCTAGTTGGAATTCTCTTTCAATATTCAAGCCTTTATTTTTTGTTTATACTTTAAAAAGCTAGTATGATATCATTTCCCAGTTTTTTGTTTTGTTTTGTTTTGTTTTTTGTTTTTTGAGATGGAGTCTCGCTCTGTCGCCCAGGCTGGAGTGCAGTAACACAATCTCTGCTCACTGCAATCTCCACCTCCTGGGTTCAAGCAATTCTCCTGCCTCAGCCTCCTGAGTAGCTGGGACTACAGGTGCATGCCACCACACCCAGCTAATTTTTCTATTTTTAGTAGAGACGGGGTTTCACCATGTTAGCCAGAATGGTCTCAATCTCTTGACCTTGTGATCCACCCACCTCAGCCTCCCAAAGTGCTGGGATTATAAGCGTGACCTACCGCACCCAGCTGATTTCCCAGTCTTTGTATAGGTCCTGGTTTTGTTTGTTTTGTTTTTTCCCTCTGTGGGAGCTTTTGTGATTAGTTCATCCCTGGTATTCTGAAATTTGATGATGATGTCATTGTGTTGGACTGTTTCTTTCTAAAAATTCATGTTCTTTAGTTCTGGGTAATTTTCTTAGATTTTTCTTTGGTCATTTATTCTGTGTGTTCTCATTTTGCTGTTGTTTTTTTTTTTTTCTTTAATTCTAAAGGTCAGCAAACTGATTCAGAGGCTATGTCTGGCCTCCGTCCATCCCATTTGCTTACACATTTCTTTGGCTGCTTTCACACTGTAACAGCAGAGTTAAGTAGTTGCAACAGAGACTGTATGGACTACGAAGCCTAAGCCATTTACTCTCTGGTTCGTTGCAGAAAAAATTTGGCAGTCCCTGTTCTGTTGGGTGTTGGAACTCTTGGGTTGCTTGTCCGATTTTCACTCTATTTTCTGAAAGATTTCCTCAGCTTTCTCTGTAACTTTTTCCTTTTAATTCTTTTTTTCTGCTATTATGATATTTAGTTTACAAGAGCTTTTTCTTGTTCTCTTTTCCTTTCTTGATAGCATTTTGTCTATAGGTGTAATAGGTTTTTTTGTTTGCTTGTTTTTCTGAGATATTAAAAACTAGATTGCTTGTCTTCTGGTGGACTTCACTTAAGGGTGCTTGGGCAAACTGGCATTTTCCTTAGGGATACCTCCAAATATCAGTATCTGGAGGTTGTTCTTATTTAGTTTTCTGAAGAAGAATTCTCATTTTCCCCCTACGGCAGGTAGGTGCTTATCTTACAAAGTTATAGAGGCAGATTAGATAAAGACTTTTGGGCTTTCTTCTCAGTGCAGGCTTTTTAGCCCGGTGCCTGGTGTTTCTGAATCTAGAGTCAGTTGCTCCAAAGAATACATCTGTGGTCCTCTTGAATTCAGAAAGGTTATTATAGCTGCAGTATGGTGATTAAATTGTGGTAAAATGAAATGAATTCAAGAGATCATTAGGAAGGGTTACAGAGGTCCAAGAAATAGATGTTAGTAGCTTAGAGATAGTGGAGATGAAGGAAAACAGATTGATTCGAGATTTAGATGGAAATTTGACTTATCTCTCTATAGCTGTATTTAATGCTTGCTAACTAGATTATAGTCCTAACAAGTAGAGACTATGTCTCCACTATTTGTATATTCTGCAGCACCTGGTGCCCAGCAAGATTTGGTGTCTATTGAATGGTACTGAGCATGTTAATGATTTAATGAGATTATTATGACTTAGATTTCTTACCATCTTCACTGTTTAATCTATCATTTAAAAATCACATGATTTGGTTGAGACATTGGCTATGGTCAAAGTATTTGTTTACTGACTTTTAAAATTTGCATGTATATTTACTATATTGACCTCCATCTGGCATAAAAGATTTATGGGTGCCATTAGAGTAGTAAGATTGAAGCTATTGTTAGATACAGATATTTGGTGAGTTTTATTCATATTTGCTCTGAATTTTGTGTATAGATTTCTACTTTGCTAGTTAGTGTAAAAGTTACTTTGGGACAAATAATCTCATCAACAATAATCACAGATTTTCTAGATCTATCATCATTAGATTTACATAGTAAGAGCTATATTGTCACATTCATTATGGTGTCTTGATAAGAAGTTCTCAATTTAAAAATAGTTTAAATTATCAGTCTTTTATGGTTCCTACTTTGGTGGCTTGTTCAAGAAATCCTCTCTTGGAGGATTCAAGAAGATATTTCTTTATATATTTGAGTGTTTTAAATATTTTGCTTTTAACATTCAAGTCTTTAATCCATCTGGAATTGGTGGTGTGAGATAGACATCAATAAAATTTTGTTTTATTCCATCTTGAAAAATCACTTGTATGTCACTATTACTTGATTTCTGTGGTGCTACTTCTGAGGCATATTATAATTCCAGAGTTGCATGTAATTCCATATGTCTCTGATCTTTATTTTCTATTCCATTTGTCAGTCTATTCTGTACCAAATTCCACATACTATCTTAATTATGACAGTTTTAAGATAAAGCTTGATATCTGATTGTACAATACTTCCACAGTATGCTTCCTTTTCAGGAGTGTTTTGGCTATACTTGGCTCTTTATTCCTCCACATGAAATTCAGAATCAGCTTTTCAAAGTCCATACACAATCTTGTTGGGAAGTTGGGAGTTGCATTGGTAGAGGAAACTGACATATTTACAATATCTAGTTTTCCTACCTGTGAATATGGGATGTTCTTGCATTTGTATTTATCTTCTTTAATATTTTGGAATCTTTATAGTTTTTTGCATACAGGTTGTGGTAGACTGTATTTTCTGAAGATACCCACAAAAATATCTCCCATTCCACATGGCCTTTTACATTATGACCTTGCTACTCCCCCACCAATAGGTGGAGTCTAATTCCCCTTCTCTTGAATCTGGACAGAAGTAAAGCTGCTTATTTGTTGACTTGCTAGTTTAATTTAGAACACATTGTAATTGCATTATTTTCCCCATTTTTGTCACTTGTCATACAAAAGTGCAAAAGGAATATTTTACAAAGCTGTGTCTTCCTGGGCTCTCCTTCCCAAATACTTAATATTTAGTAACAACACTAATTGATAATAGAGGATTCTGAAAAGTATATCACAGTTTCTTCCTTGAAGGAACTTACCTAGACAGGAATTCACAAAACTTAAGTATTTAAACAATATTTTAAAACCTTAGTAAAAGTTAATGTAAGTCAGATAGGATTAATTGACAATTGCGTTATAGAGACCAATAAATGATATAGTACCGGCTATCTGGATGCTAGATAAGGGGTATTATCCTCATTTTTCAGATACTACAAAGCTGAAGAGATTTAGTGTTTGTCTAAGAAGTAGTAGGAAACCACTTTATCTGGCATACTGTCAATGCTCTTAGTTGGCACTTAATAAGAATCTTTAATGAGAACCCATTCTAGTGTTATATTCTAGTGTTTTTATTTTAATCTGGAAACATTTTGAATAATAATTCAGGTGGATAGGGACTCGAGTGCTACACTTAATACCTATATAAGATGTTCATTAGATATTTATTAAATAAATGGACGGAGACCTTTTTCTCTATTGATTTTTACTCTTTTTGGTGGTTTAGTTGATGCTTGTTAAGCTATATATATTCTTTTTGGTGACTTTTGATGTTGAAGTAAGTGTGAAGTCATTATATTAGTATCAGTGCCTTAAGTATAATAGTTAGGTAATGAAAGTATAGTCCAGATTTATTTTAATTAAATAGCTATGACTCTGGAGCCCTTGGCAATAAATTATATGCTGTCTAGAATGTGTTGACTCTAAGTTATTTAAATGTTTACCAGTGGACTTCTGCTCTGTGTTTGTAAAGAAATCAGATTAATTATTATGATACCAAATGTTTTCTGCTGTACACAATTTGTTCTCAAAATTACATGTTGTAAAAACACATTAAGAATCCTTAAATCAATATTTTAAAAAGGCAAATATATGCATAGCCACTCTTAATCATTAAGTACATATTTAGCCATTTTTCAGAATTTTCAATTAACTTAAAATAATTACTTTTTACAGTTATCCATATAGATAAGTATATATTTGAGTATATTTTTTAATCTTTAGACAGAAGTTTTGGGACATTTCTGAAAGAAGGAAAAAAGCCATAAGTAGTTATAACATTTAGTTATAAAACCAAAGAGAACAAAAGAGAGAAGTTGTTTTTAATTTGTTGAAAGTGTAGCCATAAGGCTGGGCACGGTGGCTCAAGCCTGTAATCCCAGCACTTTGGGAGGCCAAGACGGGCGGATCACGAGGTCAGGAGATCGAGACCATCCTGGCTAACACGGTGAAACCCCGTCTCTACTAAAAACTACAAAAAAAAAAAAAAAACTAGCCAGGCGAGGTGGCGGCGCCTGTAGTCCCAGCTACCCGGGAGGCTGAGGCAGGAGAATGGCGTGAACCCGGGAGGCGGAGCTTGCAGTGAGCTGAGATCCGGCCACAGCACTCCAGCCTGGGTGACAGAGCGAGACTCCGTCTCAAAAAAAAAAAAGAAAGTGAAAGTGTAGCTATAGTTAACAGTTTACTATTTGTGCACTGCAAAGCTTGTTAAGTTGATATATGTTCTTTTTAAAAAACTTACATCAGCGATTATAGACCCCTTGATTAACTGCTGGATATTTCTGAAAATTTTCAGAATTTGGTACAATATCTGCTCTTCTGACCTGATTATTAGAAAAGCAGAAGCATTTGAACATTTACTGTGTTCTAGATACTCTTCTAGACACTGGGCATACAACTGTGGCGGTGGCAAGTGGAGAGAACAGAGATTTTTAAAAAATAAACAAATATGTAATATGTTAGATGATTATAAATGCCATGAAGAAAAGTAAAGCAAGTTAAAGGGAACAAAGAATCACAGAAGGTGTTGAGTGTTCTTTTAAATAAATGGTGTTTGTGGAATGCTTCTGATGACATTTGGGCAGAGATCTAAAGGAAGTGAAGGCATAAACGATGGGGAATAGAATTGCCAGGCAGAGGGATGACTCTGAGGTGAGAAAATGTGGCATAGTCAAGGAATAGTAAGGAGGTCAGTGTGGCTAGTGTGAGCAAGGAGAGTACAGGCGATGAAGTCAGAGATCAAGAGGGTCAGATCATGGAGAGCCTTGCAGGATATGGTATCTCAGAGTTAGTAGACAGCTTTTGGAAGTTTCTGAGGTTCTTCCACTCTGCATAAATATTTTGAAATTCATTTATGTTGTAATGTGTGTCAGTGTTTAATTCCTTTTTATTATTGAATAGTATTCTGTTGTATGGCTATACCACTATACCACTGTTTGGCTATTACTAATAAAGCTGCTATGAACATTTGGGTACAAGTATTTCTGTGGACAAAGGATTTCATTTACTGTGGGTAAATACTTAGGAGTAGAATGGCTAGAACATATAATAGTTGTTTTTTAGGAAACTGCCAAGTTGTTTTCCAAAATGATTGTATCATTTTATATTCCCACCAGTTCCTCCATTGTCCTTGCAAACAGTTAGTATAGTCATCCTTTTAAATTTTAACCATTCTAATTAAGTCTGTAATGGTATCTCATGATTTTAACCTTCATTTGCTTAATGATTAATGATGTTTCTGTTTTCTTTTGAATTTTGATAAGTTAAAAACAACTTCTGTCTTTTGTTCTCTTTGGTTTTATAACTAAATGTTATAACTACTTATGGCTTTTTTCCTTCTTTCGTGAATGTTTTATTCCATTTTATCTCCTTGCCTTGCTAGCTAATACCTCTGTTATTTTAGTGGTTCCTTTAGGGTCTTTAATGTACATCTTATCACAGTTTATTTGCAAGTAGTATTATTCTATTTCACATATGTTTAAGAAACTTAACAATACACCTCTATTTCTCCTCTACCAGCCTATATGCTGTTATTCTCATATATTTAGCTTTTATACATCATATACTTCATAACATTTAAATAGGCATTTTTAAAAAGTGATTTAGATATTAAAGAAAAAAATCTTATATATGTACTGGTGTCATTTCCATTTTTAGTGTGCTTAATGCCTTTATGTAGATCCATATTTCCATCTGGTATGGTTTTCCTTTTGCTGGAAAGATTTCCTTTAACATTTTTGTTAAAGGGAGTGTGATTCTGCTGTGACGAATACTTTGAGTTTTTGTACATCTGAAAAGTTTTTATTTCACCATTGTTTTTAAAAGAAATTTTGCTCTATATACATTGACTTTTTTCTTTCAGTACTTTAAAGATGTTCAGCTGTCTTCTCACTTGCATTGTTTCTGATGAGAAATCTGCTTAATTCTTATCATTGTTCCTTTGTATGTAATGTGTCTCATTTCTCTCACTGCTTTTATGATTTTCCTTTAATCACTGGTTTTGGGCACTTTGATTATGATAGGCTTTGGTGGCATTTTCTTCGTGTCTTGTGCTTTGACTTTATCGAGCTTCTTGGACCTCTGGATTTATCGTTTGCATCAAATGTGGAAATTTTTTGGCCATTATTCATATATTTTTCTGTCCCCTCCCTTCTCTTTTCCTTCAAGGGCTCCAATTACACATATATTAGGTTGCTTGAAGTTATCTGACGGTTCATTGATGCTCTTTTAATTCTGTTTGATTTTTTATCTGTGTGTTTTATTTTGGATAGTGTCTATTGCCATGCCTTTATGTTTATTAGTCTTAGCAGCGGTAGTGTCTAGTCTGACATTAATCCATTCAATGTTTTCTTCATCTCACTCACATATTGTAGTTTTCTTCTCCAGAATTTTGATTTGAGTCTTTTTTATATCTTCTATTTATCTAATTAACTTTTTGAACACATGAAATACAATTGCAATAGCTATTTTAATATCTTTTTCTACTAATGCTAATATCTATGGCAATTCTATGTCAATTTCAATTCAGTGATTATTTTCCTCATTATGGGTGATGTTTCCTTGTTTCTTTGTGTCTAGTGATCTTCGATTGCGTCTCTTTTACTTTGGTAGGTGCTGGATATTTTTATGTTTTTATAAATCTTATGTTTATATAAAACAGTGAGCTTTGTTCTGGAGTGTAGTTAAGTTGCTTTGAAACTGTTTGATCCTTTAGGGTCTTACTCTTATGATTCATTAGGCTTAACTACAGCACTGCTTGGTCTGCGGCTAATTATTTCTCATCATGGGGGAAAACCTTTTTGAGTGCTCTACTCAATGCCCTGTGAATTAAGAGTTTTCCCATTTTGGCTAGTGGCAACAGGCACTGTCTCCAGTGTTGAGTGAGTGCTGGGTACTGTTCCCTCTAACTTGTTCAGGTGGTTCCCTCCCCAGCTTTGGGTAATTTCCTCACATACATGCGCTGATCATCAGTTCTTTGCTGAATTCTGCTATTTAGTCACCTCTAAATACCCATGTATCACTGATCCCTCTGCATATTTCCAGGGCTCTCTCTCCCTGTGCTGTACTCTCCTCTCCAGTTAAGTGAACTGTGCTCACCTTGGACAGAACCAGAAGTCATCTATTATTGTTTTGAAACTGCAAATATAGTATACTTAACAATTTTCTTTTCTGGGATAAGAAAACATTAGGATTAAGAAACATTTTGTGATCAAAATTTGAAACTAAATGAAAGAGTTGGAAATTGTTACTACTGTAATAGTTCACTGAAGAACATTAACTTGGCTTTTATAGAAATCTGATAAAGGCCAGGCGCAGTGGCTCACGCCTATAATGCTGACATTTTGGCAGGCCAAGGTGGATGGATCTCCTGAGCTCATGGGTTCAAGATCACCTTGGGCAACATGGTGAAACTGTCTCTACAAAAAATAGCAAAAAGTTAGCTAGGTATGATGGTGTGTGCCCTGTAGTCCAGCTGCTTGGGAGGCTCAGGTGGGAGGATCTCTTGAGCCTGGAAGATTGAGATTGCAGTGAGCCATGATCATGCCACTGTACTCCAGCCTGGGTGACAGCATGAGACCCTGTCTGGAAGGAGGGAAGGAAGGGAGGGAGGTAGGGAGGGACCTGATGAGAGGAAGGGAGGGAAGAAGGAAGGAAGCTACCAGCCTAGCTTTTTCTTCATAATAGTGATAATGTAGAACTTGTTGAGGTCACAGATTTCTGGGATCCACATTAGAGATGCTGATTCAGTAGATTTCGGACCACATTTGGAAAGATACTGCTTTGGAGAAACTATCGCAGTTCCGTAAGTACACGGATGCACAAAAATAAAATCAGCCATGGAATTTGTAGATGTGAGATGTGACTTTCATGATTTTACTAGGAAACACGTAGAACATTTGAGCTGTCTACTTTTTAATTTTTTAAAAGGGGGATGATTTAAAAGGGAGAAACAATAGAAAAGAGAGGGAATAAGGAGGAGAGTGGAGAAGCAAATGTAGTCGACTGGTTAGGAGAAAAGAAGAAACAAGGAGAAGCAAAACCGACAGAGAATGGAAAAGAAGATACAAGAGTAGATTCCAAAATTAATGCTATATGAGTTCTTTTAGTTTATTGTGAGATTTAGAGAAATTTATAACTTAAATTTTGCCTTAAAATTCTTAGGAGCTTATTAATCAGGATTTAGGATCCTTGACCTCTACTCTGATTGGCATAGGTTCTACAGAATCTCAGGAAGGACATTAAATCTAAAACACCTTCAGTTGTAAGACACACTGTTATTCTGTATACCTCTAAGAAAGAAAAAAGTACTGCCAGTTAACTATGCACAATGCTTTTAACCATTTATTTTAAGATACTTTCCAATTTTAGAGATGTTAAAATGTGGACAAGATACTGTATTCTAAAATTGATGAAATACAGTATTTAGAAGGCTTCACCCCCTACCTCGGTCTTTTCCCAATCTATTCTTCCTATTTAGTATGTTCTATTTTCCCAGTATTGTTTTTCAGAGACAGCACAAGTCTTCCCTCCTTGAGGAAGCCTACCTAGATCCTTACTGTATGATATGTTTCAGATTTCCTTTGAGCATGTTTCTTCCGCCCTTTTCATTTTGAATATTTCCCCATAATAGAGAATCAAAGCAAAATAGGAGTTACATAATTCTGCTTTCTCTGCATCATCTGCTAACACTGCACCATCTGCCCCAAGCAGTGGGCCTGAACTTTCTTTCTTGTTGTTATTCTACATGTATTTTTTAAGTCCTTTTTATTGTTCTTAACATTTTCTCATCAACCTCCACTCATTCTGGGCTCTTACTTTACTTACAAGATTCTCCTTGTTTTACAAGTCTCTTAAAATTCTGAACTTATCATAGCACACCTTACACAACAACCATATTGGATTATTTAGATGCCACTTTCTTTTCTTTCTTATCAGATTAACTTATTTTTTATTTTTTGAGAGGCAGTCTCGCTCTTGTCACCCAGGCTGGAGTGCAGTGGCATGATCTTGGCTCACTGCAACCACCACCTCCCAGGTTCAAGTGAGTCTTCTGCCTCAGCCTCCCAAGTAGCTGGGATTATGGGTGCCTACCACCATGTCCGGATAATTTTTGTATTTTTAATAGAGACAGGGTTTCACCATGTTGACTAGGCTGGTCTCAACTCCTGACCTCAAGTGATCTGCCCGCCTCGACCTCCCAAGGTGCTGGGAGTACAGGTGTGAGCTTAACTGTTTTTATAGTGTCAGATTAACTTGTTTGTATAGTGTAAGAATTTTACTTTTTTTTTTTGAGATGGAGTCCCGCTCTGTCACCCAGGCTGGAGTGCAGTGGTGTGATCTCAGCTCACTGCAACCTCCACCCTCCGGCTTCAAGCAATTCCCCTGCCTCAGCCTCCCAAGTAGCTGGGATTACAGGCGCATGCCACCACACCTGGCTAATTTTTTTGTATTTTTAGTAGGGATGGGGTTTCTTCATGTTGTCCAGACTGGTGTCAAACTCCTGACCTCAGGCAATCTGCCTACCTCGGCCTCCCAAAGTGCTGGGATTACAGGCGTGAGCCACCGCGCCTGACCTAGAATTTTACTTTTTAGAAACTTTATCTCTTTTTCAAAAAACTTTATTACAGTATGATTTCTGCTGTGGCATCATACAGCTTTTTTCTTTAAACTTGATCAAATTCTCTTTCCTAAAGAACTGCTAATCCTAGTGTTCCTTCTAATTCTTGTGAACTGCAAGATGGCATCATGGTTTCTCTCTCATGCGTCTCACTTCCACTTCATTATTTTATGCTTGTATGTCAGAATTAATTCCAAAGGAGTAGTTATTTTCATTATTTCTTCCACCTAATGAAACATGGAATGTTTCATATGCTAGTGACTTATACTTTTCTAGGGAAGAATTTTAGTTGGTTTCTTGATAGTTGGGAGATCCATGTTGTTGGACCACTACTTCGCCACTTTGTGGAAAGTGTTAAGAAAGCATTCATTCTTTTACCATATTGATTAAATCATATCATATACCAGGGACCAAACGTGGCCATTAGGATATTTGACAAAGAAATTACACACAATCCTCGTTCTTAGAAACTTTACAGTTTAGTTGAATGTTAATATCTTTATCCAATATACTTCCACAATAAAATTCCTACTCAGTTTTACCCCTACTCAAATGCTTCCACCTTGTTTCTGTCCTGAGGTTAATTGACCATACAAGGCAATATAGTATTATTTTCTGAAAGTATTATTTAAACTTTTTATTGTGAAATATAACTTACATATTCTAAAAAATGCCTAAAATATAAATATACACCTAAATAAATTATTATACTGTGAACACTCATGTATCACTACTCAGATCAAGAAATAGACAGTTGCTGGTATCCTGGAAGCCCATAGCCTCTTCCCAATTACAACCACCTTTTCCCCTGCAAAAGTAATCACTATCTTGATATATATGGTAAATACTTTGTACCTTTTCTGTATAATTTTAAAGCCAAAGTGTGTCCTTAAGACTGTAGTTTAATTTAGCCTGTTTTTGAACATTATATAAATTGAATTAAACAAGATATCCTTTGTGTCTGGCTTGTCATTTACCTATGTTTTTGCCTATAACAATAGTTCATCCATTTTCATTGTTGTATGCTATTTAATGAATATACCATAGTGTATCCATTCTGTTGATGGACACTTGAATTGTTCAGTTTATATTATAAATGCTATTAACATTCTTGTATATTTTTACACATGTGCACATATTTCTGTTGAGTATATTCCTAGGACAGGAATTGTTGGTTCCTTAAGCATACTTATTTTCAACTTTAGTAAGTAATGCCAAGCTATTTTCCGAAACAGTAATGTTAATTTTACATTCCTTCCAGCAGTGAATACAATACTGTGGGCACCACATCCTTACCAATACCAATATTTAGTATTGTCAGACTTTAATTTTAGCTGTCCTGGTGGGTAAGTTAATTGTGGTTTTAATTTACATTTACCTGATTATTCATGAGATTAACTTTTCATGTGTTTATGAGACATGCCCATTTAGAGTTCTTGCCTACATTTCTGTGGGTTGTTTGTATTTTTTTATATTGATTTGTAAGACTTCTTTGTATGTTCTGCCTATGACCCCTTTATCGGTCATATGTGTTGCAGTTATCTTCTGCCACTCAGTGGTTTACTTTTTCACTGTCTTAGTGGTGTTTCTTGATGACTAGAAGCTCATTTAATTTAAAGGTTATCAATCTTTTATAGTTGGTGATTTTGTGCCATGTGTACTTTTATTTTTATTTTTTAGAGAAGGGATCTCCCTTTGTCACCCAGGCTGGAGTGTAGTGGCACAATCATAGCTCACTGCTGTCTCGAACTCCTGGGCTCGAGGGTTCTTCTGTATTTAAGAAATCTTTCCTACCCAGGGTTACAAAGATATTCTTCTATTTAAAAGTGTTATTGTTTTGCCTTTCACATTTAAGTCTACAGTCCATCTGATTGATTATTGTATATGGTGTGAAGTGGTATATCCAACTGTGTGTTTTTTTTTTTTTAATAAGGATACCCAGATTACTAAGCCTAATGTTTTGAAAACTTCATTTTTTCCCCCAGCATTGCTCTGTAGTGCTACTTTTGTCATAAGTGCATATATGTTTGGTTTGTTTCTGGGCTGTTTCACTGTGTATTTGTCTATTCTTGCACTAATGCCATACTCTCTTAATTACTATGGCTCTATAATGAGTTTTGATTCTCCTACTTTCTACTTCAGAAGTGATTTAGATAGTCTCAGCCCTGTGCATTTTCGTATATATTTTAGAATCAGCTTATCAAGTTTCACCAAAACAAAACAAATTATCAATTAACCTTTTGTAAATTTATTTGAATTTATTGAATCCCTATATTTGTTTTTGTTTGTTCGTTTGTTTGTTTCTTTGTTTTGAGATGCAATCTCACTCTGTCACCCAGGCTGGAGTGCAGTGGCTCGATCTCCGCTCACTGCAAGCTCTGCCTCCCGGATTCAAGCGATTCTTCTGCCTCAGCCTCCCAAGTAGCTGGGACTACAGGCACATGCCACCTCTTCTGGCTGATTTTTGTTTTTGTTTTATTGAGTCGGAGTCTCACTCTGTCACCCAGGCTGGAGTGCAGTGGCGCAATCTTGGCTCACTGCAACCTCCGCCTCCTGGGTTCAAAAGATTCTCCTGCCTCAGCCTTCCGAGCAGCTGGGATTACAGGTACCCACCACCACACCCAGCTAACTTTTTGTATGTTTAGTAGAGACAGGGTTTCACCATGTTTGTCAGGCTGGTCTTGAACTCCTGACCTCAGATGGTCCACCCTCCTCAGCCTCCCAAAGTGTTAGGATTATAGGCATGAGCCACTGCACCCAGCCAGCATTTTTAATTTCCATTGTGATTTCTTCTTTGACTTGTGGGTTATTTAGAAATATGTCTTTCTTCATTATTGGACATGAAATATTTACAGATATATTTTATGAATGATTTCAAGTTTAATTTTATTATGATCAGAGTACATGGTCTGTATGATGTCGGTGTCAATATTTTTGAAATTTGTCAAAACTTCCTTTAAGACTCAATATATAATCCATTTTTATAAATGTTCTCCATGTGTATTTGTATGTTTTTTACATGTGTATTCTCACCTTGTTGGGTGTAGTGTTCTGTATAATTTATATATAGTTTGTGTTAAACTTATTGTTCAAATCTTCTATATTAACTTACATCCTTTTGTCCATTTGTTCTGTTAATTACATAAAGGCGTTAAAGCCTTCCCTTAAGATTGTAGATTTGTTTAAATTTTTCTTTATAGTTCTTGTCCGGTTTTGCATTATTATGTATTGTGGGTATGTTATTAGGTATACATAACTTAGGTATTATTATATATTCATGGTACAGGTATTATAAAGTGATTCTCTTTGTTTTCAGTAATGTTTTGGCTTTAAAGTCTGTTTTTTCTGATATTGCTACAGCAGGTTTTCTTTGGAGAGGAAATGTTAGGGTTAAAGTGATTTATCTTTTCATCTTTTTACATTGAACCTTTCTTTATGTTTTAGGTACAATCACTTAAGTTTTTTAAAATTCAGTCTATAAATCTTTATCTTGTAACTGGAATATTTATCTCATTTTTATTTAATGTAATTATTGATATATTTAGGTTTAAATCTTTCACCTTATTGTGTGCTTTCTATTTCTTACACATATTTTTAAAATCTCCATAATTACTTTCTTTTGTATTGATCTTTTTTTTTTTTTTAAATTATACTTTAAGTTCTAGGGTACATGTGCATAACATGCAGGTTTGTTACATATGTATACTTGTGCCGTGTTGGTGTGCTGCACCCATCAACTCGTCAGCACCCATCAACTCGTCCTTTACATCAGGTATA
>NW_012114944.1:5577641-5578070 GCF_000951035.1 Colobus angolensis palliatus
TAATGGCCTTCTTTGTCTCTTTTGATCTTTGATGGTTTAAAGTCTGTTTTATCAGAGACTAGGATTGCAACCCCTGCTTTTTTTTTTCTCCATTTTCTTGGTAGATCTTCCTCCATCCCTTTATTTTGAGCCTATGTGTGTCTCTGCATGTGAGATGGGTCTCCGGAATACAGCAAACTGATGGGTCTTGACTCTTTATCCAATTTGCCAGTCTTTTAATTGGACCATTTAGTCCATTTAGATTTGAAGTTAATATTGTTATGTGTGAACTTGATCCTGTCATTATGATATTAACTGGTTATTTTGCTTGTTAGTTGATGCAGTTTCTTCCTAGCATGGACGGTCTTTACATTTTGGCATGTTTTTGCAATGGCTGATACCGGTTGTTCCTTTCCATGTTTAGTGCTTCCTTCAGGGTCTCTTGTAAGG
>NW_012114944.1:5579467-5626431 GCF_000951035.1 Colobus angolensis palliatus
GATGTCTCCCAGTTAGGCTACTCAGGGGTCAGAGACCCACCTGAGCAGGCAGTCTGTCCGTTCTCAGATCTCAGCCTCCATGTTGGGAGATCCACTACTCTCTTCAAAGCTGTCAGACAGGGTCGTTGGCATCTGCAGAGGTTTCTGCTGCTTTTCTTTTTTTGTTTAGCTGTGCCCTGTCCCCAGAGGTGGAGTCTACAGAGACAGGCAGGCCTCCTTGGGCTGCTGTGGGCTCCACCCAGTTGGAGCTTCCCAGTGGCTTTGTTTACCTACTTAAGCCTCAGCAATGGTGGGCGCCCCTCCCCCAGCCTGGCTGCTGCCTTGCCGTTAGATCGCAGACTGCTGTGCTAGCAATGAGGGAGGCTCCACAGGCATAGGACCCTCCCGGCCAGGAGTGGGATATAATCTCCTGGTGTGCCGTTTGCTAAGACCCTTGGCAAAGCGCAGTATTGGAGTGGGAGTTTCCCGATTTTCCAGGTGTTGTGTGTCTCAGTTTCTCTGGCTAGGAAAAGGAATTCCCCTCCCCCTTGCACTTCCCAGGTCAGGTGATGCCTAGCCCTGCTTCAGCTCTCGCTGGTGGGGCTGCAGCAGCTGACCAGCACCGATGGTCTGGCACTCCCTAGTGAGATGAACCCAGTACCTCAGTTGAAAATGCAGAAATCACCCGTCTTCTGTGTTGCTGGTGCTGGGAACTGGAGACTGGAGCTGTTCCTATTCGGCCATCTTGCCCCGCCCCCGATCTTTTTTTTTAGTTTATCTAATTTTTTCCTTTCTAGTTTAGGAACTACATTTGAGCCTTCTGCATGGATTTCACCAACCATGGAACAAAAACATATTTTTTAAAAAAATGGATAGTTGCATCTGTACTGACTCTTTTCCTTGTCACTGTTCCCTATAAAAGTACAGTAAAACAACTATTTATATAGTATTTACATTGTATTAGGTATTATAAGTAACCTAGAGATAAAGTATACAGGAGGATATTGATAGATTATATGCAAATATGACACCATTTTATATAAGGGTTTGAACATCTATGGATTTTTGGTATTTGCAGGGAGTCCTGGAACCAATCCTCCATGGATACCAAAGAATAAATGTATATACTTTTACTAGAAATTACAACATACATATTTGACTTAGAAGTACAGATAATATCAGTTCCTTAGACTATTTTAGTTCCATGTATGCCCTGCAACTCAAATGCTATTTTTATATTATTTTTATATATAAAAATATACAGACATTATTATTGTTTTAGTAGAGTTACTGGTCATCTAGATTTACCCACTTTTTAGCTTAAATGGTTATTTTTGAAGGTCACCATTTAATATTTCTCTTACTGAAGGCAAATACTCTCAGCTTTTGTTTGTCTAAAAATATTTTTATTTTACCTATGGTCTTGAAAGATATTTTTGCAGCATATAGAACTTTAGGTTTATAGTAATTTACTTTCTATACTTTGAATATATTGTTCCATTGTCTTTAGGCTTTTGTTATTGCTGTGGAGAAGTTATTATAATCTTACTGTTTCTTTGCAAGATACTCTTGTCTGTAGCGCTTTTAAACATCTTTTCTCCTTCTTTTTCTCTCTTTTGGCTAGGTGTATTTTTCCTTTTATTTATTTTTCTCAGGATTTGTTGACTTTGAATTGTGGATGGATGTTTTTCTTCAATGTTTTGAAAATTCTCAGTCATTATCTATTCAAATTCATTTTCTGTCTTCTTCTGGAATTCTAAGTAAATGTATATTGTACTCTTTTCTGACTATATCTTCTGTATTTCTTAACTTTTCTTCTGTATTTTTCACTTTCCTTGTTTCTATTTTACATAGTTTTACATAGATGCTTTTTACATAGTTTCTTCAGATGTGTTTTCCAGTTTATATCTTTCTTGAACTGGGCCTCATATGAAGCTAAACTCATTTATTAAATTCTTTTGAACACTATTTTAAAATTATAGAATATTCATTAAAAAGCCTGTATGTCACTTTTTATAGTTTCCAATGGTCTGCTAAATTTTCAAGCTTTATTTTTATGCCTTTGAACAAAGTAACTGTAGTTTTATAGACTACATTTGCTCATTCCCACATTACATGTCCTTTTGGATGTTTCTGTTCCATGTTGTTTTTGCTGTTTCTTCCTCACGCTGCATATGTCCTCATGTGCTTGATAATCTTTGATTGATTGGTGGACATTTTATTTGAAACATTATTTATAGAAATTATTTGAAGCTAGGGATGATGTTATCTTCCTCCAGATATTTTCATTTGCTCTCCTAAGCCCCTGGGGGCACTAACTTTCCTAGATTATTTTTATCCAGTTTTAGAGCTTAAGGTTTTTTATGAGCTACTCAAGACTGGAGGCCAGTCTGCAGTTCTTGCAAGGGCTGTTGTATTTTAGGATTACCTGTGTTCTTAGGGTGGAGCTCTGAGGATCCCAGCCAAAAGTACCAGAGTCCTTATACTTAGCAGGTCCTGGCATGGAAATTTAAATCCAAGCTTTGTGAGCTTGTACTCTGGTATGCAAATACTCCCAAAGCAAATGTGGCCCTGAGTTCAGGACTCATCTCTCTAGATTTCTGTCTTTACCCAATTGTTGTCCTATAGTTACTTACTATCTTGTTTACTTTCTGATACTTTTCAAGTTTTTTTTTTTCTTTTCGTTTGTTTTGTGATTTGATTTTTGTTCAACTTTTTAAGTAGCCATTAGTGGGAAAGTTAGTCTGAATCACCTAGTCTGCTGTTTTTAGAAGCAGAAACACCTAACTTTATGTTCTTCACATATGGTTTTACCATCTTGTTCCCTCTATTTGATTTTAGAGCGATTCCCTTGTTGCCCTATCCAATGTAGTAGTTCCTAACTACATATGACTGTTGAGCACTTAAAGTGTAGCCAGTTTGAACTGAGATGTGCTGTGAATGTAAAATATTACCAGATTTCTAAGACTTACTACAAATAAAACAATTTAAAATATTTTGTTTATAATTTTTATAATTGCATATTAAAATAGTATTTTAGCTATGTTAGGTTAAATAAAAATATTAAAATTAATTTCCCATGTTTTTACTTTTTACATGTAGTTTTTGAAATTTTTAAATTACATATGTGGCTTGTGTGTGTGATTTGCATTATATTTGTGTTGGATGGTGTTTGCTATGTAATAAAGTAGTTAAGAACATAAGATCTGTGGCCTGGATTTGATTCCTGCCTATACTATTTACTAGCAGTGTAATCTTGGGCTACTTTTTGAGCTTGTTGCTTTAATTTTCTCTTCTGTAAAATGAGAATAATGGTAATACCCATTTCAAAGATATATTGTGAAGGGAAGATAAAAGATGTAAAGCAGTCAGCACAATGGATAACTTTAAGTGTTGATAAAAATTTAGCCATTATTTATGTTTTTGTTATTATTGTTTATATTATTATAGTATCAGATTTTATACTTCAGTGGGTTTTTTCTTTCTCTCCCTCAAAATTTTCCACATTACGCATAGTAATAGAGTTCTCAGCTGGCTACTGTAATTTGACTGGGGACAGACATATGTACAAATTATATAAGAGAGGAAGATGTCACAAACAAATGCTCATTAAGTTTGACTGTAGAAAATTTTTAACGCTCCTCCAAGATAATGTTACCTAAAATATTTCTGTAGGCTGGCAACTATATAACCAAGCTTTATAATTATGGTCCAGAAAGGAGTCACACAGCCAGGAAATGGTGGTGTGTTGGAAACAGTATTGTTCTGGAACTTGAGGCCTGGGCTGTAGTCCTAATTCAGTGAGATGACATGCAGGACTGGCAGCATGTGGAGAAATAGGCACTGTGTTTATCTAGACTCCAGTTTCCTTATTGTAAAATTGTGAGGTTGGATTAGATGCTCACCTATGCCGTTGTATAATTTTAACATATTAATACCTACATTTCACATATTTTGAATCTACAGTTTAATTATCCTTAGGTTTTTGAGCTCATATTAGAATGGTAAGAGACTGAAGATAAGGTTACAGGAAGTATAGAGTTATGGTAAGATAGAGGTGCAGTTTTTTCACCCAGAAAAGTCTTACAAGATGCTTTAGGTTGTAACTAAACTATTTTTTTTTTCTAGAATTATCTTTAATTTTACTACAGTAAAATGGAAACTTTAGATTGTATGATATTAAGATACTATATACATAGGCATTATGATTTTAGTTTAGTGGAAAGATTGCTGGCCCTATAGAAATACCTGGGTTTTAACCCCAGTTTTGCCACTAGATAACCAAGTAAATCCTAAGCAGATTTTTTTTGTTTTGCTTTTTCTATATGTAATAATTTGGACTATAGTAATATAACACCTCACTCAGAGTATGCACTTGAAAAATTAATTAACATGTACTGGTCTGTCTACTGTATAGGATTTGCATTAATATTGTGAAAACACTTTAGGGAAAAATAATTTAAAATATATGAATAGACATATAACTTTTTTGAAACATCTTACTTTGATTATTTTTGCAAATTTGTCCTATTTAATCTTAAAGGGATAGTTTCTTTGTTTTCAAAGTATAGACCATTGAGAAAGAGGGAAAGCTCCCTGGTATATTTTATGAAGCTAGCACAACCTTAAACCTGTTAAAGGAAGTTTAAACCTAGTAAAGATAGTATAAATACACAAACTGTGTACATGCACACATGTATACACACACACACACCTATGTGCTAAAGTTTCAGATAAAATACTAGCAAATGAATTCAGCATTGTGTTTAAAAATTATGTATATAGACTAGAAAGGATTTATCCCAGGAATATAAAGATGAGTCTACACTACAAAATCTATACATAATTCATTATAGCAACATATTAGAGGAAAATTTATGACTAAGCCAGTAGGTATTTCTCAAAAAGAAGGAAAATCATTTGATAAAAAATCTAACAACTTCATTCATAGGGCAGTGCAGAGTAAAGCAACAGTGAGATGACATGCAGGACTGGCAGCATGTGGAGAAATAGGCAATCATACTTTGATGCTAGTGTGAAGTGTTACTGCTTTTTGGGAAAAAAAATAGCTTCTGAAATAAAAATGCACATTATCATTTGAATATTCCTGTTTCTGGGAGTCTTTCCTACACAAAATAACATATTGATATTAGTATATACTAGAATAATATATACTAATATAGTAAATTAGGACTTATATGCAAGGATATTTGTTTCATAGTTTGTAATAACTAAAAATTGGAAACAACACGAATGACTGTTGATCACCAAAGGAGTGATTGAGTAAATTCTTCTGCACTTACACTGTAGAATATAGCGTAACCATTGAGCAGGAGGGATGATATTGTTGAGTATGGAATGACAAATTATAGATTACTGTGTATAATGTAATCCATTTTTTTAATAAAAAGGGAGAAGCCTTATATATGTTAAATGTGTGCATGAACCGTGAGAAACGTGTGGGAGGATTGGGTTAAGAGGGGGTGGGATAGGTGAAGTGAGAAAATCGTTTTTATTTCATATGCTTCTGCAGTGTTTGATTTATTGTGAAGAGCATTTATCTTTGTATAACCACATTTAATGAAGGAAAAATGCTAAATAAATTCAAAGTAAGAGCATGTGGTTTCTAAAGATGCTGGATTTGGCCAGCCAGAGACATGGAAAATGTAAAAGTATTATGCTACACCTTCTATTTTGGAGACATTTGTAATAATTTCCATCCACAACTATTGTAACATTTCTTCTGAAAAGAAAGATATTTTATACTAAGAAGTGGTGGCATTAATGATTTTTTCTTTTATAGCAACTCCGATCCAATATCCGAGAAATTGAGAAACTTTGTTTGAAAGTCCGAAAGGATGACCTAGTACTTCTAAAGAGAATGATAGATCCTGTTAAAGAGGAAGCATCAGCAGCAACAGCAGAATTTCTCCAACTCCATTTGGAATCTGTAGAAGAACTTAAGAAGCAATTTAATGATGAAGAAATTTTGCTACAGCCTCCTTTGACCAGATCCATGACTATTGGTGGTAACGTATTGTACTAAATCTTATTCTCAGTCACAGTAATGCAGTTAATTAAAGCTCACCTCCTTGAGTAGATACTGAATTACCTATAGGTCTTCAAGGATCATTCGCTGTCCCAATATGCTGAATACTTGGACCCTGATCAGTGTTCCCGGAAATGTGTACTCTGGATATTTTGCAGAATAAAAAACTTGAGGTTATGCTTATGGAGTGGATTTCAGGGCAAGTACCCATTTGTCTATTTATTGAAGAGAAATTTAAATATATTTCCTAAGGGATAATGTCATTCTTGTGTGCAGAGTACTCTTCACTCCTTTCCAGGTGCAGGGGTGACCTCTTCAGGCATGCCTCTTTTTCTTAAGCATTCTGATTTTCAGAGGGGATGTTAGATCTATCTTTCAGCCAAGTTCTCTGAATAACTGACAACATTAAGTAATCTACAATGGGAGTCAAGCCATCATCTTCTGTGAAGTGATACTCTAAGAAACAGCCCTGTGAAATTTGTCATTACATCTCTTCTAAGGATGTAATTGATAATTGCCGATCACATTATAATGTCTTCAACTCTGAAAATATTCTTGGCTTAATACATAGTAGTACTTCAAAGTAGTTGGTCTTTTTTTTATCTTTTGGGTATTCAGTGGAATAACTGATAAGGTTTTCTTACTTAAATTGTTTACTAGAAAGCTTAGAGCCAAAATTTTTAATTTTTAAACCTATCCTAGCTTTGTTTTATAATTACTGCCCTTGTTTTCCTTTTTGTTTTAGTGTTTCTCTTTTATTTGTAACTTGTCTCATCTTGTTGTATTTTATAAATTATTCTAAGCTACCTTTAATCTTTGTGGAAAAGGTGGAGTATAAGTCAGTTACACATTAGAATAGAATCTTACAGATGTTACACCTGCCCATTTTTTCTTTTTTTATTTACTTAGGGCACTCCTGCATCACTATCTCCAAAGCCAGATTATTTTTTAATTTTATATTTTCAGTGCTAATGATTCAGTAATTTATAGAGAGATTAAAAAAAAACTTTGGAAGGAACATTTAGGCCACTAGTCAGAGTTTCTGAGTAATCTTGCTTTTGTTGTAGCCTTAGTACCTAGCACAATGCTTGGCACATAATGGACCATTCATAAATATTTTATAAACATAAATACATAAATATCTTTTTAGAGATAATTTTGTAATTTCACATGTGCTGTAATCACCTCACTCAGAGGATAACCAGTACCATAAATGTTTTTGAGAGAAGGAGATGCTAGCACTCAATCCTTGGTTGAAAAATATTTGGGAAGAATGCTTTTTGATAGTTTGTTCATTTATAGTTATTGCTGCCATACTGGTGAGGTTGAAGGCTGTTTTTATCACTTAGTGCAAACTGATGCTTTATGTGCACATGTGGAGTAACTGGGTTTTATAGTTCCATGTGATTAAGGGCCCATCTTATGTACCCAGACATTGTGATAGTTGTTATGGTAATAATAACTGTGAAGATAAGCTGGATTTTCTGGAAAGAGTAACTAGCATCAATCTCTTTGCTACTTAGCTTTGAATTGCCTATCTCTAGCAATTCCCCTATCAAACGAAAATTTGGAGTTCTATCTGAGAGTTTTCTCAAAATATGTTAATACCCTAATACTTGCTTTAATTTGCATTTTATTTTGCATTATTTGTGTTACTACCAGTAGAACCGTTTGGGATCAACAACTTTGGGCTTATATATCATCAGAGGAATTGGGTGATTATTATTAATAGAAAAAGGCAGTTTACCCAGTTTGCTGGCAAATAAACTTTCTCCATAGGAAGCTGATTGGTATAAAAAAAAAACTTCGGCAGATTTTGAAGAAGTATGTGCATAAAGGAAATGGAAAAAATTGGAGCAGAGCCAGAGGATGAGGGAGAAGAAATAGCAGGTGAAATTCACTTCCCAATTCTTTTGATTCTCAAACTTTTCAATTCACCAAATAGGCTACTAAAGACCTAATTACTAGGAGAAAACTAAAAAATTAAATCTCTGTAACAAAATAACTTATTAATATTAGTATATACTAGAATAATATATACTAATATAGTAAATTAGGACTTATATGCAAGGATATTTGTTTCATAGTTTGTAATAACTAAAAATTGGAAACAACATGAATGACTGTTGATCACCAAAGGAGTGATTGAGTAAATTCTCAAATCAAGGAGTGATTTGATTGAAATAATCATTCTATTAATAAAATCAATACCTAGGTTATACCTAAAACAGTGTATAGAATTTCAAATTCTGAACAGTCTGCTTGTCATAGTGTGCTTTCACTATGAATCCACTGCCAACATAAAGCAATTAAAAAACTGCTTTCTCACCAAGTGCCTGAGTATTTCACCAAGTGTGAGAGTTTCTACTATATTGCCTCAAATCCAGAAATATTATTAATAAATAATCAAGAGGATGGAAAGGAAATGAATAATGAAAAGAAAGGAAGTAACTAATTTACATAAGACTTTAATAGTGGGGTAGGAATTGAGTTTGCTCCATATTTGATCTTCTTCTAGCTATAGACTGTTTTTTGTCATTCTACATGTTTTTATTCTGTGCTCTCCAGTTTTTCCTTATTTTTGCTTTAGATACTCATTATAGTAGCAGCAGCCTATATGGAAAATCTGTTTTATTGCATAGAAGTTAAGTGCCTTAAAATACTTTTTACTTTACAAATTCAGTCTGATTCTAAATAAATTGATTGGAAACATCAGCAGAGATTCAGAAGCAATGTTGCCACATTTCCATGAATAAGATCAAAAATATAAAAATAGTTTTTCATTCACAGATAGAAATAACAAGTAGAATAGGATGTTTTATGTTCTCTGGAGAATAAAAGAAGCTTATTAAGTTTAGGGAGAAGCTGTGATGATTTTGCTTTCTTTTGTCCAGATTCTGAGAGTTCCTAAAGCACATCTTCTCTGCCAATCTTCTTGATCTGAGAAAGAAACTCCCTTCTGTCTCACTTGTGTGTCTGGTTTCGCTTTTAGCATATTGCTTTCCACCCAAGTGAAGTGAGGAGCCTCCAAATCTGATTTGTATTTAGAAAGGTGATTCAAGTCATACAGAGTGAATCAGTGCTTCTCTCCATTTTTGTCTTTCTCTACTCTCAGGACACACACTTCAGTAGTGTAAAATGAACAGAATCTTATTACATTTTAAACAAATATTCACAAAAGAAAAGAATATAATCTTAAAACTGCTGGGAACTTCAGACCAGCATATTGAATTTGATGAAATTTAGATTTTTATCACAGGTATATACATGTACTCAAGAGTTTTGTGAAACATGTAGATGGTTTGTATTCTATGATTCAGAAGATGTATTTTCTATTGATTTTAATTTTTTTTAAAGTCTTCATTCGCAGCTAAGCCATGCTTAGAAGTAATTTTATTTTGATAGATAGGCTTATGTAGATGAACAGCAAATTAATTTCACTATTTTTAAACCATCAGAACTGGAAAATATTTCAGCAAGGCTTTTGAATTAATTTAGATTTATAATAAAACTTTTTCTTATGTGGTAAAGTTTAGTGGAAGTTTTTTATATATTATATAATTCTTGGTAAAATCATTGCTGTTCATAAAGTATGGAGAAAGAGGGAGAAAATATTTGGATGTATATAAAAGGGAAAAGTCTTATGTTATTTCGTTTATTTCTCACTTCAACTAAACCAACAATAAGGTTTTAAAGCCAATTCTGGGGTTTAAAAAACAGTGGTGAGTGATAGGTCCTATGTTCTACTTGCCCTTTATGCTTCCGGTTTGTGTGTGGGTGGGAGTACCTGAGATGATTATGTTATATGAAACAGTTGCAATTTTTTACTTCTGTAGACAAATCTAAAGTTCTTCAGCCTTCTTTCCTGAAACTATAATCTATCTCAGTGTTTTGCCTTATCATGTCCATAGCAGTTTGTAAAAGTTCAAAGTCAAAGGATCATCACTGAGGTAGTGATTTTAAATGCAAGCTGGAATAAATGAATTATGGAAGTTGTAGAAATGAAAAGATTTACTTTAATTGATAGTCATGCCTTGAATTGATTAGCGAGGTTTAGAGTTTTAAGTTTACATCAGGGTTTTTTCTGGAAGAAAACAGACCTCTTTGTTCTAAGACTCTATTTGAACTAAGATGCATACGTAGTTTGGTTTCAAGTGAGACGTAAATGACTTAAACATTTTTATTCTTTACTGAGGGAAATCTTTTATGTTTGTTTAAAATGTCAAACATTTCCCACCCGTTATTTTTTAGATTAAGTATTAATATATAATAATCTGCCTCATTTTGTTGCATACCCTTGCAAACTTCATTTGAATCCTGTTTAATAGTACATAAATTATGGCTTTAAAAAATATTTGGAGTGGTCATAGTTATAAAGTTCTCCTTTATATTTGATCTGTTAATAACAATGAAGTTATCATTATTCATTATAATATTAAAGAAGTGTAAATACCTGGAAATGTTAAGTAGAAGAAAGGTCATAGAGTAATTCATTTATCTTGGTTGAAGTGAAAATGAGAGTGTCTTTATGGTGATAATGTAAAGCATAGAGTAACTATTTTAAGCATTTGTAAACAATCATTTAGAGCTTTTAAAATATTGGCTATTTGCCATAATGTTTTAATGTAAAACTTACTCTGTATCACCTGCCTTTGCTCTTCCTTTAAGTTAAATAAATATATTCAGATAAGATTAAAAACACTGTCAGTCCTGATAAATCTACAAATTACTTTTTAGTCCATTGACTATGCTCTTCCTAAACAATTGAAACATTTTTCCTAGAGAGGTAAAGCATTCATAGGCTTTAAAGGTAAAGTAGTAATACAGTTTTATAAAATACTATTTCAGTTATAGTTTTGGCTGAAAGGGTCATTGAGAGAATATGAACTTAAGAGTTATAATTGCTTACTTTTAGGAGTAGATCAGGTGCCACATGTCATCATGGCATTTCTCTGCTTATAGCACTTCAACAGCTCTCCTTGGTTTGCCAGATAAAGTCCAAAGTCTTAAACTGGTCTGCAAGGCCCCTCCTGACCATCTGTAGGCTTATACTTGTAACTTGTCTTTTACTTCTTGCTTTGGTACCATCAAACTGCTGATTTACCTACCTACATTGTTTCTTCCTTGAGGGCTTTTGTTCATACTGGTTTTTCTACCTAGAATGTATATTCCTCTCTTCTTTGCCTAGTAACCTCAAGTTTTCTAGAAAGGCTTCCCGTGAGCTGCATACTGTATCAAACTGGATCAGATGCCACCCACAGCTCGGAACTCTCATAAAATACTTATGTATATATGTCTGATTCTAGATAGATACCAATGCAGTCTCCTATTGTTTTATGATTTCTTTTTGTATGTCTGGCTCTTCTAAAATATAAGTTACTTGAGAGAATGTACTCTGTGTTAATTACTTTTTATCCCTGGCACCCTAACACAATACTCAGTGAGTGCTCAGAAAATGTAAGTGGTAGGTGTTTTGAGCTTGAAGTGAATGGGAGACAGTAGACCTTCAGATCTCTTGTTTCCATTTCTACTGTAACTATCCTAGAGCAGATCACCATCATGTTACACTGGATATATTGGAAAGCCTTCAGACTGTTTTTGTTTTTGTTTTTTTGAGACGGAGTCTCATTCTGTTGCCCAGGCTGGAATGCAGTGGTGTGATCTTGGCTCATTGCAACCTCCACCTCCCAGGTTCTAGCAATTCTCCTGCCCCAGCCTCCCAAGTAGCTGAGATTACAGGTGCATGCCACCACACCAGCTAACTTTTCGTATTTTAGTAGAGATGAGGTTTTGCCATGTTGCCCAGGCTAGTCTTGAACTCCTGATCTCAGGTGGTTTTTTTACTTTCTAATTTTGTCACCTTTCAACTTCATCCTTAATGTGTTTTTTACATGGCAGCTATGGTTTTCTCTGTAAATCTAAAATCTGATTATGGCACCTTCCCAGTAGTCTCCAACTATTATTAATAGTAACATATTGATCTTTTGTGAAAAACAAAACTGTTTAACATAGTTTACAAATGCCATGAATAATCTCAAAGTAGATTTCCAGCCTTAAACTTTGCTTTTCTCCTTATCACAGTCAGCTATACTGAACGTTTTTCAGTCCCTAAGCATATGCACATACTGTTCTCTCTGACCTGAATGCTCTTTGCTTCTCCTTCCACCCCTGCACCAGTTCACCTATATAGTAATTTTTGTTCATCCTCAGGCTTCAGCGGCAGAGCCTTCTGTGACCACTCTCCCCATCCACAAGTCTAGGTTAAATACCTCTCATCTGTGCCCATGTAGGACTCTATACTTGCCAGTATTACAGTTCTTATTAGACTATACTGGCTGAGCTTGATGATTAATATGTCTGTATCGTGCATTTTATAGTAAGATCTGTTAATAATAGCAGCAGCAGTAACTAATTTATTGAGCACTTGTACTTTATATATAACCCAGGTACTGTGCAAAGTGAATATCACCTTATTTTACAAAGGAGAAAAACCAGCCAAAGAGATGAAATACCCAAGGCAAACAGTTAATAAATAGCCAAATCAGAATTCTCCCAAGTCTTTCTGACTAGGCCCAAGCTCCTAACCACTACACTATGTTGCCTCCTCCGAACTCTTTTTATGGTTTAACATTGTGTCTACAGCACCTCAGCACACTGATCAGCAGGTAGTAGGCATTTAATAAATGTCAACTCAATGAATGAATGATTGGTAAAACCAATATGAGGAAATAAAGACTTAAAGGTAGATTTTAAAGTATGAATTAATTCATCATCATGGCGGTGTTTAATGGGGAAAGTCCTAGTGGGTTGATGACTTTTTAAAACTCAAAAGAAGTAGAAGCAATGGAGGCATGGGCCAGAAGATTGACTCTGAGGAGAAGAGTAGTGACAAAAAAGACACATACGGTAAGAATGTTTGGTGACAATCTTATTGTTACCAATAGTGACTGATTATCATTAATAAAAACATATTACTTCCCTGCTTTCAACACCTGCTGTATCTGGTATTTACACTGAAATAGCCAAATAGGAGTTTAAGGATGAAAAGTATTAAACCTATTTATATAGGTACGTCTCCTTGGAACATTGGCCAAGTAAAATAATTTTCCTTTGGTACTTCTTCCACATCTAGCCCTAGTTATTCAGATTGGATAGATGATACTTGTAGCCATTTTTTAGACGACTGTGTAGATTAAAAAATATGTGGGTAAGCTTGGTGTCGTGGCTTATGCCTGTAATTCTAGCATTTTGGGAAGCTGAAACAGGAGAATCAGTTGAGGCCAGGAGTTCAAGACCAGCCTGGGCAACATAGCAAGACTGTGTGTCAATTAAAAACGAAAAAGAAAAAGTTTAAGAAAAGAAAATGTATTAACTAATCTGGGGAACAAGCTGTCCCATGGATAATTTTTTTTTTTTTTTTTCTTGAGACAGGATCTTGCTCTGTCACCTAGGCTGGAGTGCAGTGGCATGATCACTGCTCACTGCAACCTTGACCTCCCAGGCTCAAGTGATCCCCCCCACCTCAGCCTCCCAAGTAGCTGGGACTACAGGTGTGTGCCACTACACCTGGCTAACTTTTTAATTTCTTTGTAGAGACGAGGTCTCACTCTGTTGCCCAGATGGGTCTTGAACTCCTGGGCTCAAGCGGTCCTCCCGCCTCAGCCTCCCAAAGTGCTGAGATTATAGGTGTGAGCCACTGCACCCAGCCAAATTCTATTTTTGCAGAATTATCAATTTCCTTTTAGCCTAAATTTAGAGAGCATTTAACATGGCATTTGTTTTATGAAATCAATTTATGTTATCTTCTTTCTAACAAAGCAAATAAACTCTAAACATGGGGTTATTATGTTCATCCAGGGGCATTTCATACTACTGAAGCTGAAGCTAGTTCTCAGAGTTTGACTCAGATATATGCCTTACCTGAAATTCCTCAAGATCAAAATGCTGCAGAATCGTGGGAAACCTTAGAAGCGGTATGTTAAAAAATATTTTCTTTTTGGTAGTTGTGAAGCATAAAAGTAACTTCCTCTCCCTTTCTTTTAAAGGACTTAATTGAACTTAGCCAACTGGTCACTGACTTCTCTCTCCTAGTGAACGTAAGTATATAACTGTTTTGGATGCAGAATTGTTGGATTATTAGAATGAGAAGCTTTTATAATCACTAGGCTTTTAATTAGAATTTTAATAGAACTTAGACTTTTTAAAACTGGTATTAAGCCATAGACAGAAGTTTAACTGTTCTCAAATTCCAGATTAATTCAATAAATTTATATTAAGCACTTGTTATATACAAGCAGTGTGTTAGATGCTTAACATTGAGGGTGTGATCAGGTTGGATATAGAAATAAATGAAGCCCATTCTCTGCCTTTGAGGATTCTTTTTTTTTCTTTGAGACGGAGTCTCACTCTGTCACCCAGGCTGGAATGCAGTGGCATGGTCTTGGCTCACTGCAACCTCCGCCTCCCGGATTCAAGTGATTTGCCTGCCTCAGCCTCCTGAGTAGCTGGGATTACAGGCACATGCCACCATGCCCAGCTAGTTTTTGTATTTTTAGTAAAGACGGGGTTTCACCGTGTTGGTCAGGCTGGTCTCGAGCTGACATCATGATCCACCTGCCTCAGCCTCGCAAAGTGCTGGGATTACAGGTATGAGTCACCATGCCCCGCCTCCTTTGAGCATTCTACAGTGAGTGGAGATAGGCCCGGACCCCAGAAACTGAGCTTTCAAGCATGACGGGTAAATGCAAAAGCGAGAATGAAGAGAGGTATTATCAGCTCCAAGGAAAAGCCTTTAATTCCAAAGGAAGGAGGCAGGAGTCATGAGGTGGAAGCATTAAGGATAGCTTCACACAGGTAGACAGTATTTGTATGAGCCTTGAAAAATGAGTAAATGTCCACAGGGGGAAGTTATGGAGTATATTTGAGAGGCTGAACAATGACATGGAGTAGAGAGGTGTATGGCATGTTCCAGAATGATAAGTACTGCAGTATAACCAAAGCCTAAGGTACCATGGGCAAGCAAGGAGGGTGAGGGCCGGATTGTGATGGCTTTGAATGCCATGCTAAAGAATTTGAACTTTACTTTGTAGGCATTAAAAAGCCTAATACTGATTCTTGAGCAGGCTAGAGTCATGAAATTCAGTCTGTGCTTCAGAAAGATCACTGTTGGCTTTGTGAATAATGGCCTAAGAGAAGAGGAGGTCATGGAAAGGAAGACTGGTTAGGAATCAATTGCAAGAGTTCACCTGGAGCAATGACAATACCAGTGTAAAGGTAAAGGACAGCTGAGAGATATTTCTGGGGAAGTATTAGCAGAAATTTGAGGAAGATGGAGTCAAAGATAAGGAATATTGTCTTTATTCTGCATAATTGGGTGTCAGTGATACTGTTAACATAGATTGGGAAGCACAAAGTCAATTTGGTGGGAAAGATAGATTTTCCATCATTTTTCTGAATTGTTCTTATTTGTCTTTCCCAGGAGTTTCTGCTTGCAGTTCTGTCTAGGTTTAGTTCTTTGTTCCTGATCAAACCATGATTTTGGGGTTGTTTATCTTTGAATTATGGTTTCCCTGAAATCTAGTTTTAAATGAGAAGTTCCTAGATCACACAATCAGAATTGGAATGGTAAAGGACTCAAGAGGCCAACCAGTCTAATCCCTCTACTCTTGCCCCAGTGTCTCAAATAAATGGTCTTTTAACCTCTTTTGGAACAATTACAGCACAAGGATATTGATACTTAAACCATTACATTTGGAGGGTCTAACTCTTAGAAGAGTTAGAGTTAAAAGTATCTGCCCTATAATAACTTCTTTTTGGCACTTTTAGCCTCTAAAGCTACATACAGAACAAATTTTGTCTTCTTTCCATATGAAAGTTTTTCAAGGTTTTGAAACCATCATCCTTCCTCACTCTATCCCACCCCACCATATTTTTTCTCTTCAGAACCCTTGCTTCTTTTGCATTCCTTCTATAATATAATTTCTAGGCTTCTCAATACTGGCTTCTTACTCTGCTTATGTTCCATATTCTGCATATTTTCTTGAAATGTGTTACCTAAAATAGAATGCAGTAAATTGAATTGCTTCTGGATGCCTCTAAGTTAGAAGAAGCAAAATATTTGAAGTTTCTGGATTAGGTATCTGTACAATATTAATATACTCGCAAACAGAAGGAAATAATAGAACAAGAATCCCAAAATATCTGTTGTTTCAGAATCAATATTTATTCAACTATTGTAAACTAATAATTGCTGAATCCAGTGCAGTTTCTAAAACCTATACATGTATGGTTACATAAATATATACACTTGCCAAAAGTCATTGATCTGTACACATAAAATGTGTTTTAATGTATATAAATTATACCTCAATAAAGCTGATTTTAAAAAACAAACCACACATGTACAAAGTTCTTACTCAATACAAACACATTTCTTTTCTACTGGGATAGGCACATAAAAGAAATATTAAAGGTTTGTGACCATATGATAGTTACATGTTTGATTACATTATGTAAGCAGCTCATAACCTCTAATCTAAGGGAAATTTGTGCAGGAAAACTCTGGCTGTACCCACAGCTCTATACAAATGTCCTATTTATAATAATCTGTATAAGTACATGAGACAGAATGCTAATAAGCAAAAGCTCAAAGGAGAACCCCTGATTATTATTCCCAGGGTGACTAAGTTCTCATGACCACATGGCCAAGGATTCACAGAAGCTCTATTTAGGCACAGAATGACCTGGGAACATAACCAGAGTGACCACATCCTTTCATTTTCATCACATGGACATGATGGCATCTAGACAAATTAACCCTGTATTTAAGGAACACTTTCTATGTGCGTAGCACTGTGCTAAGCTCAATGAGGAACAGGAAAAAGCATTTAGAAAAACTTACAAGATAGTAGTAGTGGTTGCACAATATTGTGAAGGTACTTATTGCCACTAAATTGTACACTTCAAAATAGTTAAAATGCTAAATTTATGTTATATTTATTTTACCACTATAAAAAGAACTTACAAAGCCATTGACAGATCAAGATATAGTTCAATAAATGTTAATAAATTAATATCTACTAGGTACCCTGCTCTATTTTTCTTCAACCTTTGTTGTTCAAGTGCCCTATTCTCTTCCTATAACTTTGTAACTAGCTCTATTTCTAATCAAGGAGAATTTAAAGAACCCTAGGCCAGTAGTTCAGTAACAACTCACCCTTGCTGCTGATCTGTTTTGACTTCTGCCTTTTGCCTTATTCCCTGTGGTTTTTGTAATCCAGTTTTACTCTGGAAACATAAAAACTGGTTGCAATGGATTAGATCAGATTCCTTCATTTATTACCTACGTGACCTTCAGGATGTTATTTGACAGCAATGAGCTTTATAACATTGATGGGAGGACTAAATGAGATAATGTGTATTATTAAGTACTTCCCATTCTCTTCCCTTCCACTGACCCCAACTGCATTCCCACTTTTATCCTTCCTTTATTTTGATTCCTTGTTTGGCTCCTTGCAAAAATTCTACTTTTTCCATCACTATTATCCTTAGGCTAAATTTTAGTACTGGAATTCCTTCAGTACCTTTCCAACTGCTGAATCCTTTGATAGCAACATCCTACATATCTACTCTGCTTGTTGCTTACTCAAGGCCAATATAACCACTTATTTTGCCTATATATCATAGTATTTGTAAGTTTGTTTCTGGGCCTTTTTGTGTATATGATTGTATATGATTAAGGAGTATATAGAATATATCATAGGAGTTTAGAACCAGAATAGCTCAATGTGAACAGGATTGGTCAAGATCTAACATTAGAACTTGGCCTTGAAGGCTGGCTGGAATTTAGAGAGGAATAAATGGAAGTACCTGGAGTTTTGGTATTAATAAACTCATAGCTTTCCAAGAACCTTAAACTTTACAACTACTATTGGAACTCTCCAAGGAAGACCATTGTTAATGATATAAATGGATTTGGGGATTAATTTTTGAATGTATTATTATTGCTTGACATAGAGGATGCTAGGCCTACAAGTGTCCCCAACAGGCATTCAAGAACAAAACAATTCATTGGTTTTGAATTTATATTCCCAAATTGTATTCTGCTTGACAAGTATAATAAATCACAGTTTATACAGAAACTTAGGTACTCCTATGGCTGTTCATCAAGATTTGTTATGTTCAGGCCAATAGGGGGACTTAATTCAATGTTCTTTAAAATGAAATCCATAGACATATTCTTAGAGTCATTTGAGAATTTTTTTTTTCTGTAAAAAGGGGTCTATATATTACTCTAGCTTGAGAAACACTGCAGTGTAATGAGCTAAACACTTAAATATGGTTTAGCTCATTGTTAAAGGAATGCTGAGAACATATATGGGGTGCCAAACTATAAAATGGCAGGCATGGAATTTGAAGATTGTAAGATGTGGGAGGCCTAAGCAGATGAAAATAAACATGAACAAATCAGAAGCAAAACCTCAGGGGAGATTGATAGTTAGAGGTGAGGAGGCTCCTGCACCACCGTTAATGTTTGGAGCTTGATTTCACAGGCTGGGGCAGGGTTGTATATGTATCCTTTGGTCCCACAAAAAGAGCCAAGGACATAGTGGACAGGTAGTGACCCAATTCAGCTCTGTATGGAGTCTAGTTTGGCATTCTACTGATGGTGATTGACAACTCTGTGACAATAGTTTGCTGGCTAAATGTAACCTTTATGGGGGTCGGTGAGTCCTTAATCAAGAAGCAGAATTTGAAGATATGGGCAAAGTTTGAAGTTGCAAACCAAGCAAAGTATGGACAAGAGAAAGGCAGATGTCCACAATCGCGGGGTGGCTATTGATCCCAGGATAAAGGCTGTCTGCCCTCTGCCTTCTCCCCACACCCCAGCCCCATATTTTTGCATGCTTTCTGATGGCATGAATAATTACTTACAGATGTGGGCTACTCCCCAGGGTGGGATGGGCCTCATCAAATGCTGGTGATTGCAATGATGGGGAACTTTGTAGGTCAAATAATTAGTGATCTCAGGATTGTTTTTTTCTTGTGGTTGCTTCAGTTATTCCAAATGATTTTTATGAAAAAATATTTAAATTGTATTAAAATTTTGCTTTAATTTTAAAAAGTCACAGAAATACAATATCCAACCCTTTTTAAAGGAAGGAACATTAAAAAGTATTTCCCTGAGGCTTTACGACTAAACTTGGGGTATAGAAATGGCAATAATCCTGGCAGGCTCCCCCCTCTTGCTGCAATTATTTTGGGGCTGAAGAAAGGGAGACACATTGACTGTTTTTCCTCTACCTGTCAACTCATCAACATATGACGGCTGATGATAGAGTTTTAAGCCTGTGATTTATCTGCTAGCATAGACTGTTTCAGGCAAGAGTGGAAAGTGTCGGGGGTGTCCTAAATAGAAACAATGATAGGGTGTCAGAAATCTAGACAAGTTGTATATTATTTGTGTTGGAACTTTTTCTTCTATGGGTCAGAAAAAGAAAGCTGACTTAAATAAGTTTTGCTACTGAGGAAAACAAAAATTGAATGAATGAATGCTAAAATATACCTAATGTTTTCATGTCCTAGAATTGTCAAGATTCAAAAGAAAAGGTTAAATATATTTTTTTGATAGAAAGATGAGAGTTAACACTTCCTTGGGGAAATCAGGATGAATTTTTCTATTTTTCCCCCTCACACTTTGCAAACACATTTTATCCCCACTTCAACTCTATGAAGGTGTAAGTATCATCATTCTCACGTGATAAATGAGAATACTGACACCTAGAGAGCTTGAGTAATTTGTCTAAGAGCACATAGTGGCATTTGCTGAGATATGAACACAGATTACCTGACTAAAGGTGATGCCCTTGATCTGAGCACATATAATAGTGGTTCTTAAAGTGTGAGAATTGTGGACTGGCAGCATCAGCATCACCTGGGAATTTACTATCTCAGGCTTCATGTCAGGCCTACTGGATCAGAAATGCCGGGGATGGGGCCCAGCAATTTGTGTTTTAAGAAGCCTCCAGGTGGAAGACTGAGAACCATTGTTAAACTTGTCTCTGACAGAGACAATCAAAGGAAAACTGATAAGGGACTTTCTTAGGGATTGTGTTAGAGATGTCAGGATAGTGGTGGAGAATATTGGAATGAAGGGATGCCACAATGGCGAAGAAAGACATATTTTGTGTGTGAGAAGGGAAGGAATATCAATAATGCTAAGAGGAAACAAACATGGGAAAAAATAGCTGTGTGGTTTGGGCTTCATGTTTTCAAATGAAATAATGGTTGGAATTAGAAAAGTGTTATTTGTATCTGCCTCAATATAAATGAATAGGCCAGTTATATAAGGGCAATCAAACTCTTCAGGATTAAAGTTGAATTATTTCACCCTCATTGTAGGTGGCATCTATCTAGGATCAAAGAGAGATTCTCTTTTTTCTGCACATTAAAAAAAAAAACCAAAATAGTCTGTAAACTGTGATAGTTGATTATATGTTGGCTTATACATTTGTTGTTTATACATTTGTGATTGTTGGTTTATACATTTGGTCTATACCATTAAAAGCAGTACTTGTTATATGTAAATTCTATCTAAGTAAAGTTGAATTAAAAATGGGAATGTGTTCCTACAGCAAGTAATGAGTTCGTGTCACTGGAGGTTTCTGAGCAGAGGTTCAGTAACCACTTCTCAGGAATGTTTTAGTAGGGCTTCGCACATCAGAGAGGAGACTGACCTGATGACCTCATCATTCCTTCTACCCAGAGATTCCATGAGTCATAGTTGCTGTTGTGCCAGCACAGGTGTTGCCATTTTATGTAGAATGCTTTATTAATATATATGATCTGAAACATTTTAAACTGTCATGATTTTACAATGTGTTAAGATATACAGGTATAAAGCACAGAACAGTGAATTCATTCACTGTTCCCTACTGCATATTACAAATGGAAGGATCTCATAGTAGATCAAACCATATTGTAGTCTTGTTCCGGAAACATCACAATTTGTATTTATTGGACCAAGGGCATTTTACTACTAAGGTAAATGTGCCTGATTTAAACTGAATCCTCAAAGAAGATAAGTTAGGGAGGTGTTTTGGGGTTTTTTTTTTTTTTCCCGTCAAACCCAACATGACATGTAAATGCTTATTTGGATTTTTTTTTTTTTCTGGAAAGTAGATTCATTTGGAGAATAATATGTTTGTATGTTTGAGTGAATTTTAGTGTGAGATGGTTTTTGCTGTAAAGTTGCCACCCTTTTATTACCTAATAATTAAGACCCCCCCTTTTTTTATGAAAGTTAATTGGTCCTTTCGACATGGCTTATCAGATGCTATTAATGAACCACTATTAAGACGGCAAGGCTGCAGTACCCGGGGCCCTGATTACAGGAATTAAAATAGTGTGTGTTGACTCCCTGCTGCTCCCCAGCAGGACCGCTCGCTCATAATTCCTTTGCATCTAGTCTCAGCAGGAGAAGATTGACAGCATTGCAGACCATGTCAACAGTGCCGCTGTGAATGTTGAAGAGGGAACCAAAAACTTGGGGAAGGTAAGATTCTGCTCCTGCTGACAAATCAATGGTACTCTGGCTCCCAGGAATCTCTAGTATTAACCCAATTGATCTGCTCTCGTCAATGTTGAGGGAACCAGCAATTAAGGAAATAAGGAAGAAATGACACATAGGCAGTGCAAGAAATCAATGTTGTAATATTCTACTCTAAGATTCATTCTATCAGGAGAGGAATTTCTTCAAAGAGAGAATAAACTGTAGCCCTGCTATAAGGTATTTGGTGTTACCAGGAAATATTTGCAGAGGGTGAAAGTGTAAGTATGTGACAGCACACAAAGAGTGGGACCATCTATTTTCCCTAGGATGTTGCTTTTAACCCCAGGCACACAGCACAGAATAATCTCTGTGCAACATAAAAGCTTTGGGGGAAATCTGTGGCTGCCGAAACAGTTTAAATAAGCCAGCTAGATAGTTAGTGAATTGATTGTTTTGCAAGTAAAATCAATTTGTAGCAGTCCACTCTTTTTAGCTCAGCTCTCTAAGTTCTGAGATCTGGAGCAATTGCTGTACCTGTGGAATACTTTCTTTTCCCCCCTACAAGTACAGTCTCTAAGGTTAATTATGTACCAAGAGTTAAAGAGGCATTGCCAGGAGTAATGAGAGGAAAACGCACATCACCACAGGCAGATATTCTCAACTCAATTTCTAAATTGAATTTTTTTTTTTTTTTTTTAATACAGGCTGCAAAATACAAGCTGGCAGCTCTGCCTGTGGCAGGTGCACTGATCGGAGGAATGGTAGGGGGTCCTATTGGCCTCCTTGCAGGCTTCAAAGTGGCAGGAATTGCAGCTGCACTTGGTGGTGGGGTGTTGGGCTTCACAGGTGGAAAATTGATACAAAGAAAGAAACAGAAAATGATGGAGAAGCTCACTTCCAGCTGTCCAGATCTTCCCAGCCAAACTGACAAGAAATGCAGTTAAAAACCAAACTTCAGGATTATTGGTGCCAACATGTGTATCCTAATGAGGACCTGTGCTGCTGTTGGACCCTCCGTCACCTTTTGGAACACAAGTATATCAAGATGGTGGCTACTGATGTTCACGTGGGATTGAAGTGTGATAAGTGGATATATTTTGTTGTTTGCTGGGGTGTTCATGGAGATGTTAGAGATTGAGGCCCTGGGCTGAGGATGTATAATGTATATCAGGTAAAGTTTGAAGACTGCCGAGGAGCAGATTTTCTCCCTGGAAATGTGAAAACTGAACCTCTAACTCTGATAAGGACTTGAGATGTGTAGAAACATTGGGTTATGGAAGACTAGTTTCTTCCATAACCCTGAATTGGAGACCTTAAGGCTAAGTGTAGATTACTGAGGTTTGTTAGCAAGGAAAAGAATAAGAGTTCAGAAGCCTTTGTTACCGGATAGGGAAATCAGGGCCTAGTGAGGAGCACAGGTGGACTGCATAATGGAGTCCATTGGCGAACCCTGTTGCCGTTTGGTCCAACTATATTTTCTGGTGAAGGAAATTAATGATGTAAGAAAATGAAAGAGGCTCAACTTCTCTTCCCAAGATGATCTGGCTTCTGAACTCTTCCTCTGCCTCTCTTTAAATGAATAACACAATTTCAAATGGTAGGAGACTTATTAAGCCAGTCACCAAGCTTGGTCTGTCAGCCTTTCTCCTAACACCTCAAAGATCTTGTGCCCTGTGCCGTCCCTCCCTTGTAATTATGAAAAAGTTCTTTGGTTTTTGGGGTGAATTCTCCCTATGTATAATGAGGAATTCTCTCATAACCTTTTTTGTCTCGTCTCTCATCTCTGTTCATCCCTTCCTATAACCTCTAGGTAAAAAGAGAAGAAAAAAAGAAATTTCCAGATATTTTCAACATTGTTAGAGTTTGGGCTAAAATGAGCAAGGAGAAAAAACCACCAGGAACATTTCCTGGGGCATGTTCCACTTTTGAGGGGTGATATATCTGCCAGAGAGGGGGTATCTGACCCAGTCTTCTTTTCAGCTGGTCTCGGGGGGGGGAGCTGAGAACTCGTTTGCTACCTCATTTCTGTTACTACCGTCCTTTTCCCCAGACTTTTTATCTCCTATGCATCCCTTTGCTTTCTATTGCTGCTGTTTCTTCCCCAAAATGGCGTACCCGTGCTTACCTTTCTCACATTCTGGACAACGATGAACAAAGACCCATGCAAGACTCAGACCCAGGGAAGGGTGTGGTGCTAATCTCAACACCTGACATTCACAGCAAGCATGGTCCAGCCCAACCATGTGTCTATCTCAAACTGTAGAAAGGCTTTACATTTGGAAAAAAAGAATTTTAAGATTATAGGCAGCTTCCCTCTGTTCCCCAACTCATTTAAAATAGGAGGGAATCACCTTTTGCCTTACTTACTCTTTTTTTCTGAGCACAGGAATGGGCACCTACACCCCAGGTGGTGTGAGCTGTCTCTCTGCCAGGAGTTAAGGTTCATCAGGGGATTGGACGGTTTATCACTGCTTTCTTTCTGAGTTTACTTTTAGTAACTTTTCTTGATGGCTACCTTTCATGTCCCTGCCTAAAGAGACTTTCTCTTTCATACTTCTTGAATCTCATCAATGAATTCCAGTGAAACAGCGCCATTTCTTAGTATCATTAAATAACTAGAAAGTATCAAGTATTGCTCTCTGCTGCTTTATATCATTAACATATTAATAATACCAAGAAGGAAATATTTGCATAAGTGTCAGATTCTGATCCAGTGTCTGATACTGGACACCTGTGAGGCTGGGATAATTACTTTTGAACTACACCTTTTCTCTAGTTTCTGGACCTTTCTCTGTCCCTTTAACACAGGGTGGTCAAACCTGAATGAGGATCAGAACTCACCCAGGCACTTACTAAAGCAAGATTCCTAAACCTCTGTTCCAGGGGTAATTCTGACATCACCAGTCCAGCATAGTCAGCTGAAATTATAAATCTAAGATACAGTTACATCAAGATTCAGCTGTGTCATTTAATTCTGAAACTCCCAGTATTCTACCCTTCTTCATCACTGCATATTACCCCACTCTTCCACCCCAAATGGGCTATCCTTTCAGCCCACCAACTTAGTGGCAGCACTAGGGATTCATTATAAGGTAAGCCTGGTTTACATAAGGACCTGAAGGAGAAAGGAAGCCTGTATTTGAAGCTCACACTTTGTATTGGTATCTCTCAATTTTACTGAGCCAGTGTGGAACACCACTGTATGTATTCATATAAGCCCTTGACTTTTACTGCTCATCAGGATTGGAATATTACTCTAGCAGTCTTCACATATAGGCAAGTTATAGTACTTTTAAAAAGTATCTCATTCCCCTATAATGGAACCTAATAGCCAACTTTTTCATAGAAATTGCTAGAAGAGTTTGATCAACTATGAACAATAGTGTTTATAAGCATAAAATAGTCAGTATGGCACAGAAACCAATCTTAAAATTGAATTTAATGTTTTATCATATCAGATTAAATATCTTCTCCAATTCATGTCTTATTTTTACTACAACAAGTTAGAAAGTGGGAACACTTTGATTAAGGTCTTAAAATTTGTGGGCCCTCATTTGGATAAAGGCAGCAATCCTAAGGACTTTTTTTTTTTTTTTTTTTTAAACCTGAGAATTTCTCTGTAGAGCAGAGATTTTCAAACCTTTTGGCTGTAGCCCACAGTAAAAAACGCATTTATATCAAAACTTAGAATATGCCTAATGAACATTATGTACCATTCTGATGCTTTTTATTGTTTCAGTTTTTAAAATATGCCAGTTGCAACCCACTAAATTGGTATCTACCAATGGGTTGCAACCCTTAGCTTGAAAAAAACACTCTCACAGAGGAACTGGAATTTCTTGAATACCTTCTGTTTGCCAGGCACTTCACCAGGCATTTTACAAGTAAGGAAACTGGGCCTCAGAGAAAATAATTTGCAGAGGTTTACTCAACTACAAAGGGGTGAAGCCAGGAATGTTAACTAGGTCTGTTGAGCTACAAAAACTGTTTTATGTCTTTCATACTATACTGCCTCTATACAAAATTGAGATGGGGGTCGGGGGCAGGGGCTCATGCCTGCAGTCCCAGCACTTTGTGGGGCAGAGGCCAGAGGATCACTTGAGCCCAGGAGTTTGAGACCAGCCTGGACAACATAGTGAGACTATGAAAAAAATTAAAAATTAGCTGGGTGTGGCATAGCACACATCTGTGGTCCCAGCTACATGGGAAGCTGAACTAGGAGGATCACTTGAACTCAGGAGCAGCCTTGGTGACAGAACAAGACCCTGTCTCAAAAAAAAAAAAAGTGGATCATCCATTCTGCTTTACCAAACAGGCTTTGCAATGACACTTTCCATTCATTTGCATCTTTTTAAAAAACTTCTGATTCCTCACCGAGTGTCCAGCAGCCTCAAAGTTTTTAATGGTAGCTGATGCAGACATACACAGTGTTCAGTTTGGCCCTTAAACTATAAAATCAAGAGTATTTCAATCCCATCCACCTGCCTACAAGTTTTCTTAATGTTTACTGGTTATAACCATTGTTTAAACAGTGCTTTTTATGTAATTTAAAAATAAACTTTAATGCTTTTTAAAACAAATTTATCATAATTCACAGATCAGATGATTATCCTTTAACATGATACCCTTGGGAAATCATGTACTTACTGTAGTGATGCTAGTATTAATATTACTTAGACTAATTTTGAAACTGTTCTTTCAGCATTGCCTCCAAAGACATTTTGCAGACCATCCCAGAAAGGGGGGTACGATGGTGCTGTGTAGAACTGGCTAGAGTTCCTGGAGGATTCTGAGGTTATACTGAAACTCAGTGCTGTACAGGGAGAATTCCATGAGTCCAAAAACCTCCTTTTGTGGGCTGCCTGCCTCCTGCCCTCCCTTAAGTGCTCTAAGATTTTTGTACAGGAGTAAGAATCAAATACTGGTAACATTAATCACAAGAAGTTGAGGAAACCTGTAATATAACTATAGAACCTTTTTCTTCCATTAAAGTGCAGAAACCAAACCATGCTTTGTGTTAACCTTAGATATGAAAGGTGTTTCTCAGGGTCCCCTTTGTCCTTCCTTGCTGCCACATGAAATCTTACAAGGAAAGATGAAGAAAAGCCTGGGGGGAAAGTTCTCCTGGGAAACGAGGTGTTTTTCTTGTTATAAAGTAGAATGTGGCTGTGGTTCACAGGTACTTAACGAATGTTAGGTAATGTTCTTAAGTAATCAGAGGCCTAATAAAAGGTAGGGGAGTTTCTCTTCTAGCCTAAATTAATATTAAAAGTTTGGGGGTATTTTTTGTTTTTAAATTAATACTTTATTGTTTTTAACAGGTGCTTCTCACAATTTACATTCATTAATTTGATGCCCTTTTACAAATAAACTTCTTAGGTATTATAAACAATCAATGTAAAGGATCCACATGGTATGTATCCACATTGCTACTCTCATATAGAAATGGGAGATAAGAAATATATCTCTGCAATATTAAATTGAAAAAAAAAACCATAAAAGGTGTCAAAGGCAAATGATTTGTTCCAGATCACAAAACTAGTTGGCACAAGAGATAGGATTATAACCAGGGTCTAAGAAAAAAATTCCTGAAGGTAATTTCACTGAGTGTTATGCCATATCAAGTTTCCTGCTAAGGCTCGAGGTGTTTCAGACTAGCTTTAACATTCCAAATCAGGCAGTAGCTACAATGGAAAGATAATTGGATGGGGAATCCTGAGATCAGAGTCCTAGTTTGGCTTTGTCCCTTGTAGCAACATTTTTTAAAATCAGGGGCAGCTGTCTTCTCCCTTCCCAGCCATGAATCTTCCAACCTTAGTGGTCACCAACTTGACTCCATTCCTTACATCAAGCCTTGTCCTGTCAATTCTCCCTTAAATGTTTGTTGCATCTATTTCTAAATATATCCATGGCCATCACTCTAGTAAAAGACTATTACCTCACACCCCACACTTGATCTTCCCCCAACTTTAAGTGGCTCCGTTCCTCATATCACTGCCACAAGAATTAACAACCATGCCCATCTTTCATTTTTCTGCTGAAAGATTTTCAGTGGCTCCCATTGAATACCAAATAAAGTTTGAATCCCTTAGATTGGCATTCACAGCCTTCTATGTTCTGGCCCCAGCTTTATCTCTTGAAACTCATTACTCACCATCTGACAATGCCACTAAAATATCCACAAGAGAGATTTCAGGGTTTTTCTATGGTGAAGGTTCAGACTGGTAATAAACCATGTTTACATTTTTCTGGTCTAAAATAATTTCTATATTACTTTATAATAGTCAGCTGAGGTTTGTTTAAGCTCTTGGACAAGTCTAAAACTTGTATCTTGAAGAAAATATTTTTTTCCACCCAAAGAAATTGCATTCAATTTCTTAACCTTCAAAACAATGTCAGTGTTGTCACCTGTGCATTTGATAGCTAAAGCACAAGCATTCTTCAGGAGCATAAATACTCCAGCCTTGAATGGACCATTGTCCAGCTCCTGTGAAAAACTTAATATTTGAGAAAGACATTCAACGGTATGTGTTTTCTATACACTTCACAAGTAGTTGAGATTTTCTTGTATTAAGGTTGATCACTAAAAAGATGTTTACTTGGGTTTCATTATCTAAACCCCCTAAAGATGTTTTCCATTTTATTGTTAAACACTTGGTGTTAGCAAGGGTCAGCACAAGAAAAGGCCCAATGGCAAGAAGTTCTGCAAATTCTGTAAAGCTTACTGAATCCATTTGTCATTTATGTTGCTGAGTGGTGCTCGAATAAGGAAACATGCAATAAATTTACTTACTTAACCAACATTTAACTGAAGACCTGTTGTGTGTTGAGTGCTGGGGCCATACATAGAAAAATACTAGACCTATAGACTCTACCCTTGTAAACCATTCAGGCTAATGAATTCAGATACCTAAAGCAAGTAAATCCCAGTAAAACATGGTAAGTGCCCTAAGAGAGGAATGAACAAAGTAATACGAGGGCACACAGAGTGGAGGGACCAAATTCTGTTTGGAAAAGAAGGGGCAGGCTTTGTGGAACATGTGGTATTTGAGAGTACCTAAAGAAGAATATGCCTGATTGAAGATGGAGTTATGGACGAAGGGCTCAAAACAACATGGTGGGCTCACAGAAAACTGAGAAATTAAACACACCTGAGTGATGAAGTTGGTTGGATGGAAATAGACTAGGATGTTATCTATTTAAAATTTAATACTTCCTTGTTCATAGGAATTGATGTATTGCTTTGTGTCAGATAAGACTATTACTCCTCTGAGTTCCTCATTTTGCCTTCTTGCCAGGGAAGTTAGTATTAAACTTCACATTTGGTGGAGTTCTTGGTATATGTGGCTTATTTGCCTTTCCCACAGGTTGTGCTTTCTTCCCTCTCTGCTTAAGAGATATCTGCTTAACACTGAATGCCCTCTTTGTTCCTGTTCTAATAGTCATTCCATATTTATTGAAAACCCACTGAGAAAACAGTCATGAAACTTACTTCTTAGTGTCCAAGTCCTTCACAATCGTTTTCCATCTCTACATGAATATTTCTTGACCACTGCAATTCAGTGGCTCCAGTTTTCACTTACGGTTAATTCTGCAATGTTCTCGAACTTCAGAGGGGTAAAATTCTTTCACTGGTGGTGGTGTGATCTCCCCAACTAGACTGTAATCTGCTTTCAGGGCAGGGATCATATCGTCTTCTTTGAGTACTTCTTGCCATGAAATACAGTGATGAGAAGGAAAAAAGAAACTACATTCCGGTTAGTGATTGTTAGATGATGAGTGATGAGGTAATAACATGTGAGTTCTGCTCTCTTTTGGGGACGTGTATTGAAATATGAAATAGCTTTCTAAGACGTATCAAATCCTTGCTTAGTACCCACTTTTGTATATTAACAGGAATGAATGATGCAACAGAAGAAATCCAGACAATAACTCCAGGACTTGGAAATCATGAATTTAAATTTTCAGAATTTGCAGATGAAGATATTTCTATCTCTTTTTCCAATTAAAAGTCATGACTTGGAAGAGAGAAGATATAGGACCTGAATCACTGAAGAAATACTGTGAGAAAATTTGGACTGACTTATCTTCCATCCTACCTTAGGATTGCTAGGTCAGGCCGGGCGCGGTGGCTCACGCCTGTAATCCCAGCTCTCAGGGAGGCAGAGGCGGGAGGATAGCTTGAGCCCAGGAGTTCGAGACCTGCCTGGGTAATACAGCGAGACCCCGTTCTCCACAAAAAGGAAAAAAAAAAAAAAAAAAAAGGATTGCTAGGTCAGAATAGCAGGAATCCAAGAAGGATGGAAAGTATGAAAGAGAAAGATTAAAACAGGGTGCAGCAGCAGGAATGTAATGGCCGTGTCAAGCAAGCAGGTATTGCTATTGGGCAAGGGCGGGGCTGAAGAGGTAAGCATTTGACAGGATTTGAACCTGGGTCTCGAATGCTAAGGTTCATGTACTTATTCCAACAAACAGCTGCTCAATTAGCTGACAGGAATGAAAAGGAATCCAGTGGCATTTACTAGTTCTCCATAGTTCCCTTTCTTTCCTCTATAGGTTTTAATGTTCATAACAGGTTGCTGCCACTTACCAGGGTACACTGGGGGTCAACAATTCAGGATGTCCTTAAGTCTTCCTCCTTCCTACCTTGACCCTTGCTATCTCACAGGGTGGTTATGAGGATTAAAAGACTAAATTCATGTTCAGTGCCTATAATAGTGCCTAGCTCCTAGTAACTGTGCAAATGTTAGTTGCTGTTACTGTTATAATTGTTACCATTTTTTCCCCAAAGTTGAAAGGAAATGCACATTAATTTAAAAAAGGTATCGTGTACCTACAAGAAGTGTTAGGGAGACACCTAAAATGAGTGGAGACTTGAGAAATATACTAAGAATCCTTAAAATGGTTTTTTAAAAAGGCTTTATTAAGAAGACTGTTCAAAGATGACAGATGCCTGGTAGAAAGTGCATCTTTCTCATCTTTATTAAGAATGATATCCAAACATAAAAATATGTAAGATCTGGTTAGGAGCAGGGTGATCATACATCCCAGTTTGTCTGGGACAGTCCTGATTTACATCTGTTGTCCTGGTGAAATTATTACTAATGTTCCCTTTTCATCTCAATGTCCTGGTTTGGATGAAAAAAATTACATGGTCATCATAGTAGTAAGGGCAATGAAAATAAGTGTGGTGTTATCAAAAAACAAAGAGTATCTATATTTAAAAAGAATTGATCATTTCTAGGCTCAGATAAAAAAAAAAAATCCCAACGTTAGTGGGAAAGTATACATGCAGGTTAAATTACTACCAGTAATTGTGAAAATCAAGAAAATAGAAAATGTTCCAGAACACTGAGCTTGGGCAAAAGGCTAAATTTAAGGGGTAAAAGCTGAATTCCAGAAGCCACACACCAGGAAATTTACCTTTGAATCCCGGAAAATTTCTGAATGGACACTTGTGTTTTAAATCAGAAAGCCATGCTCATTTTGAAGTCAGAATTGATCACTCAGAATTGATGACCTGTTCTATTTTCCTTTGCTGTGTGCATAGCCAGGAATGCCATGTTCGATTCCCCTTCCTGGGCAGTAGTCAGGGCAGGAAAACAAGGCGTCAGAATTCTAAGATTGATATAATCGTATGTAGGCAAGTTTATACAGGGCACCAAGACAGTAGGCATGTGGATTCCTCCCTGGCAGCCGTGGCAGTAAGTAAAACACATGGGACATGTTGTTATTACCTGAGAAGACTAGAGCTGTGAGGAAAACACAGCTCAGCAATACCTAATAATACTTTTTATTACAGTAAGATAATAGAATAATGATAGTCTTTTATTAATAACAATTCTCCTGGAGAAGGGCCTGATGTGCTTAGGAAAGTATAGCTCTTTCTGAGCAAGAAAGCACTTCTAGGAAGGCTCCCAATTCCCAAGGCTGTACACACCTCCATATTCTCTGCGACTAACTCACATCCTAGCACCTACAACATTCCATTATTTACACATCTATTTTGCTCCTTCACTCAACTTTCAGCTCCCTGATGGTAGGTACGGTCTCCTTACTGTTAGATCTCTAGCCTGGAAACAGTAGATAATGCTTGCTGAATGGCAGATGGTGTTTTGAAAACCACAACAGGGCTATTTTGTCAAGTCTGTTGCTCCATGAGACCAAGATAGGGTCAGGTTTACCTCACAGCAAATGTGGAGTTCAGAAATTTTCCAGCACCTCTGCAGGACTCTGCATTACCCGAGAGGGTATTCAAGTGTCATTCTGATAGTCATGTATCTCTGGCTTGGTGTGCACTATAAGATTTTAATCTATTCTAGACAAAAACTCTTAGGACCCCAAAGCCAGATTCGGATACAGGATTAAAGGTGACTAGATTCACCTAAACACGTATTTATGATGGACAGAATCATCAGATAATTGAGATTTGCAGATTAACCAGTAGAGCTCATTCCACTTGTGGTGATGCTTTCTTATTCTTTATTCATTTGCTCACATACTTATTATTTAATTTGGCTTTTTTTTTTTTCCATCAGAGATTTCCTGAGTGCCTTCAGTGTCGCAAGTGCTGGGATTACAAAGATAGAGGAGTTTGTGCTTTCAGGGCATTCACACAGTAATAAGAGAGATACATGTACTTCTAACTCTTGAGACTGAGTACTCTAAAATCCATAAAGGACTGTGGGACCACAGGGATTGACAAATGTTATTAGGCACTAAGGATGAATGGGAGGAATTTACTAAGCAGGGTTGGGGGAAGGGGGCATTTTAGAGAAGCAGTTTGTAAGCTGCACTGTTCCTCTTCTGGTGACTCTAAAACCTATTGTTTAAGGGCAGGCCAGCCTTTCCCCAATGTGTTCTTCAAGAGGGAAGTTGGATGCTTGCTTCAACAGAAGGCTGGGTTTGAGTGAGCACATGGATTCATATAGCTTCCCATTCTGATTTGGTACAATTAAATTACCTGGGAAATAACTTTAAATCCAAGAAAGCTAGTAACTGTGGTCATCTAGATTCTGAGTAAAGTGTTTACAATATGATGTTATTTAAAACAAAGTGAATTAGTAAAAAGTCTCAAATATAGAAATATTTTATAAATATAATTTTATTACTTGGAAATACATACAAAAATTCAAACACAGCTAAAAAACAGTTGCTAAGCAGAGGTCCTATCCAACCTGGTTTAATGAACATAAAGTTATCAGCATAAAACTTGAGTCCTGAAACACTTATGGTATTCAGGGTCTTTAAATAAAAAGAATTGATCATTCTTTAAAAACAGGTAACTGTTTAAAAACAGGTAACTGTTTTGTTCTTTACACCTATTTAAATCTTTCCCCCAAATACAGAGTTCTAACATTTGTTTGGTTCATGAGGTTTTATTTTAGAAAAATAGCTAAAGCTATTAGCTAATTATTTGAAAACTGCAATATGTTTCCCCATTTCCAGTCTTCTGTCACCTTACATTCTCCATAGTTCCTCAAAAATTTCCCACTAGTTGTTAACAGAAAGCATTTGCAACCTCCAGTAGCTCTCTAGGATACAGAAGTGTGGGTCTAACAATCTTGAAATCATTTAAGGTGGCAATAATTTTTTTTTATTTTTCATTTTTGCAATTTCATGTCATTTTATTTTGGTCCAGCCATATCTCCTTGTAGGAGAAAAAAAACTGAGTTATTCTGTTCCTCCTGTCAATTCATTACACTACTTTATCCATTCTTTTTGCCCTCAGGTTTAAAAAAGAAAAAAAAAAAAAAGCCTTCTTGACAACCTTAGCATTTTCTATAAATTTAAGCTTATTGTGAGCTTGAACATTTCAAACATTTTTATATTTCACTCTCCTCTAACTTTTGTCATGCCAGTTTTCCCTTCTTTTGCAAATGATCTTTGACAACCTGGCTTCATCAGAGAGCTTTGAGATGCTTTAGATGCCCATTCTCTATCTTATTGGCTAGGTTCTTTTAACTTAAAAAATAATAATAATAATTTGTAGAATATCATCTAAAAGTTTTCACAATTTGAAAAACTGGAAAAGGTAGCTGGCTAAGAAGCAGAAAGGCCTCCTTTTGGTTTTGGGACTCAACTGTGATCTTCAGTCTGGTCTTGCATCCTCTCTTCCCAGCTGAGAAGCCTGAGGCCCTGAGTAGATTAGATAAACCGGGGAAGACGTCTACCTGAAATGGTCTCTGATTCACGGTTCAGAGGGGAACAAGTCTAAATTTGAGACTTGCTTCCACAATATTCTTTCTCAAAGTTAAAAGTGAACATATTTCCCTGCTTGCAATCTGTTGATGGATCTCTGCTGTCTACAATATATACTACAAACCCCTTAGTCTGGTACACAAGGCCCTGTGTGACCAGCTCCCATTTCTTTTTCTAGCTTCCCCAATCCCAAATGCCTTACTGAAAGAACTTTTTTCTCTAATGCATTAGGCTGTTTCACACCTTTGCTCAGATTATTCCCTCAGCCAGATCTCTACCTCCTGAGAATACCTGTTCATCTTTTAAAAGCTCAAAATAAAAATAATGTCCTCCAATCTCTGCAATTGAGTGCTCCTTTATGCCCTCATTAACCTTTATTTTCTTCTGTCTTTACATCTATAACATGTTACAGTCATTGTTTACATATCCATCTGCCTGACTAGACTGTAAACACCTCTAGGGCAGAAATAATGCTTTATTCAGCTTCGTCAGGTACTCCAGCACCAAAAAACTTGCACTGAATAAATGTCCGACTGAAATCTGCTTCCCTGTGACTTCCTCAAATCCTAGTTCAAGCCCTGGGATTCAGATAGACAATGCCAGCCCTTCAAATATCTAAAGACTGTCCCAGTCCCAAGTCTTCTCCAAACAGAACAGCCTTAACATCCATACTTTTAAAACCTTTTTATCCAAGCTGTCCTTTCATGGAGTGTACTTAAGCTTAGTGACTTTTTATAAAATTAGGCACCAAGTCCTAATGAGTGCTGAGCCCCTCAGGGTAAAAAAGTAACCAAGGTCACTTCGCTTCTCATTCATTAACTAAATGCCTGATAGTGATATAGACATTAAATTTAGTTTCCTTGTCCTCAATGGCTTCACAGTCCAGAGAAGACAATGATAGTGGCAGGGCTAGAGCCTAAGCCCAGTATGCATGAATGCTAAATAATACTTCCTCAAATCAACTCCCTTTTTAACAGCCACTTTATCATCTTAGAGAACAGTGAACATGTACTTGTTGAGGCCTTTTTCATAATAACTACTCCTAAGCCAGCTCTCTGCAACCTCACCCCTGAATTGTACCTTTTGTTGATTATTTTTTCAAACCCAGTAACAGGATTACCATATTATTCCAGTTGATTGCATGTGCTGCTTTTGGTCCTGTGTATCTTGTTGAATGTTTGTGAATTTCCATGCTGACCCTCACAGATCTGGTCCATCATCTAACCTGAAGACCATAACTCTAACTTTATTCAGCTTACTGGCTAAAAGCAATGAGGATAACAGAACTAAGGCCCAACCTCTAGAAAGCTCCATCCTACTTTCTTATTCACAATCTGGTACAATACACTAAAATATACCCCTTATCACCTTATTAACATTTATTATTTTCAACAAAACTATGGAAACTATGGATAAATCATGCATCACTAGGAATTATAAGCTGGTTTTTAAAAATAATCATTAAATATCCATGATAAATATTTTATTTTAAAAGAATTGGAAGATGTTACATATATTACATACTACATATAATGGCACATGTCAGCCTTTTAAGCTTAAAAATAATCTTTTCCCAAACTGGGATTGATTTATACCCAAGTATAAAATGACCCTTGGCCTATAGCACCAACCCGGGCCCAGAGGAAAAGCCAATTTTGAGCCTGTCTGTCCTCTGGCATTGGGCTTCCTGATATGACACTGAGGGTCCTCTCCCTCTGGTTTTATTCCCTGGCAGTATTGAGGCCTGGCACAGGGACCCATCTTACTGTATGCTGCGGGCCTGGGAAACGAGGGAATCTAGAGGGGGTAAGGTCCTCTAACCATTTTACAGTGGAAAGAAAAGTTAAATATGTTCCTTATTCTGTGTTTTTAATTTACACAACTCTAACAAGACTCTACAAGACAGAAGGAGGTTAAAATTACCGAAATACAATTTCTCTGCTGGTTCTTCTCTTTGGAAATTGAAGTCTCATAATAGGAGTAGCCTTAAAACTCATCTAGTTCTGACTGGTAACCTGTTCCACTGTCACCTCCCTTTCCCAGATTTAGGTATAATTCATTCAGAGTTTTAAATGCCACCCATATGCCACATTTTTAGACAAACACAGAAGCTTAATAATACTTTTCATTTTCTTTTTCTTGGTTCATAAGGACAATTCCTGCCAAATGTTCTGTCTTATGACTCTCCTCCGCTTCAAAGTATGTTTAAGTTACACATTAAGAATCCAAAAAAATACCACTATGGAATTATCATAAGCAATATCCAACCAATCAGTAAAACACAGTACACAGTGTGAAAATTTTAATTTATTCCCCTCCCAAGTATCCAGAATGTATATCTCTTTAGCTTTGAGAAATGAGATACTGAAAATACCAACAGAATTGATCATATGAAAGAAAGAAAAGCACATACGACACAGGAAACATCCCTAAGTCCTCCCTACCGTAGTAGTGCAAGTTAATGGTAAGTTTCTGGCAATGTCACCTCTCTTTACATGACAGATTTAAAGTGGAGATAGGCCTCTGATTTTTATTTTTAAATCCTAGCAGGTTTTTTTTTTTTTTTTTTTGAGGCTATATTAAATGACAATGCATTTTGAGTCGGGGAGAAAAAAATTAAAAACCCAAAACTTCTTTCAGTTTATTCAAAATAAAAATACACATAGAATTATGAAAATATAGGTTTACTATTTCCACCACGTAGGTTGATGCTGCTGTTGAAAGGCTTACAAACTGTTATTCAAGTTTTTAAAGCTCATCTCGATCCCTCAATAGAGTATACCTATATTCACTGGGTGCTAGTTTCTGGAAGGAGCTCTCAGGTGGACTGCTTGCTACATCTTGGGCTTGCTACAAAAGAAAGAATAAAACATTTTTATACCAATATAGTTTATAGTGCTATAATATTTTAATAAGAGTATTTGATGAATGGTAGTTCCCCTATAATTATTTGCTTATTAATCAATAAAAGCAACTGTGTGCCAAAGCAAGAGATTCAAATGTGAAATCTTGCTTTCCTCGTTTCAAATGCTCTTACTCAGATTCTCCAGGGCAAGGTTGCCACAGGGCCATTAACTGTGGGTTTGTTTTACATTTGCTAAGGTGTGGTGGAAGGGACCAAAATACCTGACACCTGGGTGCTTTCCTAGACTAGTCTACAGAGGCAACACAACCCTAGGTTGGCTCAAACCCTTCCTTTGTGCATGACCGCTAAGAGAATTAACAGCATCCACTATGCAGATATTATCTTAGTTATCAATTACCAGGATACCAGAAATTATTACAACTTAGTTGAAATAAAGAGGAAAGCAAACACTTCAATACTGAAAGAAATTAATTTCTGTAGTTTACTTGTGTACCAAGAGTAGACAAAAATACACAAGTGAAACAAGAGCTACTTCCAAGAATTTTAAAGAAAAGGCAGTGCAGTCCATCCTCTATTTCCAAATTGTGAGCTCAAGAGCAGGCCTGATTGTTCTCATTTTAATATCCCCTGTAGTTGAAATAGGCACACAGTGCATATATTACATACTATATGTAATGGCACATTAATTCTAACAGGAAGCAATGTGTCTATAAACTTATCATTTGACTTTATCATGTGCCTCTTTCCCAATACATTTTAAATTTTTTCAGTGAGATATATGTTTGGATTAAGCTGAAATTATATTACTATAAAACAAACATACATTTGGTGCCCTCTGTTAGTACACAAAGATGAACAAATATAAGTTCACTGTCTAATGAGGAAATTGAAACAAGTCAGGATAATACAATAATGGTAAATGACATCTTTTCCTAATCTGATAAAATACTATGCAGGCCTTCTTTTCTGAGGAAAATAATCACCTTTGGGTTATAGCCGACAAGTCTGCCTCCTATAGTTGCTTAATTATCAAAAATCTGACCTCATTTTTAAAGGAAAAAGCATGTTGTTGGATTCCTCTAGGGAACTCTTGCCTCTGAACCTAATCAGACTCTTAAATAAAGAAAAACTCAGTTTTTATTTTCCTTTTATAAATAGAGGTTTTATAGGCAAAATAATGGATTTAAGTTCTGGGCATATGAAATAGAGGATTTTGGTACATATCATCTTCCCTCTCAGTATCATGGTAATAGGCATGATAGAAATCATGATCTATCAAAATGCAAATTTAGGGCTGTTTAGTACAATAGGAACATAGAAATTACTTGTAACAGAAGTTACAAGGTGGAAACAGTAAAATTCTCAGGTAAAAAAAAAAAAATAAGAGAACATAAAATTTTGATAAAACAGTTGTCAAGTATTCTAAATCACAAATGGGAAAGCCGCATTAAACCGTCAAGTTTTGAGCATTATGAATAGTGTATTTGTGAAGGCTCTTAGAATGATATAGCAGAATAACCAATCATTACTTTCTTTATAGTGTGGTCAATCTTCCAGCCACAGAGGAAGGCTTGGAATTATTGGAATCCACTGATTTCTTCACTGATTTATCTGTTTAAGATTCCTATTTCCTATTCCCATTTGAAGCCAACTGTATTTAAATCTGTTATAGCCATATTCCACAGAGGTCATATTCAGAACACTTTTATATAATCAAGAAACTACGTTATAATATTCTTTCAACTTTTCTGAAGACCTAAAACTAAAAATTAATTTAAAAGGATAATTTCTACTCAGAATTTCTCTACACAAATATTCAGAAGCTGAAGCTCAAGCCGATGCAAGAACTTTAGACTCTCTTTGAGGCTAACTGAAAAACGAAAAAAAGAATTCCCATTGAAAAATAAACAGGAGTCCTACCTCTCCTGGGGCTATATCGGTTGGGTCAGGTCCATGATGGAATTCTCTGTGCAGTTTTCCAGAATGTAAGTCAAATACAAATTGCTTGAGTTTTCCAGGAATTCTAAAACCATAGTCAAATAAAATTTAAACTGTTAAAATGGACTTACCTCTATTTTGCCAACTTCACAGTATTAAAAAAATTCTGCTAACCTACAACCCCACCCTCCTAGCACAACTATTGCAGGCCAGGTATGTGTCAAACATTTTTACACAATTGTAAGCATAGTATCCAGATACTCAGTTTTGTATTCTAATTCCTGTACTCGTTTCATAGAAAATTTTCCATGCTTATCATTAAGGCACATTATAATCTACCAAGACGCTGTACCCCAAATTCTTAACCATTTAAAATTAATGGGCACTTTATATATTTTCTTAAATTACATATATGTAACTAAAAAAAACCTTTGTTCTGCAACATCACACTAAAAATAACAGGGCTCAAAGGAAAAATAGGGGCTAACCACTTAAAACTATACAGCTTTGTAACCAAAGCACTACTATGAAGCTGTAATAAAAATATTAGCATCATCCAATGTCCACCACCATTTAAACCTAGTGTCAACCAGGTGATCCTCTGCAGCCTTAACATAAAGCTTGTGAGCCCACTTTAGAGGTTCAGGTCCTTGAGGGCATTGACTAGATAGTAAAAACCAATTTTATCAAATTAACCTGAACCAGGGCATAGCATTTTCATGATTTTTTTCCTAAACATAGGGGGAAATGTCTTCATAACTTCTTTAAACCATACATGCAACTTCATTGGATAACTTAACATTATGAAAAGCAAAGCACTTCTCAAGATCGTTAAACTAGCTTTTATTTACACTAAGAAAGGCGCTTCCTCAGGATTTTCAGCTGTTTTGTTTCGGAGGTCTTCATATACCCCTATGGCATTCTCTTTATGAAAAAGCTTATTCTGATGGCTTCAGGACATTCTGAGAATAATGATATATGAACCGACACAACTTCACTTTCTATGGACATTATTCTCTTAATTACCAATCATGTATGAGCAAATCTGCAGCACAGAAACAATGCACTGTAGCAGATAACACCATATTGAGCTAAGCAAATTTATATATGAGGCTTTCTTCTTTGTAATATTTCCTTGACTTATATACAATAAAGTAGGATTACTGGGTTAACAAATAAGAGCTTTTGACCAAGTGTGAGCAAATTATACCTATAAAACATCAGTTGGTTTTTACTATCTGTCTGTTTGTTCTTTAAAGTCTTGCCAGCATGTCTATCTTTTTAAAATTAAAATTGGTTTTGCTAATTTGATAAGTAAAAGATACCTGCATTTTAATTTACATTTCCTCACAAATTAAGCATTTTTTCATTGCTTCTCTGAATTTACATTTCTGCTCATATGAATTGTCTGCCTTCTAACTGAGATCTTGGTGCTTTAAAAAATTAATTATATATTTTAAATAGAAACACTTTTTCATTCTGTTACAAGAAGTAAAATGCAGGTCCACATACACGTTAATTCCTTGGGTAGAACTGATTGACTTTTAAAATCATTATTTTTTTGGTAGTAAACAATAGCTGGCTTGTAGTTAATATTACCAGTTTCTTTTTCTTTTTATCCTCTCCTGAGGTCCTGGAAGTGTTGTTTCTTCCCTTCAATAACTCCCACTGAGCTGTACCAACCAATAACTTCATTGTATACCCATTTTGGCTCCCCACTAGCTCCAATGCAACAGAGACCAGCAGGTGCCAAATGCACAGTTTACAAATACAAATGACTGTCAGGTAGCTGTATTGACAGAATGCCTCTGAAAGGTTCTCTGGTGCTGAAGTAATTGCACATGTACCAGAGATAAACATTGAGAAGAGATCAATTTAAATTTAATCTGACATCATCTACTGTCACCCACAGCAAGTGCTAAAATATATCCATTCAATCCATAGCATTGCAAATGGTCTATAATGTTTAAGATAAAGCCTCTGCTAGTTTGTTTTATGAGGTCCAAAGATTATCAAAACTAATACAGTGTGAACTGCTTCTGCTAGTCAAGAAATAATTTATGATTAAATCTTAAATGTGACAAATTCATTGAAAACACTCAAAACACATTTTTCCAAGTTGATTTTTTTCCCTTGTCAACAGATGAAAGAAAAAATTGTGTGCAAAATGAAAAGACGAGAGATAGGATGAATGTGAATTGATGCAGTAGAAAAACAGATTATAAAAGAGTTTTATCTGGCTTGTGGCCAGAAACTATCCATCATTATCAAGAAGTAACATTCAGCGAATCAACAATAAATTGTCAAGAAAACAGACAACATGCTAATCTCCTAAACAGGAAAATAAATGGGCCCTTGCCATAATAAATACAATTATATACATCACGCTTTAGGGCAAAATTGTTTTAATTAGACCACCTAAGTGTTTCCCATCCTCCAGTTACTTTTTTGTTTATTTACAATTCTTTATTTTTAGGTGAGATAAAATTCTGACATAGTGAAATGCACAAATGTTAAGTGTATGAACAAACTTTAACAAATGAATACAAGGTAATATGTATTTTTATTATTTCTTAAAATTTAGATACAGCAGAATTCATTTTTTTAGGCTTAACTTTTGAGTTTTAATATGTGCATAGCATTTTGCTACCAGCTCCACAAACCAGGTACAGAACAATTCCAACACCCTTTTTAAGTCAGACTCTCCCCTTTCCCACAACCCCTGGCAACTGTTGACCTTCTATGATTGTCATTTGTACAAAATCATACAACATGTAATTATAAGAATGGCTTTTTTTTCACTTAGCATATTGTATTTGAGATTCATTCGTCCATTTTTGTATATATAAAAAGATATGTTCCTGTATCTACTGTGGAATACTATGTCCCATTGAGTAGATACACAATTAGTTTATCCATTCTTCTATTCAAGGACATTCAAGTTCTTTCCAGATTTTGGTGATTATGCACAATACTGCTACAAACATTTGTGCACAAGTGTTTGTGAACTTTGTCTAGAACAAATACCAGGTTATATGGTAGGTATATATCTAACTTTTAAATAAACTGCAAACTGTTTTCTAGAGTGGCTGTATCATGTTGTAATCCACCAGCAATGTATGAAACTTCTAGTTGTTCCACATCTTCATGAACACCTTGTATTATCGGTATTTTAATTTAGGCATTCTAAAATATACATACTGACTAATGATGCTGAGCACCTTCCACATGCGTTTATCTGCTATCCCTATATCTTCTTTACATTCTATCAGTATCTTTCACAGAATAAAAGTTTTTTATTTGATGAAGACCAATTTATACATGATTTCCTTTTATGGATCCTGCTTTTGATACTCTTAAGAACTCTCTGTGAAACCGCAGGTCATAAAGAGTTTCTCCCATGTTTGTTTCTAAGAGTTTTCTAGTTTTATCTTACATATAGGTGCATGATAAATTCTAAGTTAATTTTTCATAGAAGGAAATCCTTTTTTGGTATGAGGACATTCAGTTGGTCTAGCACCATCTGTTGAAAAGACTATCCTTTCTCCAGTGAATTGCCTTAGCACCTTTAAAAAAATCTATTACTGAGATTACCGTTCCAAGATGGCCGAATAGGAACAGCTCCGCTCTGCAGCTCCCAGCATGATCAACGCACAAGACGGGTGATTTCTGCATTTCCAATTGAAGTACCTGGTTCATCTCATTGGGAATGGTTGGACAGTGGGTGGTGCAGCCCACAGAGGGTGAGCTGAAGCAGGGCGGGGTATCGCCTCACCCAGGAAGCACAAGAGGTTGGGGGATTTCCCTTTCCTAGCCAAGGGAAGCTATGACAGATGGTACCAGAAAAATGGGACATTTCTGCCCAAATGCTGCACTTTTCCAACAATCTTAGCAAACAGCATACCAGGAGATTATATCCCACACCTGGCTCAGCAGCTCCCATGCCCATGCAACCTTATGCTAGCTAGCGCAGCAGTCCAAGATCGAACTGCAAGGTGGCAGCCAGAAGGTGGAGGGGCACCTGCTATTGCTGAGGTTTGACTAGGTAAACAAAGTGGCCAGGAAGCTCGAACTGCAGCTCAACAAGGCCTCCTTGCCTCTATATACTCCACCTCTGGGGGCAGGGCATAGCTGAACAAAAGCCAGCAGAAACTTCTGCAGACCTAAATGTCCCTATCTGACAGCTCTGAAGAGAGCAGTGGTTCTCCCAGCACAGTGTTTGAGCTCTGCGAAGGGACAGAATGCCTCCTCAAGTGGGTCCCTGATCCCCGTGTAGCCTAACTGGGAGACACCTCCCAGTAGGGGCCAACTGACACCTCATACAGCTGGGCGCCCCTCTGAGACGAAGCTTCCAGGGAAAGGATCAGGCAACAATATTTGCTGTTCTGCAATATTTGCTGTTGTGATACCTAGGCAAACAGGGTCTGGAGTGGACCTCCAGCAAACTCCAACAGACCTGCAGTTGAGGGACCTGACTGTTGGAAGGAAAACTAACAAACAGAAAGGAATAGCATCAAAATCAACAACAAGGACATTCACACAAAAACCCCATCTGTAGGTCACCATCATCAAAGACCAAAGGTAGATAAAACCACAAAGATGGGGAGAAACAGCAAAAAAGCTGAAATTTCTAAAAACCAGAGCACCTCTTCTCCTCCCAAGGATCGCAGCTCCTCGCCAGCAATGGAACAAAGCTGGACGGAGAATAACTTTGACGAGTTGACAGAAGTAGACTTCAGAAGGTAGGTAATAACAAACTTCTCCAAGTTAAAGGAGGATGTGCGAATCCATCGCAAGGAAGCCAAAAACCTTGAAAAAAGATGAATGGCTAACTAGAATAAACAGTGTAGAGAAGATCTTAAATGACCTGATGGAGCTGAAAACCATGACACAAGAACTACGTGATGTATGCACAAGCTTCAGTAGCTGATTTGATCAACTGGAAGAAAGAGTATCAGTGATTGAAGATAAAATTAATGAAATGAAGCGAGAAGAGAAGTTTAGAGAAAAAAGAGTAAAAAGAAATGAACAAAGCCTCTGAGAAATATGGGACTATGTGGAAAGACCAAATGTACATTTGATTGGTGTACCTGAAACTGATGGGGAGAATGGAACCAGGCTGGAAAACACTTTTCAGGATATTATCCAGGAGAACTTCCCCAACCTAGCAAGGCAGGCCAACATTCAAATTCAGAAAATACAGAGACCACCACAAAGATCTCCTCGAGAAGAGCAACCGCAAGACACATAATTGTCAGATTCACCAAGGTTGAAATGAAGGAAAAAATGTTAAGTGCAGCCAGAGAGAAAGGTCGCATTACCCACAAAGGGAAGCCCATCAGACTAACAGTGGATCTCTCAGCAGAAACTCTACAAGCCAGAAGACAGTGGGGGTCAATATTCAACATTCTCAAAGAAAAGAATTTTCAACCCAGAATTTCATATCCAGCCAAACTAAGCTTCGTAAGTGAAGGAGAAATAAAATCCTTTACAGATAAGCAAATGCTGAGAGATTTTGTCACCACCAGGCCTGAAGGAAGCACTAAACATGGAAAGGAACAACCTGTACTACCCACTGCAAAAAGATGCCAAATTGTAAAGACCACTGATGCTAGGAAGAAACTGCATCAATTAACAGGCAAAATAACCAGCTAACTTCATAATGACAGGATCAAATTCACACATAACCATATTAACCTTAAATGTAAATGGGCTAAATGCCCCAATTAAAAGACACAGACTGGCAAATTGGATAATGAGTCAAGATGTGCTGTATTCAGAGACCCATCTCACGTGCAGAACACACACAGGCTCAAAATAAAGGCATGGAGGAAGATCTACCAAGCAAATGGAAAGCAAAAAAAAAAAAAAAAAAAAAGCAAGGGATGCAATCCTAGTCTCTGATAAAATAGACTTTAAACCAACAAACATCAAAAGAGACAAGGCCATCACATAATGGTAAAGGGATCAATTCAACAAGAAGAGCTAACCTAAATATATATGCACCCAATACAGGAGCACCCAGATTCATAAAGCAACTCCTTAGAGACCCACAAAGAGACTTAGACTCCCACACAATAATAATGGGAGACTTCAACATCCCCCTGTCAATATTAGACAGATCAACGAGACAGAAGGTTAATACGGATATCCAGGACTTGAACTCAGCTCTGCACCAAGCAGACCTAATAGACATCTACACAACTCTCCACCCCAAATCAACAGAATATACATTCCTCTCAGCACCACATCACATTTATTCCAAAATTGACCACATAGTTAGAAGTAAAGCACTCCTCAGCAAACGTAAAAGAACAGAAATCACAACGAGCTGTCTCTCAGACCACAGTGCAATTAAATTAAAACTCAGGATTAAGAAACTCACTCAAACCACACAACTACATGGAAACTGAACAACCTGCTTCTGAATGACTACTGGGCACATAACAAAATGAAGGCAGAAATAAAGATATTCTTTGAAACCAATGAGAACAAAGATACAACATACCAGAATCTCTGGGACACATTTAAAGCAGTGTGTAGAGGGAAATTTATAGCACTAAATGCCCACAAGAGAAAGCAGAAAAGATCTAAAACTGACACCCTAACATCACAATTAAAAGAACTAGAGAAGCAAGAGCAAACTAATTCAAAAGCTAGCGGAAGGCAAGAAATAACTAAGATCAGAGCAGAACTGAAGGAGATAGAGACACAAAAAACCCTTCAAAAAATCATCCAGGAGCTGTTTTTTTGAAAAGATCAACAAAACTGAGAGACCGATAGCAAGACTAATAAAGAAGAAAAGACAGAAGAATCAAATAGACGCAATAAAAAATGATAAAGGGGATATCACTGATCCCACAGAAATACAAACTAACATCACAGAATACTATAAACACTCATATGCAAATAAACTAGAAAATCTAGAGGAAATGGATAAATTCCTGGACAAATACACCGTCCAACTAGAAAATCTAGAGGAAATGGATAAATTCCTGGACAAATACACCGTCCCAAGACAAAACCAGGAAGATGCTGAATCCCTGAATAGACCAATAGCAAGCTCTGAAATTAAGGCAATAATTAACAGCCTACCAACCAAAAAAAGTCCAGGACCAGATGGTAGCTGAATTCTACCAGAGGTACAAAGAGGAGCTGGTACCATTCCTTCTGAAACTACTCCAATGAATAGAAAAAGAGGTAATCCTCCCTAACTCATTTTATGAGGTCAGCATCATCCTGATACCAAAGCTTGGGCAGAGACACAACAAAAACAGAGAATTTTAGACCAATATCCCTGATGAACATGGATGCAAAAATCCTCAATAAAATACTGGCAAACCAAATCTAGCAGCACATCAAAAAGCTTATCCACCAAGATCAAGCTAGCTTCATCCCTGGGATGCAAGGCTGGTTCAACATACGCAAATCAATAAATGTAATCCATTACATAAACAGAACCAATGACAAAAACCACATGATTATCTCAATAGATGCAGGAAAGGCCTTCGACAAAATTCAGCCCTTCATGCTAAAAACGCTCAATAAACTAGGTATTGCTGGAACGTATCTCAAAATAATAAGAGCTATTTGTGACAAACCCACAGCCAATATCATACTGAATGGGCAAAAACTGGAAGCAGTCCCTTTGAAAACCAGCACAAGACAGGGAGATCCTCTCTCACCACTCCTATTCAACATAATGTGGAAATCTGGCCAGGGCAATCAGGCAAGAGAAGGAAATAAAGGGTATTCAATTAGGAAAAGAGTGAGTCAAATTGTCCCTGTTTGCAGATGACATGATTGTATATTTAGAAAATCCATCGTCTCAGCCCCAAATCTCCTTAAGCTGATAAGCAACTGCAGCAAAGTCTCAGCATACAAAATCAATGTACAAAAATCACAAAGCACTCCTATACACCAATAACAGACAGAGAGCCAAATCATGAGTGAACTCCCATTCACAATTGCTACAAAGAAAATAAAATACATAGGAATCCAACTTACAAGGGATGTGAAGGACCTCTTCAAGGAGAACTACAAACCACTGCTCGACGAAATAAAAGAGGACACAAACAAATGGAAGAACATTCCATGCTCATGGATAGGAAGAATCATGAAAATGGCCATACTGCCCAAGGTAATTTATAGATTCAATGCCATCCGCATCAAGCTACCAATGACCTTCTTCACAGAATTGGAAAAAACTACTTTATTTATTTATTTATTTATTTTTTTTGAGACGGAGTCTCGCTCTGTCTCCCGGGCTGGAGTGCAGTGGCCGGATCGCAGCTCACTGCAAGCTCCGCCTCCCGGGTTTACGCCATTCTCCTGCCTCAGCCTAGCTGGGACTACAGGCGCCCGCCAACTCGCCCGGCTAG
>NW_012114944.1:5627791-5632753 GCF_000951035.1 Colobus angolensis palliatus
TACTGCGGCACTATTCACAATAGCAAAGACTTGGAACCAACCCAAATGTCCATCAATGACAGACTGAATTAAGAAAATGTGGCATATATACACCATGGAATACTATGCAGCCAGAAAAAAAGATGAGTTCATGTCCTTTGCAGGGTCATGGATGAAGCTGGAAACCATCATTCTGAGCAAACTATCCCAAGGACAGAAAACCAAACACCGTGTGTTCTCACTCATAGGTAGGAATCGAACAATGAGAACACTTGGACACAAGACAGGGAACATCACACACCACCAGCACCTGGCGTGGGGTAGGGGGAGGGGGGAGGGATAGCATTAGGAGAAATACCTAATGTAAATGATGAGTTAATGGATGCAGCAAACCAACATGGCACATATATACAGATGTAACAAACCTGCACATTGTGCACAGGTACCCTAGAACTTAAAGTATAATTTAAAAAAAATCTATTACCATATTTGTATGTCTATTTCTGGACTCCCTCTCTTCTCTTCCATGGCTCTATGTACATAAAATTTCACCAATACTGCACTGTATTAATTACCTTAGATGTATATTGTGTCTTAAAACTAGGTAATGTGAATCCTCCAACTTTGTTTCTTTTTCAAAACAGTTTTAGCTAGTCTGGCTTAAGCTTTCCATATAAATTTTAGAATCTGGTTGTCTATATCTACAATGAATCTAGCTGAGATTTTGACTGAGATCACATTAAATTTATAGGTTAAGTTGACTGTATTGAGTGTTGTAATTCATGAACACAGTATGCTTCCTCGTTTATTTTGGTTGTCTTGGATTTTCTTCAGCAGCATTTTGTAACTTTCAACATACAGATCCTGCACATATTTTGCTTGATTTATATCTAGGTAGTTTATTTTTTTCCTCCTTTTGGAGCTATTATAAATGGAACTTAAAACAAAATCCTGGTTTCCAACTGTTCATTGTCTTTGTATAGAAATATAAGTGATGTTTTAAAAAGTTAACCTGTATACTGCTCAAATCACTTATTAGTTCTAGGAGCTTTTTAATAGATTTGTTGGTAATTTCTACACAGACAATCATGTTATATACAAAGAAAGTTACTTTTTTTATTTCTTTCAGGTCTGAATGCCTTCCATTTATTTTCTAGTTCTATTGTACTTGCTAGGATTTCCAGTACAATACTAAAAGAAGTGGTGAGATTGAACATCTTTGCCTAGTTCTCTATCATACAGGAAAAGCATTTGGTCCTTTATCATTAGATATGACATTAGCTGTAGGTCCTTTATAGATGCACTTTAAAAGACTGAAGTTTCCTTTTTTAAAAATCTCCCCAATCCCCATAACCCCCAGCCTCTGGTACCAACCATTCTACTCTCTACCTCTATGAGTTCAACTTTTAATACTCTGCATATGAGTGAGATCATGCAGTATTTGTCTTTCTGTGCTTGACTTCTTATTCCACTTAACATACTGTTCACTCCTGGTTCATTCATGTTGTTACAAATGACAGAATCTCATTCTTTTTTAAGGCTAAATAGTATCCCATTGTGTATATATAGCACCTTTTCTTTATCCATGCATCTGTAGACAGGCACTTACATTGATTGCATATCTTGCCTATTGTGAACAATGCTGCAATGAACATAGGAGTGCAGATATTTCTTCAACAGACTGATTTCCTATCTTTTGGATAGATACCCAGTAGTGGGGTTGCTGGATCATAGGGTAGTTCTATTTTTATTTTTTTGAGGAAACTCCATACTGTTTTCCATAATGACTATACTAATCTACATTTCCACCAACAGTGTGAAGGGTTCCCTTTATTCACACATCCTCACCACCACTTTTGTCTCTTTTATAATAGTCATCTTCTATGCTTTGCATATGGTTGGTTTGTCTCCACCAAATCTTATTTTGAAATTTTATCCCCAACATGGAGGTGCTGGTAGGTGTGGCCTAATGAGAGGTGTTTGGGTCATGGAGGCAGATCCCTCATGAATGGCTTGGTGCCATTCTCATGGTAGCTGAGTTCTTGCTCTAGTGAGACAGGATTAGTTTTGCTGGGATTGAATCAGATCCTGTGAGAGTGGGTTGTTAAAAGCCAGGATGCCCCTCAGGTTTGGTCCCTCTTTGCATGTGCCCACTTCCACTTTGACTTTCTCTGCCATGTTTTAAGGCAGCATAAAAGCCCTCACCAGAAGCTACACAGATGCAGGTGTCATGCTTCTTGTACAGCCTGTAGAACTATAAGCGAAATAAACCACTTTTCTTTATAAATTACCCAGCCTCAGGTATTCCTTTATAGCAAGACAAAACAAAGATGCCATTATTCTTTTTTTTCCTCATTGGTTATTGGGGTACAGGTGGTATCTGGTTACATTAGTAAGTTATTTAGTGGTGACTTGTGAGATTTTGGTGCACCCATCACCTGAGCAGTACACACTACACCCTATTTGTAGTCTTTTATCCCTCACCCACCTCCCACCCTTCCCCACAAGTCCCCAAAGTCCACTGTGTCATTCTTAAGCCTTTGTGTCCTCATAGCATAGCTTAGCTCTCACATATCAGTGAGAACATACAATGTTTGGTTTCCATTCTTGAGTTACTTCACTTAGAATAATAGTCTCCAATCTCATCCAGGTCACTATAAATGCTGTTAATTCATTCCTTTTTATGGCTCAGCAGTATTCCATCATACATACATACACACACACACACACACACACACACACACACACACATATATATATATACACACACACACACCACAGTTTCTTTATCCACTTGTTAACTGATGGGCATTTGGGTTGGTTCCATGATCTTGCAATTATGAATTGTGCTGCTATAAACATGCGTGCGAAGTATCTTTTTCATATAATGACTTCCTTTCCTCTGGGTAGATACCCAGTAGCAGGATTGCTGGATCAAATGGTAGTTCTACTTTCAGTTCTTAAAGGAATCTCCACACTGTTTTCCATAGTGGCTGTACTAGTTTACATTCCCACCAACAATGTGGAAGTGTTCCCTGATCACCACATCCATGCCAACATCTACTGTTTTTTTATTTTTTTTTATTATGGCCATTCTTGCAGAAATAAGGTAGATATTGCATTGTAGTTTTGATTTGCATTTCCCTGACCATTAGTGATGCTGAGCATTTTTTCTTTAACAAAATTTTTATTTAATAAATGGTTAAAATCGCAGTGCCAAAAATATATTAACATTTAACAATTTCACTGAAAGGAAGAAATTGTAGAATGCACGGTTTCAGAAAGCTATTTTCAGTTATTTACAAATAAAGTGTCTAAAACTCAAAGACAGGCTCTATATGCTATACCTAGTTTATCCCTTCCCGAACAAAATTTCTGTTATTTGGGCAAATTCTTAAACGATGATTTAAACCGTAATGGTTACAAACCACAAATGCATCCATCCAAAGACTGTGAAACCATTTTCATCCAGTCAGTGGCAAAACTGTTGAAAGGGCAATAGTTGAAGCTGCTGAGTTTTATATAGTGTGAATTGTGGTATATACTCCTACCAGGACTAAAACACAGCACACTTTGCAGGCATGGCTGACTCACAAAGGTTGTAACAAACAACTGCTCTTCACTCGACACCACGGCTCGGAGGCCAGAGAGAAGCACGAGAGACTGACAGCTCTTCTGCTTACAAACAAATGAAACCCAAAGTGGATGTCGTTCTTAGAGCACTGAAAGTGCTTCAGGACTCGCACTGATCCAATACTAACTTTCTTCCCTATTTTACACACATTTTTCTACTGTCCAATGGAAATCATTTTCTGGTTTGGCTAAACAACAAATACTAGTTTATAACAGGAATGGTAAAATCCGTGAGAATTCTGCTCAATTTAAGACTTGACACTACTTTCTTTAGAATGGTTTCTGCGTGTTTCTATGTCACCCTCTGTATTTTTAGCTTCCAGCTTCCTGGTAAGGAGTAAGTTCTCCTTTCCCGTCACACTCGGGGTCATGTACATGTTTCTGGGATGCCCTCGCTCGTCCATGGAGGCCAGGTGCGCGCAGTGACTCACTCTGCCTCTTCCTCCACTCTTCTCAGGACCAGTCCCTGAACCTTCTGCCTTGCAGTTCCTCCCGCTTCCGCCACACTCTCGTGCTCGGAAGCGAGCTCCGGATCATACAGCTTAGCTGCAAGGCCGGCTGGTCCTGGTTTGCCAGTCGCTCCTTTCTGGGCACCGGACCGTCCTCACACCTCTGAGCTCTTCCCGGTCTCTCCACAGCCTCTCCAGGAGCCCTGCTGTCCTGGCTCCCCTTCTTCCCTCTGTCTTGGCCAGGTTCTTCCCCCCATGTCTGCTCATCTTCACTCCTGCTGGAAAGCCGGTCAGGCTCGTGGTGAGATCTATGCTTCCTGCTGTCATCCACATGGTGTCTTTGCGCTTCAGATTCTTTTTCTTGAGATCTCTCCACATCCCTGCGCTCTTTGTCACTGCCGCCGTGTGACCTTAACCCTTACTTCTTTATCTGCAATTTTTTTTTTGCATTTTTCTTCTTTTTCCTCTTCCCGCAAACGTTTCTTTTCTCTCTCCTCCTCCGTTCTTAATCGCTTCTCTTCTCGAATTCTCTGCTTCTCTAATTTTCTATTTTTAATATATTCCAAAAGAGGTGTGGTTCTTCTAGCAATGAGCTCTCTTGTCTTCGCCTCCATCTCCCCCAGGAGTCTCAGGGTTGACACTGGTCTTCTCTTTCTCCACACAGTAGGTTTCTAAAAACTTCTTATATTCTACATCCCAAGTTGGCGGCGAAAAACTGGAAGTAGTTGTGCGCGGGCAGCGGGCGCAGCTGCTCCTCCAGCAGCTCCTTGGGGGAAGCCCGCGGACAGGCGGCAGACGACCACCTGCGGGGAGCGCGAAGAAGTTCCCATCTCGGCGGGGCGTGGACATCGAGCTCGGGAGGCACCGCCTACAGTGCTAGAAGGCCCGGGCCCCACCCCTC
>NW_012114944.1:5633363-5665449 GCF_000951035.1 Colobus angolensis palliatus
TCTCGGCCTCCCAAAGTGCTGGGATTACAGGCTTGAGCTACCGCGCCCGGCCCCCATTTTCAATCAGGTTGTTTTCTTACTATTGTTTGAATTCTTTATATATTATTAGTATTAACCCCTCATCAGATGTATGGTTTGTAAATCCTTTTTCCCATTCTGTAGGTTGATTTTTTCACTTTGTAGATTTCTTTCACTGTGCAGAAGCTTTTTAGTTTGATGTAATCCAATTTTTCTATTTTTGCTTTTATTGCCTGTGCTTTTGGGGTCATATCCAAAATTTGTGGCCCAGACTAATGTCATGAAGCTTTCCCCTGTTTTCTTCAGTACTCTTACATAATTTCAGATCTTATGTTAATGTCTTTAATCTATTTTGAGATGATATTTGTATATGGGGTGAGATGAGGGTCTAATTTCATTCTTCTGCATGTGGATATCCAGTTTTCCCCCACTCTTCCTAGCACAATTTATTGAAGAGACTCTCTTTTCTCTCTCTTTTTGATGCTGAGAAAAGTGCACCTTTTGCACCTTTGTCAAAAATCAATTGACCATAACCAGGGTCTCTAGTTTGCTAGGATTTTGTTGAGGACTTTTGCATCTATGTTCATCAAGGATATTACCCTGTAATTTTCTTTTCTTGTCGTGTCCTAGTCTGACTTTGAATGTGTTTTAAAGTGCTCTCCCAGGCTAGTGCAGTGGCTCATGTCTCTCTCATCCCAGTGCTTTGGAAGGCCGTAAGTAGGAGGATCACTTGAGGCCAGGCCAGGAACTTGAAACCAGCCTGGAAAACAGCAAGAATCTGTCTCTACAAAAGCAAAAACAAATTAGCTGGGCATGATGGCACATGTCTGTAATCCCACCTACTCGGGAGGCTTGAGGTGAGATTACTTGAGCCCAGGAATTTGAGGCTGCAGTGAGTTATGATTGCACCACTGCACGCCAGCCTGAGCGATAAAGCAAGATCCCGTATCAAAAAAAAAAAAAAAAAAAGTTTCTCCCTTCTTCAATTTTTTGGTAGTTTTAGAAAGAATGGTCATCGGGTCCTGGGCTTTTCTTTGATGGGAGACTTTTCATTACTGATTCAATTTCTTATTTGTTATTGGTTGCTGTTGGTCTGTTCAGATTTTCTGTTTCATGATTCAGCCTTGGTAGATTGTATGTGTCTAGTATTTTCTTCTAGGTTATTAATTTGCTGACACGTAATTATTCATAGTAGCCTCTTATTCTTTCATATTTCTGTGGTATCACTTGTAATGTCTCCTCTTTCATTTCTTATTTTTTGAGTCTTCTCTCTTTTCTTCTAGCTACAAGTTTTTAAATTTTATCTTTTTAAAAAACCAACTCATAGTTTTGTTGCTCTTTTCTATTGTTTTTCTAATCTCAATTTCATTTATTTCTTTTGATCTTTATTATTTTCTTCCTTCTACTAAATTTGAGCTTGGTTTGTTCTTTTTCTAGTTCCTTGAGACACAATGTTAGGTTGTTTGAGATCTTTCTTGTTTTCTGATGTAGGTGTTTATTGCTGTAAAACTAACTTCCTAAAACTATTTTTGCTGCTTCCCATAAGTTTTGTTTGGTATGTTGTATTTCTATTTTCATTTTTCACAAGATATTTTAAAATTTCCCTTTTAATTTCTTCTTTGCTCCACTGGTTGTTCAGGAACATGTTTGATTTCCATGTATTTGTGAATTTTCCAATTTACTCCCAGTTATTGATTTCTAGCTTCTACCATTGTGGTCAGAAAAAATCTTCTTAAATTTGATAAGACTTGTTTGTGGCCTAACATATGATCTATCCTGAAGAATGTTCCATGGGCACTTGAACACATACATGTGTATCTTGCTTCAATTGAATAGAATGTTCTATATAAGTCTGTTAGGTCCATTTGAGCTAAAACTGTTGAAATCCAAACTTTCCCTATTTTTCCGTCTGGATGATATGGCCCTTGCTGAAAGCAGGGTATTGAAGTCCTCTATTATTACTGTATTATAGTCTCCTTTCAGATCTATTAATCTTTTCTTTATATATTTTGGTGTTCCAATGTTGCATGCATATATATTTTAATTATTATAACCTCTTGCTGAATTGACCCCTTTATCATTATACAATGACCTTGTTTTACAGTTTTTGACCTAAATGCTATATAATTATAGCTACCCTGCTCTCTTTTGGTTTCCATGTCCAGAATATCTTTTTACCTCCCTTCACTTTTAGTCTACCTGTGTCCCTTATAGGTGAAGTGAATCTCTTGTAGGCAGTTTATACTTGGGTATTGGTTTTTTATCCATTCAGCCACTCTATGTCTTTTGATTGGAGAATTTAAGCCATTAACATTCAAAATAATTATTGATGGGTAAAGACTTACTACTGCCATTTTGTTAATTGTTCACTGGTTGTTTTGTAGATCCTTTGTTGCTTTCTCCCTCTCCTCTTGTCTGCCTTTGTGCTTAGGTGATTTTCTCTAGTGGTATGCTTTATTCCTTAATTTTTATCTTTTGTGTATTTACTAAAGTTTTTTTGCTTTGTGGTCACCATGAGATTTATATAAAATATAATTATAATAGGGTATTAATTTTTATTTTTGTATATTTCTTCACTATGTCCTGTGCTCATAACAGGCTATTTTAAGCTGATAAAAACTTTAGGGAGGCCGAGACGGGCGGATCACGAGGTCAGGAGATCAAGACCATCCTGGCTAACGTGGTGAAACCCTGTCTCTACTAAAAATACAAAAAACTAGCCCGGCGAGGTGGCGGGCGCCTGTAGTCCCAGCTACTCGGGAGGCTGAGGCAGGAGAATGGCGTAAACCCGGGAGGCAGAGCTTGCAGTGAGCTGAGATCCGGCCACTGCACTCTAACCTGGGCGACAGAGCAAGACTCCGTCTCAAAAAAACAAACAAAAAAAAACTTTATTAACATAAAAAAAAAAAAAAACTACACTTTTACTTTACCCTCCTCACATTTTAAATTTCTAGTGTCATAATTTACATCTTTTTATACTGTGTATCCCTAAAATTATTGTAGCTATTATTATTTTAATAGTTCTTTTATCCTTCATACCAAAGCTATAAGTGATTTATATACCACAATTACAGGCTTAGAGTATTCTGAATTTGACTGTATACTTACTTTCACCATTGAGTTTTATACTTTCATGTTTTCATGTTAGTACTTACTGTCCTTTTCTTTCAGCCTGAAGAACTCCCTTTTAGCATTCCTTTTAAGACAGGTCTGATGAAACTCCCTCAGCTTTTGTTCATCTGGGAAAGTCTTTAGCTCTCTTTCATTTCTGAAGGACAGCTTTGCTAGGTATTAATATAATATTGCTCGTTGGCAGTTTTCTTCCTGAAGTACTTTTGAACATATCGTCTCACTCTCTTCTGGTCTATAAGGATTCTGCTGAGAAAACTGCTGCTAGCTGTACTGGAACTCCTTTACATGTCATTTGCTCTTCTCTTGCTGCTTTCAGAATCTTTCTTTGTCCTTGATTTTCAACAGTTTATGTGTTGGTGTAGTCTTTGAACTAAAGCTGATTGGAGTTCTTTGACCTTCCTGTACCTAGATACTTATACCTTTCCTCAGATTTGCAAAGCTTTTCTCATTTTAAATAAGCTTTCTACCCCTTTGTTTCTCCTTTCTCCTTCATTTACTCCTATAACTTGAATATTTACTCTTTTGGTGCTGTCCCATTAATTCCATAAACTTTCTTCATTCTTTTTTTCTCCTTTCACTGTATGTTTTCAAATAACCTGTATATTCAGGTTTAAATTCTTTCTTCTAATTGTTCAATTCTGTTGGTGATGCTGTTACATTTTTTCATTCATTGTGTTCTTCAGCTCTAGAATTTAATTTTTAAGAAATATATAATTTCAATCTCTCTGATAAACTTCTCATTTTGGTAACTTATTTTCCTGATTTCATTGAATTCTCAGTATTTTCTTGAAGTTCATGGATGTTACTATTTATTTATTTATTTATTTATTTTATTTATTTATTTTTTTGAGACGGAGTCTCGCTCTGTCGCCCGGGCTGGAGTGCAGTGGCCGGATCTCAGCTCACTGCAAGCTCCGCCTCCTGGGTTTACGCCATTCTCCTGCCTCAGCCTCCCAAGTAGCTGGGACTACAGGCGCCAGCTACCTCGCCCAGCTAATTTTTGTATTTTTAGTAGAGACGGGGTTTCACCGTGTTAGCCAGGATGGTCTTGAACTCCTGACCTCGTGATCCGCCCGTCTCGGCCTCCCAAAGTGCTGGGATTACAGGCTTGAGCCACCGCGCCCAGCCGGATGTTACTTTTTAAAACAATGATTTTGAATTCTTTGTCAGGCAGTTCATACATCTCTATTTCTTTGGGTCAGCTTCTGGGAGATTATTGTGCTCTTTGGGTGATGTTACGTTTATGTCTCCTTGGTTTTTCATTTCTTATTGCCTTACATTGATGTCTGGGCATTTGAAGATGTAGAGACTTATTTTAGTCTTTGACTTGCTTTGTCTGGGAAAGCCCTTCACTAGTCAGTCCATTCAGGGATTCTAGTCCAGCTGCCTGGTATGGTTCAAAGGCTGGCTTGCTCTTAAGTGTCTTCACACTGGCTGGCCTGGTGCCTGGGTCAGCAAGGGGGTGAGCTGGGTGCCTGGTTCCATGGAGTTAAGCCTGAAACTTGGGTCCACTGGAGTGGACCTGTTGACTGGTTCTGTGGAATGGGCCTGCGTCTAACAGGGTGGGCCTGAAGCCTGGGTCCACTAGAGCTAACCTGGCACTGGGTTGGGCCTTGAGCCTGAGTCTGCAGGGGCCAGCCAGGCACTGGGATGAGCCTGGTGCTTGGGTCCACTGGGATAGGCTGAGTCTATGGGAGCGGGTCTGGGTCAAGAGTCCACAGGGGACTGGCCTGGAGCCTGGGTCTGCAGAGGTAGTCCTGGAGCCTCTGTCTGTGGAGACTGGCCTAGAACCAGGGCCTACTAGGGTGAACTTGGAGTCTGTGTTTACTGGAGCAAACCTAGATCTTAGGTCTTTGGAACCTGCAGTTGACCTAGTGCTGGGGCAGGTGTGGAATCAGGATCTATGACAGCTTATCTGGAGTGTAGGATCATGGTTGCTGGCCTGGTATCTGAAGCCACTGAGGCTGGCTGAAAGCCTAGGGCTTTGGAGTCTGACTAGAGCCTGGGACCACTTGTGTTGGCCTGGAGGCTGAGTGTGTAGGTGCTGGCCTGGAGTCAGGTCTGCAAAGTCTAGCCTGGGTCCTGGGGCTTCAGGGGCCAGTCTGAAACCTGGATCCACAAGTATGGTCCTAGAACTTGGGTCCATGGAGGCTGGTCCATCACTGGAGTCTACTAGGATAAGCCTAAACCCTGGGTCTGTGGGTGCTAGCCTGATGATTAGGGCTGTGGGCAGCTGGTCTGGAGCCTGGAGTCACTGGGATTGGCCTGGTGCTGGAGTAGATCCAGAGACTGAGTCTGCTGGGCAGGCCTAGGGCCTGCAGCTTTGGAATCCAACCTGGGGCTTTGAGATCTAGCGTGGCACCAGGGTGGGACTAAATGCTCGGTCCATGGGCACCAGCCTGGAGTCTGGGGCTACAGAAGCCTTTCTGGCACTGAGTTTTACCAGGACAAGCCACGTGTTAGGGTCTGAGGAAAAGTTTAGTGCTAACTTCCTTCTCCTTTCCCCACATGAAGGGTATCTCTCTCCATACTGTGCTGTCTGGGGTTGGGTGAGGGGTGGTGCAAGTAGTATAAAATTGTCCTTTTTAGACTCTTCAATGCATCATTTCTTTACTACACTCAGGTACTATAATCTCTGACCTGGTTTCCTTAGCTCTTGTAAAGGTATTTTTGTGCATGGACGTATGTTCAACTTGATGTTTCTGTGTGAGAGGAACATGGAAAGTCCTTTTCTATCATCTTGCTGATGTCCACTGAGATTAACTTTCATAATCAACTCTTGACTAGATTACTGAACAGTCACCTAGATTTTATTTTGACCCCCTCTAATCTATTCTCCAGATTGCAGCCAGAGTAATCTTTAAAAAACAATCTGATTATGTCACTCCCTGATTAAAACCTTTCATTAGCTCTTCATGGTTTTCAGGATAAAGTCAAAATTCCTTAACACAGCATGTAAGGACTTTCATGAATTAGTTCTCTTGACCTCATCCCTCAGCATTCGCCTTTCCACTTATACTCACCAACAGCACTTGAACTTGTTCCTGCCAATATCACCTTTCTCTAAGCCCTGTCTCCTTCTCACCTCCGGGATAAACTTCTATAAAACTTTATACCTACCTTGGGCATCAATATCGCCAGAAATCCTGGATCAGATACTACTCTGTTGATCTCTGTCAGAGCACTTATCCCTTAATAAAACATAATTGCCTGTTAACCTGGTTGTCCCTTTCCTCCACTTGGTTATGAGTTCTCTGAGGGCAGGGACCCAGTCTCAGTAAAAACCCTTGGTTCTTAACACAATGTCTGTCATACAGAAGAGAGAGCTAAATATTTAATGAATTGATAGGTTGAATGGTATCTTTCTGAGCATAGATAAAGTAAGAACAACTAAGATTTGTTACTACTTTATGGTTTATAACATAATCATTATCTCTCATCAATTTTTATAACAATCCCATTAGGTAGGTGGTATCATTAACCATTTTTTATATATGAAGAAACAAGAACAGAGAAGTTAAGTGACTTTCCCAAGGTAGGACTCAAATCTAGGCTTCCTAGATAATTTTAGGATTGGGAATCTTCTACCAAACAACCACATCTCCACTGAAATATTTAGAACTGAGTGGGGTAATTCATTCTGCCATAGGACTACAAATCATCCTCTGTGTAATTTAATCTTTTGAGATAAAAATGGCATTTAAATGAATTTTCAAAATAAAATGTCTAATTTGAATACCTGTATTGCTTAAACTTTTCATATAAAAAAACCTACATTTTTAACCACTGTATTTAACACCTCACAAAGCTGATAAAAATTCAGTATCTGTAGTACCTACAAAGCTTATACATATATTAATACTATAAATATCTGAGAATTGAGTCAGAAAGCTTACCTATTCTTGGAACAGTTCATAGCTATATGCCATTAGAAATGCCTAGTAAAAGCAAGATTCATAAATACTACTAATGTTCTTGCTAGGTGCAGTCACGAATGAACAGCACTATTACACAATTTCCTTTACCCTGCCCGAAGGTTATAAGCTATTTTTCTTGATGTGCTTGGCAAAGACCAAACTCAGTGAAGAGCTAATTTCTCACAAGACAGAAATGTTCTTTGAGAGACTGATTCCCAAGCATTAATCATTAATCACCCAAGCATTCATTATCAATCCTAATCACTTAATGTTGGTATTTCTACAAGGGTATATCATAATGTTCATAATTATACCACACTCTATAGTGAAAAAAAAGCAGCAGTCACCCAAACTTCTCCCATCCAGTTAACAGAGTCCTACTGTTCCAATATAGGATTATTTAAAATATTCAAACTATTTTAAGTTCATTTTTGAGACACATCTCAGTAATTTTTAAAAAACAAAATGAATACTTACAATACATCTTTGAAGTTTCCAAACACATACATATGCCTAAAGCTGTCAATAGCGATTACAGGACAATCTGCTGGAGTTTTCTGTATGTGCAGAAGAGGATGTCTAAATTTGTCACAATCGGCATGTAAAAAGTTTATTGTACCTTTTAAAACAAAAAGAATTTTGAGAGGTAAATTCAAATTTTCTTGATAATATTTTCATAAGATTGCAAGCTCACAAAAACTGACATACTAAAAAAGCACCCCAACATTCTTAAGAGTAATATAGATCAGAAAAACTAAAACCTAAATATCTAACACTTAAAATAGGTAGGCTTTTAGTTCTTAGGGCACGAAGTATAACTTCTTTAGAAATCATATTGACTTAGCCCAAATTTGAAGGCTATAATGAATGTTTTACTTTCCTTAAATGGGCAATCATTTACTTTGCAGATTACCAGGTTCTAGGCAGGAAGTTCAAATTGATATATGAGCCATTCTCATGGGACCATTTTCATACCAGCCTATTCCAGCCATACTGGTTGATTTTTAGTCGAATTCAACCTGCAAGATAGTATGTGACTAAAATGGGCAGCTCTATACAGTAACTTTAGTTTATTTTGTTTGACTTTCTTCCCCAACTACAGAGGAAAAGCTGGTGATACCTCAAATTCCATTAAATGCTTTGGAGAAATCCGCAGACAACTACTCAACTTTCTTTCATTTAGAAATAAATGTTAATCAGACTGTGTAAGCTCTCTCAGTAATATCTGGGAATGTCCATCGGAAAAGGAGTCAGACAAGCAATGAAAGAAAGTGCCCAGAACTAACGCTCATTCATGACCCTGCTTTTCATGAACTTCGATTTTTCTCTCCAAAATAGTAATGGTTAGAAGACAAACAAAAAACACTACTTCGCTCTACTATTATTATCGCTCTACTAACGCCTCCTTACTGTCACATTTGAATGCACTAAAATAAAGTTTTAACCCAAATATGTTTATGTGATTTGAAAATAATGGGAGGGGAGACGATGAAAGGGGGAAAAAAAAGAGAGAAAGAAATGATGAAAATAAACACCTTAATCTGTCTACCTTTTTCACTTATTAATTGCCGAGCTACTTCATTCTGGAATATTTCTAAACTTTCTGTATCTTCTTTCATGTGAAAGAGTATGAGAAAAGGCAGTCCTTCTTCTGTCAATTCCTGTAGAGAGAAGCATTCAATGAGAATTATCAGGCTTCTCCATTCAGTTGTAGCTATTTTCTAGGTAGGAACAATTTTGAACCTGACCCATGTAATGCAATAGTTGTAATATCCCAGGGGGGGAACAAAAGGCTCAGTGGTGTGAATAAACATTAGCCAGAACAGAGAACTGAATTCACTCCCCTCCCCACCTCAAGTACCCAGGCAGTCAGAGGATCCACATGCCCTGCTTTGCTGCAGAAACTGATCTGCCTTAAAGGAACTACTGTCTGTCAGCCAGTATGGGATACGAGGCCTCAGGGTTAGGCTATTGAACTCATGACATATAGAGGTGAACTACGCTGGTTCTTTACCAAGGCGTTAATTTTAGGGTAGGGTAAACATGACCAGTATTTTCAGTCTTCACAAGTAACACTGAAAACTCAGTATATCAGCAATAAACAAATCTGATTTGCAAATTTTTTTGTATTCTAAGGTTGCGAAAACCATTACACTTACATATAAAACTTAACCAAAGCTGAAGTGTTTTATCCAGGGTAAAAGACAAAAACTCCATTATTTACTAATTTTCAACCAATACAATTATTAATAAATACCTGCCCCTATATATTTTTATATATCTCTTTACACACATACAAAAGCACCTTGAAAATTATAAAATGCTATTAAAATTTTTATTGTTGTAATTGGAGAATAATACAATGGGTAGTCATGATTAAATGAAATGTGATACGTAGATAGATTTAATCATTTATTCTCCCCAACAAATGCTAAGTTCTGAGTCATCAGAAAAAGTCCAGAAAGGGTCTCAAAACAAAATTATTTTCATCAACTATCCTTTTGAGGCTCTGTCCATAAATTTAGGAACTACCTCACCAGAAAGTACAAATGTACTTTATTTAAAAAAAGAAAACTGAAACTGGGACCTATTTTACAAGATTAAAAGTTTTCTTCTGGTTCTCATCTCCATATTTAAGCCTGTTTCACTTGTATATAAGATCAATTATTAAGCCTCTTGTTACACTTATTTTAAAAAAAAACTGCGATACAATTAGCATACCATAAATTTCACCACCGTTTTTTGGAGACAAGGTCTATCACCCAGGCTGGAGTACAGCCTCAACCTCCCCAGGCTCAGGTGATCCTCCCACCTCAGCCTCCCAAATAGTGAGGACTACAAACATGCATGACCATGCCCAGTTCATTTTTGTTATTTTTTGTAGAGATGGGTTTTCGCCATGTTGCCCAGGTTGGTCTCAAACTCCTGGGCTCAAGCAATCTGCCTGCCTCAGCCTCCCAAAGTGCTGGAATTACAGGTATGAGGCCACACACCTAGTCCATCATTTTTAAGTGTACAATTTTGTGGTTTTAACTATATTCACAAGGTTGTGCAAACATCACCACTAATTACAGAGTTTTTTTTTTCTTGAGATGGAATCTCACTCTGTAGCCCAAGCTGGAGTGCAGTGGCGCGATCTCAGCTCACTGTAACCTCTGCTTCCCATGTTCAAGTGATTCTCCTGCCTCAGCCTCCTGAGTAGCTGGGACAACAGGCGTACACCACCATGCCCAGCTAATTTTTTTGTATTTTTAGTAGAGACGGGGTTTCACCATTTTGGTCAGGATGGTCTTGATCTCCTCACCTCATGATCTGTCCCCCTCAGCCTCCCAAAGTGCTGGGATTACAGGCATGAGCCACTGCGCCCACCCTAGAACATTTTTTATCACTTCAAAAAGAAACCACATACCCGTTAGTAGTGATTCCCATTTCCCCTCTCCCCACCCCCTGACATCACATTAATCTTTTAGTAAGCTGATTTTTTTTCCCTCATCTTTTATCTCTTGGACTTCCATTTTTTCTTCCACCATCCATTAACTGATGCTGGTCTCAATGGTTGTCTTTGGACTTCTCTGCTCTAGCCTGACAACTTCATGTAGTTCAACAGTTTCGATCACTACTTCTGATCACTTATCTGTGTCTACAAGCCCAGCTCCAGTACAGAATCCAAGCCTAGGTTTCCATCTGCCTGCTTAACATCTCCATTTCAAATTCTAAACAAGTACCTTAAATACTCAAACTACTGCCTAGTCCCCTCCTGTCTAACCTCCTTCTCCTATCTCCCCATTTTCTTTAGTACTTCTACTTCTCTCTTAGCACTTTTCTTTGCAGGATGTAGTGCCTCTTCTCTAAAGCCATCTCTCATTCCACCCCATCCCTGTCAAAGGAAAATTCTTTTTTCTAAACTCCAAGAGCATTTTATCAGTGGAAAATTCTTTCTTCTAATCTCCAAGAGCATTTTATCAGTGCCCCTCATGTGGAATGGGGCATGACTTTGTGTTACATTATCTGTACATATGAAATATTAAACTGAAAACCCCTTGAAGACAATCTTATTTCATTTCTGTTTTGCTCACAATCAACATATGTCAATAAATAAACAAATGCTTCTAAATAGGTGGTAATGTATGCTGCTTAGGCTTCCAAGTTTACCTATGTCCATACAGGCATATTCTTTACCAAACAAATGTTAAAAGATTAGGGAGAAGAATATCAAGATAACCAGATTTACAGGAAACAGATATTTCCCCACAGATTAAATGATTTAATGGTTGGTTAAATGGTTAAATGGTTGGTTACAACATAACAAATCTCAAGAAGTATTAAATGTGCTGACAACCACGGGGAAGGGCGCTACCCTGTTTCATTGTTTAAGATTTTCCAGGTCTACACCTTTAAATCTGGTTTTAAAAATTATCCCTGAAAGAACTGCCAGAGCAGGCGAATAGTCATGACAAATTCTTAAATTTTCCTGGGCCTCTGAGGACTAAATGAGTGAATGCAAATTGTCTTAAAAAATGTAAGTAATCCAACTAAACATACCTGAGGCCTACAGAAGTAAGAAAACCAGGGACAGACTGGGCGTGATGGCTCACACCTGTAATCCCAGCACTTTAGGAGGCTGAGGCGAGTGGGTCACCTGAGGTCAGGAGTTCAAGACCAGCCTGACCAACATGGTGAAACCCTGTCTCTACTAAAAATATAAAAATTAGTTGGGCGTGGTGGCAGGCACCTGTACTCCCAGCTACTCCTTCAAGGCTGAGGCAGGAGAATCCCTTGACCCTGGGAGGTGGAGGTTACAGTGAGCTGAGGTCGCACCATTGCATGCCAGCCTGAGTGACAAGAGCGAAACTCCATCTCAAAAAAAAAGGATTGGGGGGGAGCTAGGACATTCATTTGATAAACTGTAAGCAGAAAGAGTCTAATCCACCCTCTCTTTCAAAACCAACTTTAAGATCAAAATGGAAAAGACTAACAATTCAAATATAAATAAATAAGTATTTTTTAAATGTTTACTTTCTTAGTTTGATTTAAAGTACCTCAAACATTCTGCTTTACAATTGCTTGTCTTAACTATTCTATTAATAAATTCTAAGTTTTTTTTTTATATAAGTATGAATGTGCGTTAAAAAGCAGAGGGAGCTTAAATCCCAATCATCTTCTAGGCTGCTGGTACTATAAAACTATGACACACCACTGACACCTTGTGGCCAAACACTCAAATTGTAGGAGCAGTATTTTGAATTCCGTGAAATGTCTTACAGTCCACTTTAAAATGCTATTAATGACAGGAAAGAGATGGAAGCAACACAAGATTATGTGTGCTACATCCAATCTATATATCCAGTATTAAAAAGAAAAGAATACAAAACTGAGTGCATTGCACACAGAAGGGTATTATTCAATGAAAAATAAGAATTATGGTATATTCTAGTGAAATTTTTTTACTTTGCCTTGCAATGAGAAATGGTTTGAAAGCCACTATTTGATCCAAACATTTGAATTCCTACACCTGATCATCCAGTGTGTCATGGGGGTTAATGACACATAATTAAAGACTGAAAGACACCCAATCTGAGCATATTTATTCAAACCATCTCAAAAAACTACAATGACTTAAGATGCATCTTAACAATATGAATTACTCAGAATCCAGGAAAATACTACTTTGAGAAGAAGGTTCAAAAATAACACTGAAAGAAGCAACAGAACATTACTGAACAAAAAAATACTCTGGTCACTAAGAATGGTCTCCAAGTGCCAAGCTGTCACACAGAAATAAAGGTTGAGTATCTCTTATTCAAAATGCCTGGGATCAGAAGTGTTTTGGATTTTGAAATATTTCCACTACTCTTAACGCTTCAGCATCCCTAATCTAAAAATATAAAATGCTCCAAGAGTGTCATGGAGGTACTCAAAAAATTTTGGATTTTGGAGCATTTCAGATTCTAGATTTTCAAATTAGGAATACTCTCTGAAATTCTAAAAAACTAGGGAAAAGGAAGCAGAATCAAAGAATCACAGGAACAAAAGAAACCAGAAAACTTGGTAAAGCAACTTCTTTAAACCAAAAAAAGAGACTTTGCAAGAAAAGGCTTGTGTTAGAATTTTCACTCAAAAGTCTTCTATAATTCAAAATTCCAAAATATTTTAAAATATGGCATTGCATTAAGATAATAACCAGTGCAACAGAGCCTGATAAGTTTATGATATTTAAGCTTGCAGGATTAAAAACATATTAATCACATTTCATGAGAAACCATTTTTAGAACTTTGATTTGAGAAATAGCTATTATAAACAAGTAGGATGTCTCAGTGGGAGTATTCTTACATGTTAAACTGGATCCTGGCAGCACTAATCCTCTTTCTATGAAACACTCAGCAAAGAGCCAATGTAAGATGACTTAGGCTTGCGGCTTGCAATGATCTGTCCAAGCAGACACACCCAGAGAATCTCATACAAACATTCATACATTTGATTTGAAATTGCTACAAACTTAGTAAGAATTAAATATTATTTTATGGTGGAAAAGGTACACCAAAAATGTACCATGCTGACATAAAAATACTAACTTATTTTTATGTACTAAAATGCAAAGGCAACATTTAAATCAGGTAAAAAAAAATCTTGTAACGAGTTTTTAAATGCTGTTGGCATAGATTTCTGCTTCCAGAAAGATGAAGTAGACACTTTTCTCTATTTCCCCCAGGAAGTTCAGCTAAAAATCCTGGACATTATATAAACAAACCTAAGGCCCTGAAAAGCGAATAAAACAAAGCAGACTGGCTAAGGACTTAAGGACCTAAGAATGGCACTCAGTTCCTTGAGTTTTCCTTTTGCCTTATACATCTCAGTCTAAGTGTTGGAAATGCCAATGGACACAGATCAGAAATACCCCAAGAATGCATTCTCAAGATGAAGAGGGGGCAAAGAGCATTCTGGTTTGCTCACAATGGCCAGTCCCAAAAGTTAAGTGTTGCTCTCTCTTCCCCAAGAAAGGGGGAAAGAGATACTAAGATCTAAGAGCTGGAAGCCTCTGGAAAGACTCAGGGAGAATTTCAGGGAATCTTGGAGAGTTCACATATATTATCTCCAAATCTTAAAGCACTTACCAATATACATATACTTTAGTAACAGAAACCATCAAATCTGAGATTATATTCTTCCTTAAGAACTCCAGGTTTTGTTGTATTACAATTAGGTTAAGCTACAGTGCTAAAAATTACATTCTGAAGTAATAATGGATGTACTTTGGACTAATCTTACTACTAGGAAAATTAGAAAAACCAGAGTAACAATAATAAGAATAAACCACCTTTTTGAAAGCATCCAAAAGTTAAAAAAAAACAAAACAAAAAAACAGGAAAGCATTATGGGCCAAGACTGGAATAGGAGGAAATCCAGAACATTAAGCATTGCATTTGAAGCTGCTTTTCTTCTAGGACCATCTGTCTTTCCAGAAAAGGCAACTGATAGTGCTCAATCCCACTGATCATCAGGGAAATACAAATTAAAACCACAATGAAACTCTACTACACATACACCAAAATAGATTAAAAATGTAAATAGCTCATACAAATGTGGGTAAGGACGTGGAGCAATGTGAACTTTGATACACTACTGGTAGGAATGTAAACTGCTAAAACCACTTTGGAAAAACTGGTTATCATACACTGAAATTGAATGTATATATGCCCTATGACTTGACAATTCTATTCATAGGTATATATATCCAGTAGAAATCTGTGCATATATTCACCAAAAGACATAATAAGAATGTTCATAGCAGCATTATTCACAGTAGTCAAAATCTAGAAGCAGTCTAAATGTCCACCAATAGTAGAATGGATACATTGTGTTATATTTATATAGGGAATTATATTCAGCATGAAAATGAATGAACTACAGCTTCATGCAATATGAATGAATTCCATAAATATAAAGTTGAGTGAAAGAAGCCAGACACAAAAGACATGATTCTATTTTAGGTTCAAAAACAGGAAAAACTTCCTATAGTCCTATTCAAAGTAAGTGGTGATTATGAAGATGGTAAATGGGGGTAATGACTGAGAAGGAAGACAAGGGGTTTGGAAATATTTTATTTCTTGACTTAGCTCAGGGATTGACAAATTAGAGCCATGGGTCAAATGTGACTTGCTGCCTGATTCTGTTAGGTCCATAAGCTATATCTGGTCTTTTTGGTTTGTTTTTTTTTTTTAAGATGGGGTCTCACTCTGTCGCCCAGGCTGGAGTGCAGTGGTGGATCCCAGCTCACTGCAACCTCTGCCTCCCGGATTCAAGTGATTCTCCTGCCTCAGCCTCCCAAGTAGCTGGGATTACAGGCGCCTGCCACTATGGCCGGCTAATTTTGCATTTTTAGTAGAGATGGGGTTTCACCATGTTAGTTAGCCAGGCTGGTCTCGAACTCCTGACCTCAGGTGACCCACCTGCCTTGGCTTCCCAAAGTGCTGGGATTACAGGCGTGAACCATGGCACAGGGCCCTGGTCTTTACATTTTTAAATAATTGGGGAAAATTTTAAAAATATTTCATGGCATGTGAAAAGTATGTGTCCAGAAATAAAGGTTTATTGAAACACAGCCACACACATTGTTTACACAAAAGTAACACTAAGGTTACTTTTGTGCTACAACCGAAAAGTTGAGTAGCTGCCACAGAGATTATATGAACTGCAAAGCCTAACATACTTATTACCTGACTCTTTGTTGAAAAAAATTGTCTACCCTCTCTCTTAGTTTGAGCTGCTATATTAAAGTATCATAAACTGGGTGGCTTGCAAATTAACAGAAATTCATTTCTTATCATTCTGGAGGCCGGAAATCGAAAATCAGGGTGCCAGCATGGTCAGTTCTAGTGAGAGCTGTCTTCTAGGTTGCAGACTGCCTACTTCTCATTGTATCCTCACATGGCAGAAAGACAGCTACATAACTCTCTGAGGTCTCTTTTATGAGGTTACTAATCCCGTTCATGAGGACTCCATCTCATGAATGGAGGATTCACTCCCTAATACTATCACATTGGGGATTAGGATTTCAACATATGAATATTAGGACACACAAATATTTGTTCCATACCACTGTAAGTAGTGATTATATGGGTATGTTTACTCTATGATAATTTTGGGGGACCAGATATTTAAACTGTGATTTATATACTTAAGCAATTCTTTGAAGTGTATATGCATACACGAAGTTTTTAAAAACTGTCTCTAATACAAAGTTTTTAAAAACTTGCATTCTTAGGCCATTGATTTTAAAAACAAAAGACCTGGAATGAAAGATATGTCTTACATAAAGTAAAGAAAGGACAGAGGTCCTTACAGACATAACTCTTCGTACTTGTTCCTCCAGCCTGTTAGGTTTTTAAGTTTTTTTTTGGTGGGAGTTGAAAGAATTTTGATGGACTTGATTTCAGATGCATGGGATGACTGAGGTCAGTTACATGATCACTGCTAACTGCTTTCATTATTTATAATGAAAAAGACAACATTAACTGCTTTACAAAAAACAGAAGAATCTTTTAATGGCAAAGGATTATTCATTAGATAGAAATAATTGTAACTAAAATCTGCAAAGCACTGCTCCTAAAGCAGCAGTCCCCAACCTTTTTGGCACCAGGTCCCAGTTTCATCGAAGACAATTTTTCCACTGATTGGGGTGGGGGATGATGATTTTGCGATAAAACTGTTCCACCTCAGATCATCAGGCATTAGTTAGATTCTCATAAGGAGAATGCAACCTAGATCCCTCACATGCACAGTTCACAGCAAGGTTCACATTCGTATGAGAATCTAATGCTGCTGCTGATCTGACAGGAGGCAGAGCTCAGGCCGTAATGCTCTCTCGCTGGGCAGCCCTCTTCCTAGCAGGCCATGGACAGATACAGGTCCGCAGCCCAGAGGCTGGGGACCCTTGTTCTAAAGGACATCCACCCAAACAGGGATCCTCAACCAACAGATGGGCATCAGAATCACCTGAAAGGCATTTTCAAACTCATTTTCAAGGTTGTGGTGAACTACTACTATTACTGGAAATGTAATAGAGGGGTTCTGGGGCAGCAAAGGTGAAGAATCACTGGCTCAATATTACAGAAACAGCTATGATATAGTTATGCTCACTATATGATTCTTACAACTGATAACTCTGTTAACATAGTAAGACAGGTGGAGGAAGCTTGTGGTTTCAGACATTTGAATTTAAAGTAACAATACACAGTAGAAAGCCCATACCTCTCCATTTTCAAATGTTATTTCTCGGACAAGAGGAACACATTTATCTTGAATCCAATTGTAAGTCACATCAAAATTTGTCATAGCTCCCAAGTACACCATATCTGGAGCAGAATGCTATTACAAAACAGGAAGAAAAAAAAAATTAAATCTAACCTGTGCTGGCAAAAGCATATTCTTTTTTTTTTTTTTTAAAGCAAAGTCTCACTCTGTCACCCACGCTGGAGTACAGTGACATGATCATGGCTCACTGCAGCCTTGACCTCCCGGGCTCAAGCAATTCTCCTACCTCAGCCTCCAGAGTAGCTGGGACTACAGGTGTGTGCCACCATGCCAAGCTAATTATTTTATTTTATGCAGAGATGTGGTCTTGTTCTGTTGCCCAGGCTAAAAAGTACATTCTTAAATCCATCCATGAACTCAGAAAAATCTACTGGTGTTACAAAAGAAACATAAATCATGGAACTTCCAAGAAAGAGGGCCATGGGTGGTAAAAAGCAGGTAATTCTGTGATTACCAGTGAGCTAATAATCTAACCTGTGACACCCAAGCCTATTGCTTTTTCTTGGATTTAGGCCAATTAACTCTTTTTCAGTATCCTCACCAAAGGCAGGAAGGCATTGTGAAAAGAAGAATTCTCCAAATGAATTAATTTAGCTATTCCTTAGAGCTGAAAATTTTAGAAATTACTTCTTTTAGAAGAAAGTACAGATAGTGAAAAAGCCTTGAAAAATACGAGATGCTATATGGATGTAAAGCAAGACTATTTCATTTTATTACCTCTATATCTATTTCCACATTAACTCAAAATCAATTATCTATGAAGTGTCTAAAATGATAAAAATAATAGCTAATATTAATCGATAAACTTACTGTGTCTAGGCATGATCGTGAACATTTTATATGTGTTGATTCATTTAAACCTCCCAACATCCCTATAAAGCAAGTACTGTTATTATCATCCCATTTTTACTAATTAAGAAACTGAAGCGTGGGGAAGCGAAGAAACTTTCCCAGAGTAACATACCTAAGAAGGTGGCACATTTGACATTCAAACCCAGTCTGATGCCACCAGAGCCCATGCTCTGAACAACCATACTACCACTGGGAGATATGTACTGCATTCTGATAATCTAGAGATGATGATACTAAGTAAGCTACTCAAAGAAATGCACTTGCAAAAAATATAAGCAGACACCTATGTGAATTTAAAATAGAAACTTTCTAAGCAAGAAATTCATTTATCTGCACAAAAATTAAAAATCTCAGTGTAAAAACACTGTAAACAACATTAAAATGAAAACTACAAATTGAAAAAATATCCATAAATTTCCTTTTTTTTTTTTTTTTTTTTTTTGGCCATTGCAATGGCAGGCCCTTGGTGAATTTGGGATAACACATGCTATGATTTTTGCCTCTTAGTTATGATTACCATCACCTGGTAGGGCCTAATCAGCTACTTAAAACTTCTTACCCTACAGGTTAAAAACAACCTAGCTGCTCCTTATTACCTGGCAGGTACTGAGTAAATTTATACTCCAGGAGATTTGGGAGTTTGGCTAGTACAATACTAGCCAAATACAACAGGTAGAAATGACAATCACAGGCAACTGCAGCATTTTAAAAATTTGGCTCCCAGGCTGAATGCCAGAGAGGTAGAAAAGGCCTGAGAGTCAGGGGATCCCTAAGGCCAGCTCTGCTACTCTAATGCCTGTGTGACTTTAGGCTTCTGTGGTCCCATCTTCGTTTTGAAGGGTTTAGATCAGCACAAGATGATGCTTAAAAGTTCCTTTCAATTCTAAAGTTCTATGATTCTATGAACATTAACACATATAAAACTACATTTTATACATGTATTTAAATTATATCTTATAACATTAAGAAATAGCAACTTACCCCTGGTGGTTTGTAGATTATGTTGTCTCCACTGTATCTTTCCGGTTTTGAAACATCTCTATAGGAAGGGAGAAACAGTAATAAACCTGAATGACAGGATTCTGCAATGTAGGAATTACAGACTTGAAATACATACTTATCCATCATTGTCCCTATTATAAGACTATGCAATACCAAGAAAAGCATACATTTAAAGAAAACATTTAATATGAGGCAGACTTTTTAAAGGAAAATTTTAGTTAGTTGTTTTTGTGTTTTGTATAAGTTTAGATTGGGAGTTTTAGCACTAAAAGGTTGTTTTTGACCCCAGACTGTTTTCTAGCAACTAGGGATCAACGTAATTGGTTTGGTCACAAGGACTGAAACAAAAACAAAAACAAAAACAAAACCCGAAATAACTCACATCACTAAAATATAGTTCCATAAATAAGTAATTTTTTGTTTATTTGTCCATTGTTGTTTCCTGAACCTAGTACAGTATCTGGCACACAAAAGTTGTTCAATAAAAATATGTAGAGTGAATACTACAACAAATTACTTTTGTAATCAATTATTTTTAGATTAATTGAATATTGATTTATCTCTAGTTTCTAATTAGAGTAGTCTAGGAGATAGGGGCAAGGGGTGCTAACCTAGACTGATAACAGTGAGAACAGAAAAAATGTGTTCCATTAATCGATTAATTCAATAACTATTTACTATGTGCTTCCTTTATACCAGCTATGCCTTGACATTGGATAAACAGGAGTGAACAAAACTAACAAAACTGTCTCTCTCTCTCATGGAGTTTACATTTTGGTGAGTAGAGATAGACTAACAAGTAGATATATTTATCTTTGGTGGTTACAAAAAAATGCTATGAAGAAAATAAGTGGAATAAGTAGATAAAGAATGACAAATTAAATGATGGTAGTGCTACTTTATATAAAGTTATCAGGCAAAGACTTTCTGATGAGATGACATCTGGGAGAAGCACTTTCAGATACATGCTCTGCTGCAGAAGTGTGCTTGCAGCATTTAATGAATATGGGTTGGGCACAGTGGCTCATGCCTATAATCCCGGCGCTTTTGGAGGCACAGGCAGGAGGATCACTTGAGGCCAGGAGTTCAAGACCATCCTGGGCAACATGTGAGACTTCATCGCTTAAAAAACAAAAAACAAAAAACTAATAATGCACACAATAAAACATACAAACAAAATCTTACAAAAGCATTAAAGCAAGGACAAACAATAAAGGTCAAAAAATGAAGAGGATATATTGTGCCAGACATCCAGGCTCCACTCAAGATAGCTACTACAATTGAGCCTAACAGTCATGAGCCAATGAAAAGAAATAATACTGCATGGAAGTCAAAGGATGGTTGAGATAACCTCCAATGAGGAGAGAGGGTCAAGAACAGAACCACAAAAATGATTCTATCTTGAGAAAAAGGAAAAAAAAAAAAGGAGATAAAGTCAGAGAATTTAGACAGGTAGGGGCCAAACCAGGGGGATTCAATGTAAGTGTTGACACAGCAGAAAAAGAAAAAGGTAGTTGAACATCACACCCTTCAGAGGAATTGAAAAGGATTAAGATGTTTAAAAGACCACTCAATTTGGTAATTAAGAAGTCATTTTGTGACTGTGTAGAGACAAGTTTCATTAGAGCAATGGAGGTGAAAGTTAGCTTCCAAAAGGTTAAGTTTTTTACTGGTTAGAATTTGAGAAAATCAAGGTAGCCAGGCATAAACTAGTCTTTGAAAAAAAATAAATAAATAAAAAGAAAGATGACATTATAGCTTAAGAGAAGAGGCAGGTCAGGAAAGAAAGAAGCATGTTTTCAGAAAAGGAAAGCAGTTCTTGAAAAGGGTCAGGTTGAAAACACAAGAAAGCAGGAACAACTGGTGGATCAAAGCCCCAGAGGAGTTTGAAAGGACAGTTCCAAGGATACCAGTGAACAGGTTAGCCTTAGAAAGAATTGTTCCTCTGAGACAGGGAAGATACAAGAAAAGGTGGTGGAGAGATGGAGATGAATGAAGATGATAAAACTCATGCTTCTTAACAAGAAAGACAGTGTGTTGTTTCACTGTGGTAACCCCACAGATTAGCAATTTGTCTAACATAGGATAAGAGTTAATAAATGAGTTCAATAAAAGCACGAATGAGTTGTTAACTTGTACATTTTTTCCTGCTTGCCCACATTCTGAAATAGATAATACTATAGAAAGAAAAATAGAGTTTTAAAACCTTAAAAAGAATTCAGAGACAGGTATAAGGACTGTTTGGTGATTTTAAAAGGACTGAGATCATTTTGGAGAGATCACCTTCAGAAAATGACCAAATACAACAGGAATTTAACATGGCAACCAAACCAACCCACTAGCACACTTTTAAATAAGATACTTACCCAAATGCAGAAAGAAAGGCACAGTCATCATGCAAAATATTCGCTACTCGTTCAAAAACTCTATAGTTGTCCGAGTCCTTTTGCTCAAAATATCCAATGATATTTCTTTTGCTGCGCTGTAAAATAAAGCATGTAATTATTTTGCAAACACACATAATTTTATAAACATGTTATTTCATTTACCCCTTATCTTAGTCTAGTTATTGTTCAAATGAAGTATGACTATAAATGCATATTTAGTTTTTTAACACCTAGTCCAAAACTATTACAGATTACATTGGGTTGAAAACAATCTTAACTATAATAAATATAATCATAAACATTTCCTTCTAGCATTTAAAACTTTTAAGAAATAGATAACTATTTGATCAGTGACAATCTTTTCCTAAGTAAGGGGGCTAATTCTAAAATGTGTGAAAACAATGTATCAGTCATAACTTGTGACTGTTGGAGAGACTCCTCCACGGCTCTCTCACACTCCTACCCATCTTACTGGGTCTACCAAAAAATGCAAGACTGACTACTCTTTATCCAGGCCATTTCTCAGAGTTGTGCTTGCAGCAAGCAACACTGAGATATGAGGGAATGCCTCCAGCCAGGACAAATGCAGGGTTACTGCTTGCTCTGAAATAGTGAGTCCAAGCTCAGTGTCCCTCTCCTGTGACATAACCCACTGCCTGTGCAGGTATCCATCTGGGGAGTCCTCTGTATTGCCTCCATAGGATTTGGAGGGCAAGGAAACAAATGCAAACATGCTCACATTACTTGCTGTGATGTGAGCAATAAAGTCCTTTGTCTCTGACCCAGCAGTCCTGTGTCTTCTAACAGAATCCATGAAATGGTAATTGGTTAGCTTAGCTTGCAAGTAGGGTAAAATCAAATCTCAAACCTGACAGTGATGATTGGTGATTGTGATAGAGCCCAAACTCAATTGTTTTTGCTTTTGTTGTTGTTGTCTTTAAAACACTACCCAGTGTACAAAGAAAGGGGTGTGCTAAACTTATTATTAAGCAGAGGCTATTTTAGAGGACATTAAAACTCATAAAAAGAGCTCATACAAGAGTGATTAGAGCAGACACCCTGAAGGTCTCCACAAGAAAAATACAGAAGCTCTGGTTGTATATACTTGACTTTAACTTCCAATTCTTTATAATTGAGGCTTTCATATGTGCTCAATTCACATTAGTACAGCTTTACTGTACGCTATATCTTTCATCCAGAAGTTCAGTATAACATAAGTATTTCCCTTGAGATTAATTCAAAAAAATTCAACTCATTAAGTATATGTATGTCAAATCCACTGCAATAAACTATAGGAAAATGTCCAGATTTTTTGTTTGCATTAGAATTTGTTTACATTTATCAGGGAATGTTCATTTAATCTAGCAAAAGTTACAACTTACATCAAGAGTGGTGATTTCTGCTAAGTCCCGAATTTCTTGAATGGGGTTACTTTTTTGTTGCCTGATGTAATCTGCCAGTGCTTTCACTGATCGCTGACCCCTGTATTCTCTCTTCATCATCATCCCATTACGAAACAATTTGAGGGTTGGGTATTTGCTTATCCTGTATCTCTGGGCTATGTCAGCTAAAAGAATGAAAAAAAATTATTTACCCCCATACGTAGTCAGGGTGAGCCCATTAGCCTAATGGTCAAAAATCTTATAATTGCTTAGTGAGAACTTTTTGGTTCAAGTCATTATTTTTCAGTGAGAGAGAAAAAAATAGTAATAATCAGGACTTGAGTTTACACTAGTTAAGAGACCAGGTTATGGACTGGGTTTAAATCCTAATTTGCGACTTACTGGCCATGTGAACTTGTAAAATGCATAAACTCTCCATGCCTTAGTTCTCATCTATTATATAAGGATAATCATTTCTACCACGTAAGATTGTCTTAAGCATCAAATTAAATAATACAACAGATGCCACAGTAAGCATGGTACATGAATAATGACTATAAAAACAGCAATAATCATAATGCCTTATGGGGTTCAACAGACATTAAACTGACAGCAGCATATAAGCTGAGAAGGGAAGGTAAGCAGGAGGTAAATTATGCTAAATATTCTAAAATCTTTGCACGGTCCAGGAAGAGGCAAAAGTACTTATAATATTTTGTTTAGTCGAGGTTGTACTTTATTCTCTCTACTATAGGCAATCAAAAATACTAAAAGTATATTAGAGGTTAAAATGGAAATATGAGCTCTCAGAAGGGGGGCTGGAGAAAAGATATAATACTTTGGCAAACTAAGTAACTAAGATTATATAATACTTTGGCAAACTCCACGTGGATTTATAAAGTAGAAATCATGATTGATTACTAAAATTCTTTAAACAGAATACAAATATGAATAAACAACGGGAACAACTGGTCATACTGAGATTGAAAAGAATGCTTTATTCATCAAATCACAGAAATCTGAAGTAAGACATTTTAATTTATACATAATTAACATAGACAATAATCTGTCTGCTTTAGGAGTTGGTACTTCCTTGAAGCAGATGAGTAATAGATACATATCAACTACATGCCCCTTTTCAACCTGATAAATTACAAGGAGAGACTATGTCTTTGGGGTGTTATAAAGATGATGGGTCCTATTACCTGAGCAAGGACTTAATGAGATTAAATTGGTACTACAAACTGAGAAATGAGAGAGAGGTAACATAAACAAGTAGAAGTCTCTTAAATAAAATAAAGACAACTGTAATAAAGCAAAAGCCACAAAGACTTGAGTTTATCCTACTTACAATGATAAATAACCTGAGAAATCATAAAAATTTAAAAAAAAAAAGAAACTTTGATTTTTTTTTTTTTCTTTTTGAAGACAGGGTCTTGCTCTGTCACCCAGGCTGGAGTGCAGTGGCACGATCTCAGCTCACTGCAACCTTAACTTCCTGGACTTAAGCAATCATCCCACTTCACCCTCCAGAGTAGCTGGGACAACAGATGTGTACCATCATGCCTGGCAAATCTTAAAATGTTTTAATTTTTAATTTTTTTTTTTTTTTTTTTTGAGATGGAGTCTCGCTCTGTCGCCCGGGCTGGAGTGCAGTGGCCAGATCTCAGCTCACTGCAAGCTCCGCCTCCCGGGTTTATGCCATTCTCCTGCCTCAGCCTCCCGAGTAGCTGGGACTACAGGCGCCCGCCACCTCGCCCGGCTAGTTTTTTGTATTTTTTAGTAGAGACGGGGTTTCACAGTGTTAGCCAGGATGGTCTCGATCTCCTGACCTTGTGATCCGCCCGTCTCGGCCTCCCAAAGTGCTGGGATTACAGGCTTGAGCCACCGCGCCCGGCCTTAATTTTTTTTTTTTAGAGATGAGGTCTCACTATGTTGCCCAGGTCAGTCTTGAGCTCCTGAACTCAAGCAATCCTCCCGCCTCAGCATCCCAAAGCTGGGATTACAGTTGTGAGCTACTGTGCCTAGCTATAAAATGAATTTTTGAATGATGTATAAACAAAAAGTGTTTAAAAATTAGATCAAATAGTTCTAATGGCCAACACTACAGTGTTGTAGTCTTGAGAATGGAAAATGCCTTTTTAAAAGTTACTATTTTGGCCAGGCCCAGGGGCTCATGCCTGTAATCCCAGAACTTTGGGAGGCTGAGGTGGGTGGATCACTTGAGGTCAAGAGTTTGAGACCAGCCTGGCCAACATGGCAAGACCCTGTCTCTACTAAAAATACAAAAATTAACCAGGCATGGTAGCGCACGCCTGTAATCCCAGCTACCCGGTGGCCGAGGCACAAGAATCTCTTGAAACTAGGAGGGTGGAGGTTGCAGTGAACCAAGTTCGTGCCAGTGTACTCCAGACTGGGCGACAGAGTGAAACCCTGTCTCAATAACAACAACAACAAAAAGTTACTATTTCTCCAAATGCCTATCAATAGGAGACTGGCTGAATAAAGTATGGTACCCATATAATGAAGTACTAGGCTGTAATATAAAGAAATAAAAAAGATCTCTGTTTGTTGCTAAGAAGCAATCTTCAAGATAAGTTAAAGAAAAAAAGAGCCAGGTGCAGAAGAGTGTGTACAGGTCAAATATTTTGTATAAGAAATAGGGAGAAGAAACTTGGGGAAGAAATATAAATACATATGTATATACATGCACACATATTTACATGTCTATATATGCTTGTTTATATAGTTGTCTTTCCTCTACCCACAAAAAAAACACCAATGGGATAAAATGGATGGAGAGGTCTAGGATACATTCCCTGACTACACTTTGGTTTTACAGTTTTGACTTTGGAACCATGGAAATGTTTAATATTAAAACAAAATAAAATTTTTTAAAAATTTAGTACTGGCATTGTTATTTTGAAATTAAATACATACACATATATTACCGATAAAGCACATGAGTAATCATGTTAATGCCATTAAGAATCAAGATTTTCAGTAAAGGAAAAAATATATAAAACTGAGTAATTAAGTAAAAGCCCTATGATAATTTGAATTGGAAGTACTGGTATGACCTCATGTTTTTCTCTTTCAAAAAATATACTTCTAAGATCCTTCCACTGATAGCTATTATCAGTAAGTTAATTCCAATAAGTTTGATGATTCATATAACTCCCATGAAAATATAACTTATTGAAACTGACACTAGAAGACACAGAAGATATAAATGATCCTAAAATTATTGCCAGGTATAGTGACACATGCCCACAGCCCCAAGGCAGGAGGTTTGCTTGAGCAAAAGAGTTCAAGACTAGACGGGGCAACATAGCAAGACCCCATCTCAAAAAAGAATCCTACAATTATTAAAGAACCCAAATCTAATTCAAAGCCTTTCCACAAATGAAACTCCATTCCCAGCCATCTTCACCAGTAAATTCTGCCAAATATTTAAGGAGCCAATAATGGCAATTTTACACAAACTATTCCAGAGAATACAAAAACAGGGAACACTTCCCAACTAGTTTTCGAGGTCAACGTAATCTTTATGGGAATCCTGATAAGAAAATTACGAGGAAAAAAAGTATTTGTTAATCTTACTCAAGAACACAGATGCAAAACTTGAATAGAAATATTAAGAAACTTAGCGCTATATACAGAGGATAATATATCACAAGAAAGCTGGATTTAGTCTAGCACTTCAGTTTAGATAAATCTTTGAAAACCAATTAATGTACAGCACAACACTGACAGAATAAAAGAGAAAAATTTTGTTATCTCTCAAAAGCAGAAAAGCATTTGATAAAAATCTATATCCATTCATGCTTAAACACTTTTAGTAAACTAGGAAGAGAACTTCCTTAACTGAAAAAAGGATATTTAAATAAACAAATAACAAACAACTGAATGGTGATATACTAAAAGCTTTCAAGCTGAGATCAAAAAAGAAAAAAGATGCCTGCTATCACTTCTATATAACACTGATTTGGAGTTCTTGATCAAAATAATAATAATAATAAAAAAAAGACTGGAAAGGAAGAGATGTCATTTTTTGCAGATGTTTTTATTGAGTTCACAGAAAATCCAAAAGGGAATCTACAAATGGATTTCCACTTGCAAGCAGGGTGTAGTGGGTAGCAGAAATGTATTGGTCCTACTGAAACAACCAGAAAAAACTTTGTATCATATTTTTAAGATATCAGAAATCATGAAAGCAATGAAGACTAAAGGAACCGACATTCCAGGAAGGGAAGAACCATTCCTAGGGTAAGCAAAGATCACTAGCCATTTTCTTTCCTATAGGCTTCCTGTGCAATTCGTTTTGGAAATTAAGTCTGCAGTTGCAGATTTAGGGCTGAGAATTATACCTGCATAGGCAAAAGAAATGTCCCAGAGGACATCTGCTAAGTGCTGTGGTGATACAGGAACCTGCGGCGTTGGGTCACAAATATGAATAATCTCCTACGGCCTCCTGGTACTTAGGAGACAGCATCTACTTTGGAAAGGACCTGTAACCTTGTATCAAGACCACATGCAGCCAAGACAACTGTCAGATTTTGAAGGCAAAAAGGCCAGGAAGCATCTAGACATTTAAAAAAAACCACGAATTTTTAAGACAGACAGGAAGAAAGGTACTTGTGACATGTACTAGAGACAACTGATTAGTATTCAGAATATAAAAAGAATGAACTAAAAAAAGATTACCAAAAAGATAAGTGAGCTAAAGCTATCAGTGTATGAAAGAAACACAGATTGCCAATAAATATATTACATATGTTCAGTTGTAATCAGAAAGTTACAAATTAAAACTCCCATATAACATTTTATCTTTCATACTGGCAAAAAATCAATAATAAAAAAAATTTTTAAGACTAAAATTCAATAATATGAAACCCTATGAAAGTAAAATATTCCTAGTAGGTTTCATTTAGGTTCAATATTCAATGTTAATAAAGGTAAACCAGCCTAGCTGGTACCTACTTTGTCAACAAGAAGTCAAGGAATCTTTTTTTATACCCAAAGACTTTTTAATATCCAAAGGATCTGGCAGAGAGGATATCAGATGGACTCAGAAGCAAAGAAACTAGTCTAATAGAAAACATCTATTTTCCATCTGTGTCCTAAGTATCAATATGAAAATGGACAGCAAGATGCACTACAGGAGATAATATAATGCTTTTAACTTTCTAAACTTGATGAATTAGTGGGCACAATGAGAAAGCAGTGTGCTAATAGCAAGTTTGCATAAACTAGGAGTAGAATAAATAAGGTTAGAGACAGACTCTAGAGGGTCTTAAGCACTAAGCTGATGGAGTTTGAATTTTATCCTGTTTGTGATAAGCAGCCACTAAGCTGTAGAGCTGGGCTTTCAAAAAATTCACCTGGCAGTAGTAGAGAACCAGAGAGACTAGTAAGGAAGTTGCCGTAATAGTTGTGGAAAAAATCACAAGAGTCTATTAACAAACATTCCAACCTTTAGGTTGCTTTAAAATTCTGGTTATAGAGATAAAAAGATTTAAAATATTTGAAAACTATTAGGGGATCAGATACTCATTTGCTTCATTCTCAAACAACATCCTGGTAGCAGGCATGCTGCATGATGCAGTGGCGTTTAATTATTAAGAAGCAAAAACCTTAAAATTACATTGATCAATAATCTCAGACATAATGCTGACTTTTTTTTTTTAACAAGCTTCGGCCAAAAGTGATTTTAAGATAATTAGAATGTGACACTTTGACAATATAACAAAGAATGACTTAAGGGGTATAATAAATGGGTTTTTTAAATTAACTGGATAGAGCAAATGTTAAAATGGATGTCAGAGAAATTATAAATCCCAGAAGGTTAACAGCTCACTGATTGGAAAATTAGCATGTATTTTTGCTCCAATGGTCACTTACCTTTCCTTGATGGGTCCTGCCTGCCTGCCTGCCTCACTAATGCCCAGCAGGGTTCCAAATGGGGAAACTGCCTCATACTCTTGTTTCAGCAACGTCTTTCCCTGCAATGGTTATCCATGGCAGAAAATACAAAGAGGCAGATCATTTCAACAGGAAAGTTTTATTGTTCTTCTGGTCCCAGGAGAAGGACCACTGCTGCCTATATACCTCTTCCCATTCCCAAACTGTACCCCTCAAAACAAACAACAAAAAAAACCCCAGAAAGACAAATACCCTCAAAAAACAAAACAAAACAAAATACCTCAACAGAAAACTGATAAGCAAAGCCTAGAAGCTGACTCAGAACTCAGGCTTAACTGCTCATCCAAATTATGTTCTATGCACATAAATTCTTCACTTCATATTTTCTTGTTCTTATTATGGTACTTATATATAGTTCCTATAAAAAGCTTCTCAATTTCCAGTAAGTAAGGTCCTAGTTGCACTGGAAGACAGACAGGTAAGAGTAACTCAGGTATATGGGTGCATGTGCTACCTAATCAAGGTACAATTACAAAGTACTTTCCTAAAAACCGAGTGTGGGTCTGTTCTGCACTGACCAGTAAACATATGAATGCCTCTTGCTTAGTGCCATACAGCCCAAGGCCACTGGAGGTCAGCAGAGAACCTGGTCCCACCAGGGGCTGACTGATGGGACTTTCTACATCCAAGGCAGCATGACCACCAAGGAGAATAATGAATTCTACTCCCGAATTCCCCAAATGATAAGACTGCAGAAGATGAGACGTGATGACGATCCATAGTTGAAGCAAGGCCATGTTTTAACTGTGTGCATGTATACACGCATGTGTACACATGTGTCTATGTGTGTTTAGAAATTTTGGAAAGCAGAAAATTATAAAGAAGAAAATAAGAACCACTTCCAACCACCACTGGAGAAAACCACTATTAACATTTTGGTTTATATTTTGGTAACTTTGAAGAAAAGTTGCTTAACTAGCAGAGATATATTTCAATTCAGAAAAAATAAACTCTGAGGTTAGTCAAATAGTAAAGTGATAGCATCAATACTTGCAGAATGGGTTTTGGCAGCTTGGAAGAAATTCCCAGAGAGAGTAGAGCATTACCAACACTCTTAATGGCATGAAGGACAATATTATGTTTAAAAAAAAAAAAACTCGACTCAGTTGAGAAATGATGCACAAGAGTCAGACTCTGAATGTAAAGTTGTTTCAGAATAACTTGAACAAATTTATTCTCCTTTTAAGGCACACACATTAATGACACAATTTTTAAAATCTATTTCTTTTTTTTTTTGAGACGGAGTCTCACTCTGTCGACCGGGCTGGAGTGCAGTGGCCGGTGTTTGGACGAACGGAGGCAGGATGGCGCACTTCCGGGTTCTTCTTCACCACCAGCTCTTCCTGCACGCGCGAAAATGCAGCCGGTGCCCAGGAAGGTGCAGATCAACTGGGCATGCGCCAGGTGACGTCAATCCAAAGAGACCAAGATTTACCTGGTCGCACCTGCAGAACGCCCCCCGACACGCCCGTGCCCCGCCTATTGCTCTCCCACTCCTAGAAAAGCCGCTCTCCTCCAGTGAGCCACGCGGCCTTCTCACAGCCCCACTCCTGTCGGGATGTCGGGACTGTGGGAACTCCGTCCGAGAACCCCACCGGGGGACTCTGCCGGCCTCCTTTGCCGGAGGCCGACAGACTTCTCCCTACCCACCTTCTTTCCCTGAAGCTAGGTGACCAAAATAAACTTGCAGTTTTTGCTCCTACACTTGCCTACCCGCTGGTTCTTTTGCGCCCGCTCGGCTGGTCTTAGAAAAACAAATCAGTTGGTGCCGAAACCCGGGAGGAGACCCCTCCTCAGGCCTCTAAGGATTGAGGAACCTCCTCCTGCTCCCACACTGCAGACGGACCAGGACCTGAGACCCGCTTCCCTCACTCTCATGGCCTCTCTGGGGTAAGTGCCCTTGTCTCCTCTTTACCTCCCTCGGCCAGAAATCCTGCGCAGGTCCGAGGTCCATTTTGAGCCACCATGTGGCTCAGGAGACCCGTTCAGGACGGAGACGTTCGCCTGAAGGTAATCTCCATTTTGGCTCCATGAGCCTCCAGTCTGTCTCTGCTGGTTCCAAAGGACGCTTTGAAGCCAGGCAGAGATCCACTTCCATGTCCATTGTGTCCATTGTGTAAGTAAAGAGGAAACAAACGGGAAACCCCCCAGTCTCTGGGGTAAGTGCCCTTGTCTCCTCTTTACCTCCCTTGGCCAGAAATCCTGCGCAGGTCCGAGGCCCACTTTTGAGCCACCAAGTGGCTCGGGAGACCCGTTCAGGACGGAGACGTCCGCCTGAAGGTAATCTCCACTTTGGCTCCATGAGCCTCCAGTCTGTCTCTGCTGGTTCCAAAGGACGCTTTGAAGCCATGCAGAGATCCACTTCCATTTCCATTGTGTCCATTGTGTAAGTAAAGAGGAAACAAAACAGGAAACCCCCCAGTCCAAATTTCCAAAGAGCACCCCCTTAAGGTGCCTCCTAGCCAATTTAAAAACCTTACAGCTCGAACAAAACCTTAGGAGGAAGCGGTTAATTTTCCTTTTCACTGTGGGTGATTGACCTCAGCAATTTCTGCCAGCCGCTAGGCAAGTGGTCCAAAATTAATTACACACAAGGCTTTTAGGCCTTAGGCTCTTGTCCCTATACTCCTCCTTCTCCTCCTCCCTCTCTCCACCCCCTCCCTTCCTGCCCAGACTCCTCCTCCTTCCTCCTCCTTATCTACTAGTAATCCACTCGGTCCCGTGCCTCCTTCGGGGCCCCCAACTGGCTGTCTTGAGTCCCCTATCTCTGCCCACACCCTCCTACAGTGTTAGCACCTTTGCGAGAGGTGGCTGGGGCGGAGGAGATAGTCAGAGTACATGTTCCTTTTTCATTGGCTGATCTTTCCAAAATTGAGAAGCGTTTGGGTGATTTCTCAGCTAATCCTACCATATGCATAAAGGAACTTAGACACCTTTGTCAGGCCTATGACTTAACTTGGCATGACCTCCAGGTTATCCTAACCTCTACCCTAAACTGACTGAGGTTCTAACCCAGTATACCCGGTTAGATCCAGCCTCCCCTACAGGGGCCACCATTTTGGTGTCTTATTTCATTTCTCAATCAGCTCCTGACATTCG
>NW_012114944.1:5667297-5676380 GCF_000951035.1 Colobus angolensis palliatus
TCGTGATCCGCCCGTCTCGGCCTCCCAAAGTGCTGGGATTACAGGCTTGAGCCACCGCGCCCGGCCTAAAATCTATTTCTAACCAAATCTAAGATAGTTTTTACAATAGGTATAAAAAAATTCTAAGTGCCCTTATCTCACCATAAACAAAAATCAACTCAAAATGGATTAAAGACATAAATCTAAGACCCGAAACTATAAAACCAGTAGAAGAAAACATAGGCAAAATGCTTCTGGACATTGGTCTGGGCAAAAATTTTATGGATACGGCTTTAAATGCATAGGCAAAAAAAACAAAAACAGACAAATGGGATTTTATCAAACTAAAAAGCTTCTGGAGGGCAAGGGAAACACAACAGAGTGAAGAGGTAACCTGAGAATTAGTGGAAATATTTGTAAACTAAACATCTGATAAGGGATTAACATTCAGAATATACAAGAAACACAAGCAACAACAACAACAAAATCCAATTTTAAAAAGGGCATAGCATCTCAAGAGACATTTCTCAAAAGACATACAAATGGCCAAAGGGCATGTGAAAAAAAATCATCAGTTTCACTAATCATGTGGTTACATACAAATAGAAACCACAATGAGGTATCATCTCACCCCAGTTAGAATGGTTATTAACAAAAACAAGAAAAAAATTAATACTGGAGAGGATTTGGAGAAAGGGAAGCATTCATATGTTGTTGATGAGACAGTAAAGTAGCACAGCCACTATGGAAAACAGAATGGAAGTTCCTCAAAAACTAAAAATAGAACTACCACATGATCCAGCAATTCCATTACTGGGTATTTATCCAAAGAAAAGGAAATCAGTATAGCAAGGACATATCGCACCTCCGTGTTTACTGCAGCACTATTTACAATAGTCAAAATATGAAATCAACCCAAGTGGCCACCAACAGATGAATGGATAAAGAAAATGTGGGGCCGGGCGCAGTGGCTCATACCTACAATCCCAGCACTTTGGGAGACCAAGGCGGGCGGACCACGAGGTCAAGAGATCACCAATAGTAGACATTGTGAAACCCCGTCTCTACTAAAAACACAAAAATTAGCTGGGCGTGGTGGTGCGTGCCTGCAGTTCCAGCTACCCGGGAGGCTGAGGCCTCCTTGAACCCAGGAGGCAGAGGTTGCAGTGAGCCAAGATCGTGCCACGGCACTCCAGCCCCTGGCGACAGAGCGAGACTCCGTTTCAAAAAAAAACAAAAAACAAAAAACAAAAAAAGCACATATTCAAGCTCTAACAGCCGGGGATTCCCTGGGAAAAACAGAGGAGGCACTACAGACCTGTTTTGGGAAAAACCTCTGTTTTCCTCATGAAACCCGAGAAACAATCGAGGGCTGTGTTCTGTTTTGTATTGAGTTATCTGACATTTTTTACTTTGAAAGGTATCAGAAATTACTTCAAATTATGAGAGAACTAGGTAGGAAATGCGCCTTTGGGCATGCTTAATTGCAGTTATGATTAATACTTGACTCTGCACTTTTGGATTAGAGAAACATGCTCTTGGCCCCCTAGAAGGTATGGAAATGTCCCCACATCCCACGGAGAGATAAGACTCCATGGGAGATGGGCTGGCTCCCTCTTTTTTTGGGATGCAGGATCTGGTATAAAAATAGGACCCTTAATTTGGGGGATCTGTTTTTGCATTCCAGCTATGCCTGCTTATTAGGCTGTAGAAACTGCATGCTTTCCTGGCCCTGTTCCTCCAAGGGCTCCACCCTGAAGCCAGTAATCTAATTAAAAAACTGGGAAGTAAAAAATCTTACAACTACTGGATCTTCTGTCTGTGTATTTACGTATGTTGTGTGTGATGTAAAAAAAGCTTCTATTGGCTTAAAACTAATAAGTGCTTAAATCAAGCTATAAATTATATCTTTTCTGACCTAATTAATCTCTTAGATATTAGGTCCCCTGAGTCAAAAAATGACATATTTGGCTTATTTGGTATAAACATCACACAAGAAGCATTGCCAAATATGAGATGGTATTTGGCTTTCTTTGGGCTGTATTTGTATAAATGTTACTGGTATGTGTTTTAAAATTATGAGAAACTCCTATTATTCTGAAATGACTTAGTCTATGTTATTAATAATTATAATTGATATGTAAAATTGCTGTATGGCACAGAAGCAAAATTAACTTGTCAATTGTGGTGTTAATAGTGGCTGTCCTAAGACTTTTGTCATCCACAGACAACTGTTGTCTTGTATTGATCCTCTTCAGACAGTCGTTTTAAAATCAACTATAGAACTCTAACAGGTATTCTTGAATGCAGGCTTCTGATAACTCTGGAGATTCTGACTTCAGAGGAAAAAGCATTCAGGACTCATGGAGAACTGAAATGTTCATGACTATTAAGCAAGACAGGCATTAACTTCATGGACCTAACTAATAGAGGACTAAAATAATCTTTTTTTGACTTTTTGCTTAAAATGTTGCTGATCGTTTGTTTTGTTTTTAAGAATCAAGGAAATTTTTGAGTGATTAACAACTTTTAATAATTGAGTAAAGTATACTCCTGTGAACAAAATTTGGAGCATATTTGTTTCTATCTGATTTTTGCAGAATTTGGAAACTATTTGTAAGTATTCTTAACTTATAGCAATACAATTATTTGCATAGGTGGAATAAGAATGTTTTCTTTTGCAACATGACACAATTGGAAAAATTTGTTATTTTACCAAGGCTTTGACTAGAATGGTGTGCTTTCCTTTAAGGAATCAATCTTGACTTATAGAGCCAGTAAAAGCCCCTTGGGGAAACTGGCCTCACACCTTGTCTACACAGTCCCTGTACATAGTTTCTGACCTCTGGTAAGTAAAGAATGTCACTTTCTGATAGGCCCAGGAGCCCAAGTTATCTTGGGACCTCCAGAGGAAAGGAATTTGCTAAACTCATAGGTATTTGAGGATACAAACCCATTGCTGGGCTTGACTTTTTAAAAAAAGACTAACCTAAGATTCCTTTTACGAAAAAAAGTTCCATCAAAGCCAATTAAGAAAGCCTATGTGAAAAATAATTATTCTTGTTGCACTTTATACAAATAACCAGGCCAAGTATAATAAAGCAAACAGCCTGGGACTCCCATGTCTTACCAAATCAGTCTTACCATGATTTGTCATTAGTAAAAATGAGGACTGGAGAAAGAACTATAGTACACCTGTCTCATCAGTTGTTTTTGAGTTTTTTTCTGCAATTGAGACTGACTCTGCTTATTCCTGTGAATCAACCACTCATCTCTGGCTGGTACTCAGAAGAAGCAAGAGGGATGGATATCAACTTTTGTTAGAACTCAGAGTTATGAATGGCCCTCGACATACCAATGCTTTCTGACTCAGCTCCTCTCTACCCTGAATAAAGGGACCTTAATAGTTAGGCAGGAATATCATTGCCCCTATTCAGGCTCAAGTTACAGAATATGGATCTTTGTCCCTCTACCATCCTTAGGATTAAGGGTTCCCTTGTAAAAGAGAGAGGGGAAATATGCCAGAGGCCACTGAACCAGGGCAACTCTGTCAGAGGCATTCAAACCAGAGTGACTCCATGCTGAATAGGGGCTGGGTAAAATAAGGGCTGAGGCTTACTGAGCTGCATTCCCAGGAGGTTAGGCATTCTAAATCACAGGATGAGACAGGAGGTCGGCACAAGATACAGGTCGCAAAAACCTTGCAGGTTGCAGTAAAGAAGCTGGCCAAAACCCAGCAAACCAAGATGACAATGAAAGTGACCTCTAGTCATCCTCAGTGCTTATTATGTGTTAATTATCATGCTTAAAAAAAAGAAAACACTCCTAGCAGCACCATGACAGTTTACAAATGACATGGCAATGTCAGGAAGTTACCTTACATGATCTGAAAAGGGGAGGAAGTTCCAGGAATTGCCCACTTCCCTGGAAAACTCATAAATAATCCACCGCTTGTTCAGCATATAATCAAGAAGTAACCATAAAAATAGCCAGCCAGCAGCCCTTGCAGCTGCTCTGCCTATGGAGCAGCCATTTTTTAAATTCCCTTGCTTTCCTAATAAACTTGCTTTAACAAAAAAAAAAGAAAAGAAAGGAAATATGACCCAGCCAGTGAAAAAGAGAATGACAGGAATAGTACTGATCTGTAAATTGTTTTGGGCAGTATGGCCACTTTAACGATATAAATTCATTTCCACAGAATCAGAAAAAACTGTTGCAAATTCATACAGAACCAAAAAAGAGCCTGAATAGTCAAAGCAAACCTAAGCAAAAAGAACAAAGCCAGAGGCATCACATTACTGAACTTCAAACTATAGTATAAGGCTATGATAACCAGAACAGTATGATACTAGTACAAAAACAGACGCATAGAATAACGAAACAGAACAGAGAACTCAGAAATAAAGCCACACACTTAAAACCACCTGATCTGCCACAAAATCAACAAAAATAAGCAATAGAAGAAGACTCCCTGTTCAATAAATGGTATTGGAATAACTGGCTATCCACATGCAAAAGAATGAAACTGGACCTCTACATATCATCATATACAAAACTTAAGTCAAGACGGATTAAAGACTTAAACGTACAACATCAGACTATAAAAATCCTGTAAGAAAACCTAGGAAATACCTTGCTCGCCATCGGCCTTGGCAAAAAATGTATGGCTAAGACACCAAAAGCAATTACAACAAAAACAAAAACTGGTAAGTGGGACCTAATTAAACTAAAGAGCCTCTGAACTGCAAGAGAAACTATCAAGGAAGCAAACAGACAACCTACAGTATGGAAGAAAATATTTGCAAATCATGCATTCAACAAAGGTCTACTATCTAGAATCCATAAGGAACTTATTAAATCAATAAACAAAACACAAACAACCCCATAAAAAAGTAGGCAAAGGCCTGTAATCCCAGCACTTTGGGAGGCTAAAGTGGATGGATCACCTGAGGTGAGGTGTTCGAGACCAGCCTAGGCAACACGGTGAAACCCCATCTCTACTAAAAATACAAAATTAGCCGGGCACGGTGGCGTGTGCCTGTAGTCCCAGCTATTTGGGAGGCTGAGGCAGGAGAATCACTTGAACTAGGTGGCAGAGGTTGCAGTGAGCTGAGAGTGTGCCATTGCACTCGAGCCTGGGCAACAAGAGTGAAACTCTGTCTCAAAAAAATAAAAATAAAAATAAATAAAAAAACAAAAAGTGGACAAATGATGTGAACAGACACTTTTCAAAAGAAGACATACAAGCAGCCAACAAACGTATGAAAAAATGCTCATCATCACTAATCATCAAAGAAATGCAAATCAAAACCACAATGAGATACCACCCCACGCCAGTCAGAATAGCTTTTGTTAAAAACTCAAAAAAGAACAGATGGTGGCAAGGCTGCAGAGAAAATGAAACACTGAAACAACTGTTGATGGGAAAGTAAACTACTCCAACTGTGGAGAGCAGTGTGGAGATTTCACAAAGAACTAAGAGTTGAACTACCATTCAACCCAGCAATCCCATTACTGGGGATATACCCAAGGGAAAATAAATTGTCCTACCAAAAGGACACAAGCATGCATATGTTCCTCGCAGCACTATTCACAACAGCAAAACCACAGAACCAACGTAGGTATCCATCAACAGTGGACTGGATAAAGAAAATGTGGTACATATACACAACTGATTACTATGCGGCCATAAAAATCAACAAAATCATGTCCTCTGCAGATGTCCATCAATGGCAGACTGAAAAAGAAAATGTGGTACATATATGCCATGGTACACTATGCAGCCATATATAAGAATGAAATCATGTCCTTTGCAACAACATAGATGCAGCTGGACGCCATTATCCTAAGTGAACTAGCACAGAAACAGAAAACAAAATACTGCATGTTCTCAGTTTTAAATGGGAGCAAAATATTAGGTATACATGGACATAAAGAGGCAAACAACAGACACTGTGGACTACTAGAGAGAGGCAAGAGCAAGTGGGACAAGGACTACAAAGCTACCTATTGGGTACTATGCTCACAGCAGGTTGACAGGTGCAGTTATACCCCAAATCTCAAAACCATGCAATATGCCTCTGTAATAATCCTGCACATGTACCCTGATTCTAAAATAAAAGCTGATAAATGAAAAAAAAAGGATGAAATCCTGTCACTCATGGCAACATAAATGGACTGGAGGACATTACGTTAAGTGAAATAAGCCAGGTACAGAAAAATAAATACTGCATGTTCTCATTCATATGTGGGAGCTAAGAGAGTTGAGCTCATATAAGTAGAGAGTAGAAATGTGGTTATTAGAGGGTCGGAAGGGTAGGGGGAGGGGAGGATAGGGAGAGATTGCTTAACAGATAAAAAAAAAAATTACCTCTAGAGAGAGGGGCAGAGCAAGATGGTGGAACAGAAAGCTCCACCAATTGTCCCTCCTGGAAAGACACCAATTTTACAATTATCTACACAAAATAAGCACCTTCATAACAACCAAAAATCAGATGAACACTCACACTACTTGTTTTTAACTTCATTTCACTGAAAGAGGCAGTGAGAAGGTAGAAAAAACTCTCTTAAATCACCAACACCACCCCTCACTCATCCCCTGGCAGCAGCTGCACAGTACAATAAACTGTGTTTGGGAGAAGGAGAGCACAGCAATTGTGAGACATTGCCTTGAATTCAGGGCTTCCCTGTTATAGCAGAAAGCAAAATTGAACAGAACTCAGCTGATGCCCACAGGTGGAGGGAGTATTTAAACTAGCCCAAGCCAGAGGAAAATCACCCATTTCAGCAGTCAGAACTTGAGTTCTGGCAAACATCACCATCTTGGGCTACAGTGCTCTGGGCCTCTAAATAAACTTGAAAGGCAGTGTAGGCCACAAGAACTGCAACTTCTGGGCAAGTCTTAGGGCTGAACTGGGCTCAGAGCCAGTGGACGTGGGGGAGGGGGATACATGACCTACTGAGACACCAGGCAAGATGGTTTAAGGGGCTGCTGGCATCACCCCTCCATTAACCCCAGACTACAAAGCTCACAGCTCCAAAAGAGAACCCTTCCTTCTGCTCAAGGTGAGGAGAGGGAAGAGTGGGGAGGACTTTGTCTTGCATCTGGGATACCAGCTCAGTCACAGCAAGACAGGGCACCAGACAGAGTTATGAAGCACCCTTTCCAGGCCCTAGCTCCTGGATGACATTTCTAGATACACCCTGGGCTAGAAGAGAACCTGCTGCTTTGAAAAGAAGGACCCACTCTTGACAGGATTCATCACCTGCTTACTGAAGAGTCCTCGGGCCTGAATAACCAGCAGCATGAGAAAAGAAACAAATAACATATAATGGAGCTCCAATAGGTCTGGCAGCAGACTTTTCAGTGGAAACCTTACGGGCCAGAAGAAGGTGGCATGATATATTCAAACTGCTGAAGGAAAAAGACTTTTATCCCAGAATAGTGTATCCAGAAAAAACATCCTTCAAATATGAAAGAGAAATAAAGACTCCCACACAAACAAAACCTGAGGGACTTCATCAACATCAGATGTGTCCTACAAGAAATGTTAACGAGAGTACATTAATGAGAAAGAAAAGGACATTAATAAACAATAAGAAATCATCTGAAAGTACTAAAGTCACAGAAAATAGAAAGTACACAGACAAATAGAAAATATTGTAACACTAATTGTGGTGTGTCAACTACTGTTAACCAATCAAAAAATAATAACCACAACAACTTTTCAAGACATAAAAAGTATAAAAAGGTATAAACAGAAACAACAAAAAGTTAAAAAGTAGGGAGATGAAGTTAACGTGTACAGTTTTTATTATTTCTCTTTTTGCTTATTCATTTGTTTGTTTATGCAGTGTTGTTATCAGCTTAAAAGATAGTATTTGGAAGTCACATGGCAACCTCAAATGAAACACACAACAGAAATATAAAAAATAAAAAGAAATGAAATCATATCACCAGCAAAAATCACCTTCACTAAAAGGAAGACAGCAAGGAAGGAAAGAAGGAAGAGAAGACTACAAAACAATGAGAAAACAAATAACAAAATGGAAGGAATATGCCTTAACTTATCAATAACAACACCGAATATAAATGAACTAAACTCTTCAATCAAAAGACAGAGACTGGTGGAATGGATTTAAAAAAACCAAGACCTAAAGATGTGTTGCTTACAAAAAACACACTCTACCTGTAAAGACACACATAGACTGAAAATAAGAAAATGAAAAAAGATATTCCACACCAATGGAAACCAAAAAAGAGCAAGATCACTATACTTATATCAGACAAAATAGATTTCAAGACAACTGTAAGAAGAGACAAAGAAGGTCACTATATAATGACAAAGGGGTCAATTCAACAAGAGGATATAACAATTGTAAATACAATGCATATACATATGTAATGCATATAATACAGCCTAAATACATAAGCACCCAACACTGGAACGCCCAGATATATAAAGCAAGTATTATTATAGCTAAAGAGAGACCCCAACATAGTAATAGCTGGAGACTTAAATACCTGACTTTCAGCCTTGGACAGATCTTCCGGACAGAAAATCAACAAGGAAACATCACAGTTAACCTGCACTATAAACCAAATGGACCTAACAGATATTTACAGAACATTTCATCCAATGGCTGCCGAATACACATTATTTTCCTCGTCACATGGCTCATTCTCAAGGACAGACCACATGTTAGGTTACAAAACAAGTCTTAAAACATTCAAAAAATTGAAATTATCTCAAGCATCTTCTCTGATGACAATGGAATAAAACTAGAAATGGATAACAAGAGAAATCTTGGAAATTATACAAGTACATGGAAATTAAACAAAATGCTCCTGCATGACCAGTGGTCAATGAAGAAATTAAGAAGGAAATTGAAAATCTTCTTGAAACAAATAATGATGGAAATACAACATACCAAAACATATAGGATTCAGCAAAAGTAGAACAAAGAGGGAAGTTAATGGCTATAAATGCCTACATCAAAAAATAAGAAAAAACTTCCAATAAACAACCTAATGATACCTCTTAAAGAATTAGAAAAGCAACATTCACAATAGCAAAGACTTGGAATCAACCCAAATGTCCATC
>NW_012114944.1:5676782-5685411 GCF_000951035.1 Colobus angolensis palliatus
TAGAACTTAAAGTATAATAAAAATAAATAAATAAATAAATAAAAAAAAAAAGAAAAGCAACATCAAACCAAACCCAATATTAGTAGAAGAAAAGAAATAAAGATCACAGCAGAAATAAATGAAATTGAAATGAAAAAGACAATACAAAAGCACAAGTAACAAAAAGTTGTTTTTCTGAGAAGTTTTACAAAATTGACAAACCTTTAGCCAGACTACGAAAAAAAAAGAGAAGACCGAAACAAATGAAAAAGGAGACATTACAACTGATAGCACAGAAATTCTAAGGATCATTAGCAGCTACTGTGTGCAACTATCTGCCAATAAATTAGAAAATCTAGAAGAAACTGACACATTCCTAGACACATACAACCTACCACGATTGAGCCATGAAGAAATCCAAAACCTGAACAGACCAATAACAAATAATGAGATCAAAGCCATAATAAGAAAGCTTCCAGCAAAGAAAAGTCCAGGACCTGATGGCTTCACTGCTGAATCCTCCCAAACATTTAAGGAAGAACTGATACCAATCCTACTCAAACTATTCCAAAAAACAAACGAAGAGGGAATACTTCCAGACTGATTCTATGAGAACAGCATTATCCTAACACTAAAACTGGAAAAAGACACATCCACAAAAGGAAAACTGCAGGCCAATAACCCAATATTGATGCAAAAATCCTCCACAAAATACTAGCAAACCAAATTCAACAGTACATTACAAAGATCATTAATCATGACCAAGTGGGATTTATCTCTGGGATGCAAGGATGATGGTTCAACATATGCAAATCAATCAATGTGATACATTATATCAAGAAAATGAAGGATAAAAAAAAGATCATTTCAATTGATGCTGAAAAAGCATTTGATAAAATTCAACATTCCTTCATGACAAACACCCCCAAGAAACCATGCAGAGAAGGAACATATCTCAACTTAATAAAGACCATATACAATAAATTCACAGCTAGTATCATACTGAATGGGGAAAAACTGAAAACCTTTCCTCTAAGATTTGGACTACAAGGATGCCCACTGTCACTATTATTCAACATAGTACTGAAAGTCCTTGCTACAGCAGTCAGATGAGAGAAACATATAAAGGGCATCCAAATTAGAAAGGAAAAAGTCAAAATATCCTTGTTTGTAAATAATATGATCTTATATTTTGAAAAAAACTAAAGACCACCAAAAAACTATAAGAACTGACAAATTCAATAAAGTTGCAGGATACAAAATCAACTTACAAAAATCAGTAGCATTTTTATATGCCAACAGTGAACAATCTAAAAAAGAAATAAAAATGTAATCCCATTTACAATAGCTACAAATAAAATACCCAGGAATCAACCAAAGAAATGAAAGATCTCTACAATGATAATTATAAAAAATCGATGGAAGAAATTCAAAAGGACAAAAAAAGGCAAGAAATTCTATGTTTATGGATTGGAAGAATCGATACTGTGAAAATGTTATTACTACCGAAAGCAATCTACATATTCAATGCAATCCCTATCAAAATACCAATGACATTCTTCACAGAAATAGAAAAACAATCCTAAAGTTTATATGGAACCACAAAAGATGGCAGAATAGCCAAAATTATCTTAAGCTAAAAGAACAAAACTGGAGGAATCCCATGACCTGACTTCAAATTACACTACAGAGGCAAAAATCGCAATTACTTTTGCACCAACCTATAACCAAAACAGCATAATATTGGCATAAAAAACAGACACAGGCCGGGTGCAGTGGCTCACGCCTGAAATCTCAACACTTTGGGAGGCCAAGGCTGGCGGATCATGAAGTCAAAAGATCAAGACCATCCTGGCCAACATGGTGAAACCCCATCTCTACCAAAAATACAAAAATAGTTGGGTATGGTGGCAAGTGCCTGTAGTCCCAGTTACTAGGGAGGTTGAGGCAGGAGAATCGCTTGAACCCAGGAGGTGGAGGTTGCAGTGAGCCAAGATCGTGCCACTGCACTCCAGCCTGGCGACAGAGCAAGACTCCATCTCAAAAACAAAACAAAACAAACAAACAAACAAACAAAAAAACAGACACGTGTATCAGTGCAACAGAAAACCCAGAAATAAATCCATATATCTATAGTGAACACATTTTTGACAAAGGTTCCAAGTACATTGGGGAAAGGACAGTCTCTTCAATAAATGGTACTGGAAGAACTGGATATCCATATGCAGAAGAATGAAACTAGACCCCTATCTCTTGCCATGTGCAAAAAATCAAATCAAAATGGATTAACCGCTTAAATCTCAGACTTCAAACTATGAAACTACTACAAGAAAACATTGGGGAAACTCTCCAGGACACTGGAGTGGGCAAAGACTTCTTTAGCAATCCCCCACAGGCACAGGCAACCAAAGTAAATAAATGGACAAATGGGATCACTTCAAGTTAAACAGCTTTTGCACAGCAAAGGAAACAATCAACAAAGTGAAGAGACAACCCACAGGAGAAAATATTTGCCAACTATCCATTTGACAAGGGATTAATAATGAAAATATATAAGGAACTCAAACAACTCTATACTCAAAAATGTAATAATCTGATTAAATAATGGGAAAAATATTTGAATAGACATTTCTCAAATGAAAACATACAAATGAGAAACAGGTATATAAAAAAGTGCACAACATCACTGATGGTCAAAGAAATGCAAAATCAAAACTGCAATGAGATACCATCTCACTCCAGTTAAAACAGCTTTTATTCAAAAGACAGGCAATAACAAATGCTGACGAGTATAAGGTGAAAAGGGAACCCTCTTGCACTGTTGGTAAGAAGGTATATTAGTACAAATGCTATGGAGAACTGTTTGGAGGTGACTCAAAAAAACTAAAAATAGAACGACCATATGATCCAACAATCCCAATGCTAGGTGTACTAAGGAAAGGAAATCAGTATATGCAAGAGACATCTGCACTCCCATGTTCACTGCAGCACTATTCAGAATAGGCTAGATTTGGAAGCAACCTAAGTGTCCACCAACAAACAAATGGATAGAGAAAATGTGGTACATACATATAATGGAGTACTACTAATCCATAAAAAAAGAATGCGATCCCATCACTTGCAACAACATGGATGGAACTGGAGGTTACTAGGTTAAGTGAAATAAGCCAGGCACAGGAAAACATTACATGTTCTCACTTAAATGTGGGAGCTAAAACAAAACAACTGAACTCATGGAGATAGAGCATAGAAGGATGGTTACCAGAGAATGGAAAGGGTAGTCGAGGGTCAAGGAGGGATGGTGAATGGGTACAAAAAAGTAGTTAGAATAAATAGGCCCGGCGTGGTGGCTCACACCTATAATCCCAGCACTTTGGGAGGCTGAAGCAGGAGGTCAGGAGATGGAGACCATCCTGGCTAACATGGTGAAACCCCATCTCTACTAAAAATATAAAAAATTAGCCAGGCGTGGTGGCGGGCACCTGTAGTCTCAGCTACTCGGGAGGCTGAAGCAGGAGAATGGCATGAACCCGGGAGGCGAGCTTGCAGTGAGCCGAGATGGCGCCATTGCACTCCAGCCTGGGCGACAGAGCGAGACTCCATCTCAAAAAAAAAAAAAAAGAATAAATAAGACATAGTGTTTGCTAGCACAACAGGGTGACTATAGTAAAAAAAATTTAATTGTACTTTAAAAAATAAACAGTATGATTTGATCTGAATAGTTTTAAAGACAAACGATAAATGCTTGAGGTCATGGTTACCCTGAGTGACTATTATGGACTTCAAAATATCTCTTGGCCGGGCACATTGGCTGACCCCTATAGTCCCAGAACTTTGGGAGGCTGAGACGGGTGGATCACTTGAGGTCAGGAGTTCAAGACCAGCCTGGTCAATATGGTGAGACCCTGTCTCTACTAAATCTACAAAAATTAGCGACCACAGTGGCGCACACCTGTAATCCCAGCTACTCAGGTGGCTGAGGCACAAGAATCACTTCAATACTGGAGGCAAAGGTTGCAGTGAGCCAAGAACATGCCACTGTACTCTAGCCTGGGAGACAGACAGCAAGACTCTGTCTCCAAAATAAAAAATTAAACTATTGTAGTCCATAAAAATGCACACCCTACTATGTATCTACAAAAATTTAATAAAAATAAATTCTCTCTAGACAGGAGAAATAAGTTCTAGTGTTATTCTACAGCACTGTAGGGTGACTGTAATTAATAATAATTTATTGTATACTTTTGAGTACTAGAAGAGAGGATTATCCTGATGTAACCATTAAACACAATATACATGTATTGAAATGTTACTCTGTATCTCATAAATATGTTTATCACATGTGAATTTAGAAAAATCTAAGTGATAAGAAAGCTTTGTGTTCTAGTTCATTTTTTCTTTTTCAGTTGCACATAAAATTTTGCCTTACAATCAGTGATGAGTTAGACTGGGTGAACTATGGCAGTAAATATTTATTCTATTTTTGGGAAAATAATGAGATAACTGTAGTGCCTACAAAACACTTCATAAATGCTGGTACTGTTTATTATTCATTTATCTATCCACCTGTTCAACAATTACAACTGAACACCTACTATGTGCTAGATACCATTCCAGTGCTAGGAACAGAAGGGTAAAAACATAAGGTCTCTACTCTCATAGAGCCATTTTATCATTATTATTGTCATTATTAAGATCACTGCTGCTGCTACTACTACTTCTATTTGTTTCCACAGGCTAGAATATTAGATGAAATTCTTTTTCTTAATGGACAGAACAGTATGAACATATTAAATGAAATTTTTAAATGAATGAAAATGAAAAACTCAGGACAACCACACAGAGAACTGTGGGTCAGTTTCTAGAAGCCATCAAACAGCTCAGCTCTAAGCATTCCTCAAAATGCTGGCAAAAGCCTATTCAAAGAAAGTTTTTAAAAATTCAATAATTGTGTTGAAGGTCATTTATTACACTGAAAAAAGCAAATTACAATTAACAATATCACAATACCCCTGTACAACGCAGATTTCTAGCTTCTTATCCACATTTTTTCGAAAACTCCAAGGCAGTAAGGTGCTCCTACCTTTTCCTTAATCAATGACAAACTATAGGTTCAGGACTTTTAAAATACCAAGTTCCTAAAAGTTTGTAAAATTTCAACCTTACCAAAAAATTGCAATTGCATTTTTATTTATACAATGACCCATTACAGACTATTTAAACAGACTATTTTATAATCTATAATAGGACATTTTAAGTTGTTTGTATTCAGAAATGGGTGAATTCTCCATTTCTATGGTGAATTCAATTTAAACTACCTTATTCTGACTTTCAAATAGCATAGTTAACTGATAAAAGCTGTATCGTCTTGGGTTCCAGTCTGGCTCCCTCCATTTACTGTGTAACCTTGGGAAATCACTTAGCCTCTCTGTATCTTTCAGCCTCTTCATCAGTAAAATGGTAACACAATCCAACTCTCTGAAAGGTCTGTGTTCCTTCCTACCTCAGAAACTTCTTATTTACTGCTACTTCCATCTAAAACACTCTTCCTCCCCTACTTCACTTGAAAATTCCTACTCTTCCTTCACTTTTTATCATTTCCTCAAAAATGTCTTCCCTATCCCTGCAGACTAAGTTAGACTCATCATTGCATAGCATTCAATACCTTCCCGTTAGAATAGATATCACAATATGTGATCGTGTATTGATCTCTCTTGCCTTTCTAGGTGTGTTTGGTTCATTGCTGTAACTATAGAACGTTCTACATAGCATTACATAAGGTAGGCATACTTTTTTTGTTGTTAAATGAATGAATACTACTACTTAACTAGAGGAGTAATGAGTTGTGGTAAAGATAACTAAAATATCTGAAAGAACATGTCTAAATTCAAGTAAGCACTCAATAAGTAGCAGGGTTTTTTCCCAGGCAATGTGACTACAAACTTTTTACAGGAACTTTTCCAAGAAATCATACTATGACTTTGGATAAAAGGTCTCAGCGAAAACATGAGTCGGAAGCAAGGCTGAAGTACTCAAGGGCAGGACAGAGTAGGTTAACATAACACCAGACAAGTGAACTATATGAACAAGACATATGTGGGCATGATGATATCTTGATTCCAAGGCCATCTTCTGCCCTTGCTAGGAAGCTTCTTACAGATCTTCTGCCTAACAAAAACTAATTCTAAAGCAACAAATAGATACACTTGGTTGGAAAGAATACTGTAACAAAATACAGACCACAAGAAGTAAAGCTTTTTACTTGCAAAAAAACCTAATTGTCTAAGTAGAAAAATCCTATGGACTCTATTTATAAAACTTATTAGAACTAGTAAGTTTTAGTATACAGGGTCAATATAAGAAATCAATCTTATTTCTATAAACTAGCAACAAAAACACTAAAAATTAAAATTTAACAATCAATGCCATTTATAACAGCACCCCCAAATAAGAAATACTTACTGAGAGATCTCACAAAAGATGTCCAAAACATGAGAAAAAAATACCAGGCAAGCCCAAAATGAAGGACATTCTACAAAATTCTTAAAGAATACTACTCAAAACTGTCAAGGTTGTGAAAAATGAAGCCTGAGAAACAAACAGATAACCAGGAAGACATTATGCCTAAAAGTGAACAACACTTTTATCCTAGAACAACAACAACAAAAAGACCTAAGTGGAAGAGGGATAAAATCCAAATAAAATCCATAGTTTAATTAATAGTAGTATACCAATTTTAGTTTCTTAGGCTTTGACAAATGTGCCATAGTAATATAAGATATCGATGTTAGGGTAAAATACATAAGGCATACAAGGGCACTCTCTGTATTATTTTTGCAACTATAATCTATGTATAATCTACAATTATTCCAGAAATGAAGTTTATTCTTAAAATATCATTTACAATAGCATCAAAAAAATAAATACTTAGGAATAAATCTGACAAAGCTATCCAAGACATGTAGGCTGAAAAACCACAAAACATTGCTGGAAGAAATTGAAAATGCCTAAATAAATAGAGAGATAACAATCTTCGTGGATTCGAAGACTCAGTATCATTAAAATAACAATTTTCCATAAATTGCCCTGAGGATTCAAAGTAACCCCAGTTAAACTCCCAGTAGCCTGGCCAGGCGCGGTGGCTCACGCCTGTAATCCCAGCACTTTGGGAGGCCAAGGCGGGCAGATCATGAGGTCAAGAGATTGAGACCATCCTGGCTAACACGGTGAAACCCCATCTCTACTAAAAATACAAAAAATTAGCTGGGCTAATTTTGGGCACCTGTAGTCCCAGCTACTCGGGAGACTGAGGCAGGAGAATGGCTTGAACTCGGGAGGTGGAGCTTGCAGTGAACGAAGATCACGCCACCGCACTCCAGCTTGGGCGACAGAGGAGACTCTGTCTCAAAAAAAAAAAAACAAAAAAACTCAGTAGCCTTTTGTCATTAAAAATTAATAAGCTGATTCTGAAAGTTAAATGGAAATCTAAATCAACCAGAACTGCCAAACAACTCTGGGAAAAAAAAGTACAAAGTTGAAAGTTTTACCTGACTAGACTTCAAGACTCTTTATAAGCTATAGTAATCTACAAAGTACTGGTATAAGCACAGACAAACAGATCAACAGTATAGAACAGAGAGAACAGAAATAGACCCACACACAGAGTGTCAGTTTATCTCAGCAAAGATGCTGAAAATCCACAGTGAAGAAAGGATAGTCTTTTCAACAAATAATGCCAGAACCATATGCAAAAAAATGAACTCCAATTCATACACTGTGCCACATGTAAAAATTAATTCCAAATGGATTACAGACATAAGTATAAACCTGCATACTACCACATTTATAAAAGAAAACATAGCAGAAAATCTTTGTGATCCTGTGTGAGGCAAATACTTCTTAGATACATCAAAAGTGTAATTCATTTTAAAAACTGATAGTAAGACTGCACCAACATTAAGAATATCTGCTCTTCAAAATACACTCTTCAAGTTGGAGGTCTCATACTTCTTGATTTCAAAACATACTACAAGACTACAATAATCAAAAAGTGTGGAACTGGCATAAAAACAAACACACAGACCATGGTACAGACTACAGGGTCCAGAAATAACCCCTCAAATATATAGCAAAATGATTTTCGATGAGGATGCTAAGACCATTCAATGGGGAAAGAACAGTCTCTTCAATAAATGATGCTGGAAAACCTAGAAGTACACATGCAAAATAATAAAGCTGGGCCCCTACCTTGTTCCATACACAAAAATTAACTCAAAATAAATGAAAGACCTGAATATAAGACCTAACACTCTTCAACTCTCTAAACACTCTAAAACTCTTAGAAGAAAACACAGGAGAGTAAACCTTCATGACATTAGATTGCAATTATTTCCTGGATATAACACCTAAAGCATAGTCAACCAATGTAAAAATTCATAAGATAGACTACATTACAATTAAAAATTTCTATGAATCAAAGGACACAATCAATAGAGTGAAAAGGCAACCTACAGAACAGGAGAATTTATTTGCAAATCATATACATGAGGAGTGAATATCCAGAATATACAAAGAACTCCTACAACTTAACATTAGTAGGCCTTACAAAACCTAAAAAGTTAGCACCAGGTGGCCCTAGATAGGGTCTCAC
>NW_012114944.1:5687691-5703076 GCF_000951035.1 Colobus angolensis palliatus
TATTTGTCATCTTTATTTGTATAAAGATTTATATCTGAATGTTCATAACAGCTTTATTTGTCATCTTTATTTGTATAAAGATTTATATCTGAATGCTCATAACAGCTTTATTTGTAATAGCCAGCAAGTCAAAACAACCCAAATGTCTGTCAGGAATTGAACAGATAAACAAATTGTGGTATACAGCCACACAATAGAATGCCACAAAATAATAAGAAATAATATATGCAACATGAAACAATCTCAAAATAAACATACTGAGTCCAAAAAAAAAACCCAGACCAAAAAAAAACCTCATACTGTATGATTCACTTATATAAAATTCTAGAAAATGCAAATTAATCTCCAGTGACGGAAAGCAGATGGTCCTTAAGGATAACGGAGGTGGGGGATAGAAGGGACAGACAGGGACCACAAAGGGGCACAAGGAAAATTTTGGGGAATGACAGGTATGCTCAACATCTTGATTGTAGTGATGGTTTCATGGATACACACATGTACCAAAACCTATAAAATTATAAAATTTAAATGTGTATAATGCATTATATGTCACTTATACCTCAATAAATCTCTTTTAAAAACTGCTTTAGGATTGAACAATTTATTTTTCGAAGCACTGATACATATATGAGTATATAAATTAAAATTGTTCAAATGGTTAGGAAAAAAAAAATTCGACCACAGAATAATCTGCCTAAAAGGCATCTTTCTTTAGAACACAGAATTCTTAAGGTTCTTCCAGTTCAAAACCTCTACAATCTAATTGACATGTAAGAGGTTAACAAAACTACAATTTGTCTTACAGTCTCTAAAGAGACTGTGAAAAATGTAAATACATTAATCAATAAGGGTTTCATAACATCATTTCTTTAAAAGAATTACATAGAAGAGAAAAATATTCAGAGAGATGCATAATACCTCATAATATGTATAATACCTCAGATAACTTGCTGGTGGACTGAAAAGCATCTGAACTGTGCTATTTGCTCCCATAAAAAGAAAGCTTACTAGCAATGACGTCAGATTTTCTTCAAAAGTGATCGGTTTAAAAAATGGAATAAATGATATTTATGGTTCAAGGATATAAGTATTAAATTTTCTTCCCAATGAATGTAAGCTTTAGAGCATAATTTCCAATTTTATGGTTCAAATTCAGTAAAAGTAGGAACTCTTATCTGCACTGTAACATCTAATTAAATACATAAAGAATAGAAAGATTTGAAATGTGAACCCACACCAAAAACATCATGTTCTCTGTCAGCAAAAGGTCGGAGAAAAGATCTGGAAAGCAGTGCGAAAATGTAGCCCATGCCTGTATTGACAACCTTTTATTGCTCCCTTCATCCTATCTAGTTACGAATTTCAGCAGACAGAAATACTGGGTGGGGCTTAGAAGACTGTGAAATGATTTCCTGTTGGAAAATGCCTTGCTGTCTAGCACAAAGCTATATCAATAACTCCTCAAAATGTTTGAACAGAAAAGAGCAATTGAAGGCATTTGGTCAGAAAATCAGGATTCAAATTCCAGCTTGAGCAGACATTGAGCTATGTAACACTGATTAAGCCACTTCATATTCATTTCCTCATCAGTAAAATGAAAAGTTAGGTGTGTGTACACACATACTAATTTTAATCAGTAGGTTAAGTATAAAAAGTAGAAAACTTGAAGAATGGGAGACAGTTCTGTATTCACACCAACTTAACCAATAATGAAATAGCTTTTTGTGAGCAGTCTCTGTCTCCCAGAAACTGTCAGATGCTTGAGACAGAGATTAATACGTGGTTTGGTCTCCTCTTAAAAGTGAGCATTAAAAAAAAGAAAGAAAAAAAAAATTCCTGCCCTGATGAACAGACAATGCAGCTGATAAGACAACTAAGACAAACAGAACTACCAAATACAATGAGTTTAGTACGATGAGAGAGGAAAGTTCAAGTATAATCGGAGCACACAGGAGGAAACACCACTAGCAAGATCACTAGTTCAAGTTAGAGAAATCCATCATGTATACGAAAAACCATGGAGATTTCACAGAGAATGCTCCACCAGGACAAGCAAAACCAAGAGGTTGGATTTTAAGAGCTTAAACTAAGTTTCTTAATACTCTTAATAATTATAATCAGTTGCTACAGCTAATTAGACCTCAAAAATAGTCTAAACCAATCTTCACAGAATCTTTACAAAAACAGAAACACACAAAAATCTCAGACTATCTTATTTGAAATGACTATAAATGGTATTTTCACATGATTCTAAAATAACAGAAATCAATTTTTTCTTCTAATACCATATTTCAATTTTATTTACTGATTTTGGTATTTGCTTTGGTAGAAAACACTGCTAATTTTGATCCCTATGCTTGACCTACTGTAATTTTTAAAATAACAACAAAAAAACCTTCACACAAGCAAAATGGAAAGTAGTGTTATAAGTACATAAAAATTAAATAGTAACAATTTAACCAAGGTCACTAGAACCTTTTCAGTTTGTTCTCCACTTAAAAGCAGAGCATTTAAAAAAAAGAAAAGAAAAACTATGCATGTCTGCCTGTGTTCGGGATGGGGCAGTTTCTTCTAGACTTCCTATGGAGGTACTTACAGTGCTGATCACAATCAACTCTGGCAAACACTACTTGATTTTCATTTGGAAATTCTTCCTTAATGACATCGGAAGCTTCCTCAAAAATTGGATGCAACATCTGACTGAAACGACACCTATATACAGAAAAGGATGCCAATTAGAAATGAAAAGTAGAAGTAATAAAATCTTATTTCAGTTATTGCCCGTTGACATTTGATTTAGGCACAATGAACAACTCTGTGAGATAATCACACACTTAATTTAATCATGGACCCTGACGTTGTTCAATGGAGATGAAGACAATTTTTATTTCAAAGACTGTATACCAATTCTGAGAATGTATAACAGATTTTGGTTTTATTCATCTTAAGATAATTGCCAGTATTATGGAGCACACAGCTAAGGATCTCTTGCAGAGGTCATAAAACAAGTCTGAAATAAGCCCTCTAAGAAGTACTACTAGGATTTGCAACTACTGAGGCTTGAACATTTATGAAAGAAATTAGCTTTCTCTATTTTATTTAATTTTTTTTGAGACAGGATCTCATTCTGTTGCCCAGGTTGGAGGGCAGGGGCACAATCTCAGCTCACTGCACCCTCCACCTCCAGGGCTCAAGCGATCCTCCCACCTCAAAATAATAAAATTTTAGACTACTGTGTAAAATATTTTAACTGTATTGCAGATATTAGACTGCTCCACCTGGCTAGTTCTATCAAATCTCACAGGCAAGTTAGCATACCAAATAAATAAGTTATATTAAAAGAATATATAGTATATAATGAACTATTTCCCCTCAAAATTTACCCCTTGTTAAATGGGCTTTTACATCTGTAAACATACTAAATACAGTAAGTCTAGAAGCAAGTATCTTAAATTACTAACCAAGAATTCCTGTCTATATTTTCTTTTTTCTTTTACTTTAAACACAAGGCACAAACCCCACAACGGTCTATAAACTTGTTACTTCTAACTGTCCCTTAATCAAGTCAAACATTTCACAAATACAGTCATGTGGTGTTTAACAACAGGCATACACTCTGAGAAATACACCATTAGGTGATTTCTTCATTGTGCAAACATCATAAAGTATACTTACACAAACCTAGACGGTATAGCCTAGCATGCACCTACACTATATGGTATACAGCCTCCTATTGCTCCTAGGCTACAAACCTGTACCACATGTTAATATACTAACTACTGTAAGCAACTGTAACACAACAGCACTTGTGTATCTAAACGTATCTAAACATAGAAAAGGTACAGTAAAAATACGGTATTATACATGGGACTTCTGTCATTGACCTAAACATCATTATGTCATGGATGACTATGTTCTAGGTCATTACAGGGACCCAATAAGAAGGGGAAGAATCAGTATTAGTAACCAGCTGAGTTAGAATGGTCTTTCTCTTACAGAAGAAGTATTAAGGATATGTAAACAAACTACAGTTGCTACTCTTGCTTCCGGAGCCCTTTTCCACCAAATAATTTACTTAAATGATGTCAGTGAACAGTTTAATCCACATGTAATTAGGTCATATATATTAGCTTTAATACAATAAAAATATTGGAAAGCCTGTGAAAGGATGCAAACAATATACTTCCTCCCTATTTCTTCTTGTGTATATATATACATATATCTCTTCTAGCCCACTCACCTGACTTCCTAAGGAGATGTCCTAGAATATACCAAGGAGACACATCTGTATCTTCAATCTCTTGCTTTCAAGTGGCTCTTTCCTCTTTTAGCATTCTTAAATCTCTCCCATCAGGGATAAGTGGGTGGGGTCTGTGGACATCATGGACCGTGTCTTATTTGACTATGTAGTCTAATAAGCATTCAATATATGTGTATTAAGTGAATAAATTGATAGAATGGAGGAACTGGAGTGGCTAGGACCCAAGGTTTGCGGGTTCTTACTGTCTGTAGAAAATAAGGTAGCTGGAGGACAGGGGAGGCAGGGAGTCCCATTAATCAGGGGATGATTAATGGTTTCTTGAAAAATTTAGATCTGACCTAGTGAAGAAAGAGCGGGCAAGACTCTTTATGGCTTAAGGGCAACGTAAAAAAACACATCAAGGGCTTCTTTTCTCTAGATTGTCCAGTTTGCCACCCAGTAAGTATTTAAGCATGGTTCATGTTTAAAATAGGACCTGTCTTAATACAGGTTGAATGTCCCTAATCCGAAAATTCAAAATGCTTCAAAATCTAAAACTGTTTGAGCACTGACAAGATGCTCAAAGGAAATGCTCATTAAAGCATTTTGTATTTCATATTTTTGGGGTTAGTGATGTTGAACCAGTAAGTATAACGCAAATATTCCCAAATCTGAAAAAATCCAAAATCTGAAACACTTCTGGTCCCAAGTATTTCAGATAAGGGATACTCAACCTGTATCAAAAGATGAAAAGGGAAAATGAAATAAAATGTTACGTTTATAAAAGGAACATCACAAAAGCAATGGATCTATTAAAAGGGCTGAACGGCCATCTAAACCTAATCTCCAATCTAGTACTTAAATCAATCCTTAACAAATCTAACAAATAGATAAGTCTTTGCAGAGACATTTTGAGGGCAATTACTAATATGATCTAGTTAGAGAAAGAAATAAGCTTTGCAGTCAGGCATACCTGAATTTAAATCCCAGTTCCACCACTTACTAGCCATATGACCTTTCTGAGCCTCAATTCCTCAACCTAAAAGGAAATTATAATACCTACCTGCAGAGTAGTTCTGAGCATTTAAAACAACTTATGTAAAGAGTCTGGATGGGAATGGTTAATGGGTACAAAAATATAGTTAGAATGAATAAGATCTAGTAGGATGACTACAGTGAGCAGAAATGTATTGTATATTTTTAAATAACTAAAAAAGTAAAACTGGAATGTTTGTAACATAAATGATGAATCCTTGAAGTGATGAATACTCCATTTACCCTGATGTGTGTTTTTTTTTGTTTTTGTTTTGAGACAGAGTCTCACTCTGTCACTCAGGCTGGAGTGCAACAGCGTGATCTCAGCTCACTGCAACCTCCGCCTCCTGGGTTCAAGCAATTCTCCTGCCTCAGCCTCCCAAGTAGCTGGGATTACAGGTGCCCGCCACATCCGGCTTTTTGTATTTTTAGTAAAGACAGGGTGTTTCACCATGTTCGTCAGGCTAGTCTTGAACTCCTCAGGTGTTCCCCGCCTCAGCCTTCCAAAGTGCTGGGATTACAGGTGTGAGCCTCCTCCCAGGTTCAAGTGATTCTCCTGCTTCAGTCTCCCAAGCAGCTGGGGGGATTAGTGCCCGCCACCACATCCGGCTTTTTGTATTTTTAGTAAAGACAGGGTGTTTCACCATGTTCGTCAGGCTAGTCTTGAACTCCTCAGGTGTTCCGCCCGCCTCAGCCTTCCAAAGTGCTGGGATTACAGGTGTGAGCCACCGCACCCGGCCATGTGATTATCATACTTTGTACACCTCTATCAAACTATCTCATGTACCTCATAAATATATATACCTACTATGTATCCATAAATATTAGGTAATCTGTTTTAAATAGTCTGGCACAAAACAGCATTATTAACCACCTACTACAGTATTACTCGAGGAGCTGCAGTATTTTTAAGCACCTCTATTACAGAATTATTAAACTGTGCCACGTCCATAACTTCCAGAAGGAACTCAGAGTCTAGACTTTGAGGCCACATAGTATTAAGTCTATGTCCTACAGCCAATTACCCAAGCTTTTTCAGCTGTATAAAAGAGTATTAATTCATTAACAACTTAAGGTATTCTTGAGGTAATGTTTTCCCAAATAACTTAGTCCACGTTTCCAATTCAGTTTTTTTTTTTTCCAAAAGATCCCAGCAGCATGTTCTATTACTCTTTCTTGCAACATACAAAATCTCTCAGTCAGGAGAAAGTCGCTCTAGTTTTTCTTCAGACATCATCTAGTTGGGAAACCTTGGGAAAGTACTTCACTCCCCTGGATTTCAGTTTTCTTATTTTAAAATGGATTGGACTACATAATCTTCTGCCAAATTTTGTGGCTATTAATACATCTTGACAACCCTAATTTACCTTGAAAAATGCTACCTTTGTTACATATTTTATAAATAGCATTTTCTCTGTGTATCTTCAACTTTTTTAAACTGAAGTTTTTTAAATAATCATACCATATATACATTCATTTAGTAGACATTATGTACTTATCAGCCACATATTAAGCAAAGTGCTTGGGGATTAAAGTTGAAAATAAAACTATGGTATGTATTTTCACAGAGCAAACAATGTAGTAGGGAGTTACCAACTGGATTACAGCCTACAAGTGTTATGACTGGGTAAGTATGGGTGTTATGGGAAATAACAGAAGGGCTCCTAATCAGAGTCAAGAGTAGGGGGAGGTGTATTGATCCAGGAGGATAACCTGGAGAAAGTGGCAACTAATCTAAGACTTGAAAGATTAGAAGTTAACTAAGTAAAGAAATGGGTGACAGAAGAATGATCCATCCAGGCAGGGGAAATATCATGCCTAACAGTCCAGTGATGAAATACAGAATTTTACAGGAATTGAAAGAAGCTTAGTTTAACTGGAGCAGAATGTGGAAGTGGAGAGAGGCCAGACATAACCACTACAGAGGGAATAAGGGACTAGTTCATAAGGGCCCTTCTAGGTCAAAGTAAAGGATTTAAATTTTAACCCAAAGGTAATGGAAACATTTTAAGGGTTTTAAGAAGGGGTATAAACTAATCTTATTTACACTGTAAGAAAGAGAACTCTGGCTTATATTGTAGAGAACATAATGGAGATACGTAAGCCTAGAGGCACAGAAAAGATATGAGACTGTAGCATGAATTCTAAGTAAATGACAGGACTGTGACCTGGAGTATGGTAGTCATAGCTAGTAGGTAGTAAGCCTTAAAGGGTCAGATAAGATACAGAGTGTCTAGTGATAAAGATTATGCCAGTGTTTCAGACTCTTTCCAGCTAAATCTCCCTTGTGTTTCAGAATCTTTCTAGCTAAATCTCCCTTCTTCCTGTCTCCATGCCATATTCTGTAACATCTACTATACACCATGTTGTTCTAGATGCTGGGAATACTGAGTATGCCATTATCTCTGCCCTCAAAGTTTGTTTGCTAGGGCACAAACAAATAAGAAAAGACAAAACATTTAGTAAGAAAAAGAAAGTGGTACATAGAGTACTATATAAACACAAAAGACAGGCTCTGATTCAGCCAGGGGAAGGAGTAAGGGTATCCTAGAAGAGGCAGCAGATTGTATAAATTTTAAAATGTCAACATTATTTTTCCTTCTAAACTTGCCATACCCAAATCATGACTTACAAACACTACCCTCCTTCCATAGTCAGGACAAATACAGAATTGCAATATATGTTCCCTTTGAGTGGGGGGTGGAGAGAGTCACATTTAAGTTATGTGTTACCTGTTTTAAGATATGAAATAACAGAATCAGCTCTATTTCTTTCTTAAAACAGAAATCCTTACCAAATTAAACTACCTCCTTTGTGGATGAAACTTAATTGACTTTATGTATGGAATACTGTCTTGAAATAGTAAAAGCCTTCCCTTACCCTTTCTAGCAAAGAAAAATTAACCTTTAGCAAGTAAAAACAAACCCAAACCCAAACAATAAGATTACTTACCAGTCAGCATAAAAATTTACTAAAGCAACATCAGCATTGTCTGAAATTGAAAGACAAAACCAAATAAACTAAGTTATTTGTAATAATTTTTACATAATTAAAGATACAGTTTCATTACGATCTTTGTCCAATATAAGGGTCCACTTAAAAAAACACAGTAACTTTTATCTCTCACTCAGAAACCTAGAGTCATGCACAGCTTATAGAATTTATGGGAAACTTTGTCTCTTTTCTCTGTATGCTTTATAAGTTCACTGCATCTTTTATTTTATGGAGACTGGGTCTCACTCTATTGCCCAGGCTGGAGTGCAGTGGCATGATCAAAACCCAGTGCAGCCTCAAACTCCTGGGTTGACATGATCCTCCCACCTCACCCTCCCAAGTAGCTAGGACTACAGGCAAACACCACCATACCTGGCTAACTTTTTTTTTTTTTTGACACGGAGTCTCATTCTGTTGCCCAGGCTGGAGTGCAGTGGTGTGATCTCGGCTTACTGCAATCTCTGCCTCCCGGGTTCACACCATTCTCCTGCCTCAGCCTCCCAAGTAGCTGGGACTACAAGCGCCTGCCACCACGCCTGGCTAATTTTTTTGTATTTTTAGTAGAGACGGGGTTTCACCATGTTAGCCAGGATGGTCTCGATCTCCTGACCTTGTGATCCGCCCGCCTCGGCCTCACCTGGCTAATTTTCGAATTTTTTTGTAGAGACAGGATCTGGTTATATTGCCCAGGCTGGTCTTGAACTCCTGGCCTCAAGCAACCTCCCACCTTAACCTTCCAAAGTGCAGGGATTACAGGCATGAGACATCACACCGGGCTCCATTCATTGCATCTTAAATGAATTTAAAGCAAACGGGAAATTAAGCCTAGATAAGGCAAGTAAGCTACTATCGTAAAAAGTAAAGTAGAATGATCTGTATTTTATTTTTTGATCTTCCATATTCACAACTGAGAATTAGTTCTGCAAATAAAATCCCATGTCACAGAAAAGACCTGTATAACTAAGTTATTTCTAAACCTCACATATCCCACCTAGTTGCAACAAGTAATCTACAACTAACAGTGTTGCACAAGACGCCAATTTTTTGGTTCCTATCCATTTAACAGTTACTCCCTCCTACAAAAAGAACAGCATCATTTGCATATCAGGATGTAAAGACATGAGAAAGATGTAGTGCTTTTTGTCTAACCCTAATTCAGAGAAACTTAAACTCCTCAAGCACTCATGAAAAAAAACAAAGATATTCTAGAATTTGAAAGATGACAGAAGTGAGAATGATATGTGAGTTTCAATTCCTTTCTTCCCTTTTTACCGTCAAGTTACTTTTTATATACTTGCTTATTTGCTCTAAAGCAGTGATTCACAAACTGTGGTTTCTGGACCAGAAACACCAACATCACCTGGGAACTCACAGAAATGCAAATCCTTAGGTAGGGGTCTAGCAGTTTCCTAGCAGTATAGATATTAAAAAGTGTTCCAGGTGATTCTGATACGTGCTAAAGTTTATGGAACCACTCCTCTAAAGAGACTCCGTAAGACAGGAATAGACTTTTAGCCTTTAAAGTTCCAGGAACATAATATATTACACTCAATGAACGTTGTAACTCCTTTTGCCTCTATTACATGCGTAAGATAGAGGGTTAAAAAAAGAAATTATTTATGCACACTGTACATTTTCTTAAAGCTCCTAAGTTATTATTTTCTATCAACCACATCTTCACCTTTCCTTTACTATTTTTAAAAAACAAGAAATGGTTTCTCTCAAGTTAATTATATCCATAACCACATTGTCAGCAAACAAACCATTCAGCAAAAAACTTAACAGGCCAAGTGTGGTGGCTCATGACTGTAATCCCAGCACTTTGGGAGGTCAAGATGAGAGGACTGCTTGAAGCCAGGAATTTGAGAACAGCCTGGGCAACACAGCGAGACCATGTCTCTACAAGAAAAATTTAAAATTAGCTAGGTGCAGTGGAGCATACCTGTAGTCCTAGCTAACTTGGAAGGTTGAGGAAAGAGGACTGCTTGAGCCCAGGAGGTCAAGGCTGAAGAGAGCTATATTATTATCATGCCACTGCACTCCAGTCTGAGTGACAAAGCAAGACCCTTTCTCTAAAACAAAAAATAAAAATAGTACTGAACTTAACTGGACCAATAACAATAAAAGAGATCAGAGCAGGCGATCTAATTAAAGGGAAAAAAGGAAAAAAAGTCAACACTGTGTCCCAAGGTCATTAACATTTAGTACTGTACAGTGAGAACTATTGGTCTCTAAGTAGGATTATCAAAACATTTCATGAATTGTTAAGAATGGTATCTACATCAAGTCAAAGAAATAAAAAAGACGAAAAGTAACCAAAAGTGCTTTGATAATTCAGAAAGTCATGGAATTAATCAGAATGCCAGCTCTTGATCTATGCTAGCTGAGATTTTATTGTGTGTGTGTGTTTTTAGAAAGAGAGTTTTAAACTAACTCTCTATAGAGAAGAGTACACTTAAAAAATATTGAGGTACTTACTTAAAATTTCATCTATATTCTCTGTATCAAGACTTGTTATTTCAGTTGTTACAGGAGTAAAAACCCAAGTTACCTGAAAATTTAAAAAATGAGAAATTAATAAATGTGTCCACAAAAGGCAAATACATAAAAGCGGAAAGTCTAAAAATAAAGTTGATTCCACTTGTTCCTTAGAAAATTATATATCAACTGAATTGAATCTTTATTATCTAGTCTAATCTTTCACTAGATAAATGAAATAGGAGAAATACTAGCTTCTCAAACCTAGAAATTGATCAAATAAAACTTTCTATACTTGCAAATATACAAAATAGCTTCTAAGGAATTAGGAAAACTGAGAATATACATATCTTTTCAAATTAATACTTTCAAGAACTTCATAGCACCACAAGAAAAAATGTATGAGTTTATCAGTGTTTCAAGTATAAACATAAAAACCAAAGCTAAGTCTGCTGATTCTATCCTGCCATGTTTCTAAGACAGAAGAAAATAATGAAGAATGTAAGAAAGACTTTTGCAAGTTGTAAACCAAAAGCCCTTCCTGTATAATTTTCACTTATTGGTGATAACAATGTGTTACATGAGAGGCTATTAAAAAGAAAATAAGAATGTTTTTGCATTTCAATGAACCTGAAATCCAAAATTAAAGTTCATCAAAGAAAATCTTAGCCTACCATCTGCAAAACAAAGAAAATATAAAATTTTAAACTAAACTAGCAAATGTTTACTTATTTTAAAAAGTAAAATTTAGTGTATTTTATTTTTAGTTTCCAACTTTAATCACTTGGTGTTTGCTGCCTGGAGAGTTTTTTGTTTGAAATAGAGTTTGTGTATGGAAATTGACTTACTAAATCATTGCTTTTTACTGAATGACAACTAACGTCAGGCTCTCATCAAAGTGCTGAAGATTATTCCTTTGCCCACCCATTTCCTGAATATTTCAGCACTTACAACAGACTTAAAACTTTTATAATTCACCAACAATTCAATCTAAATGCTATAAAGAGATACAATGATGCTAGTATATAAATAAGCCCAGCTAAATTTTAAAAATATTTCTGGGCTGGGTGTGGTGGCTCATGCCTGTAATCCCAGAACTTTGTGAGGCCGAGGCGGGCAGATCACGAGGTCAAGAGATTGGGACCATCCTGGCCAACATGGTGAAACCATATATATATGTATATTATACAAAAATTATTATATAATACAATTATATATTATATGTAATATAATTATATATTACAATTATATATTATATGTAATATAATTATATATTATATATAATTATATATATATTTCTATAGACTTATTCTTTTCTTAGGAAAGGCCTAAGGATAACAGTAAGTCTTATTTTTAAATTACTGTAACGGTGTAGCCAATAACTATCATGTCTGTTAGCAACCAATAAATTATACTCTCCTAAAAGTAGGCTAAATAATTGCAAATCTCTAAATATTTGACTTATAAAACTAATTTCATTATTTTCAGTGCCTCAAACATTAACTGTAAAGATCAGACTTCCCTCACTAGTCATTAGTTACTACTGATGGGGTTTAGGACACATTACTCCAAAATACAGCATGTTGGCATTTGAGGAAACAGCAGAAGCAAAAAGGTCTCCCTGACCTTCTCCTGCCCTTCTCCCCTAAAACAGGTCATAAAATAATTCTCTGACATTTCTCTAAAGTAGGTCTTAAGACTCCCCATAAAACCTCTAGACCCTGAGAAAAGGAATATCACAATCTCTGAGGACACAGAGATGCCAAAAAGAATCTGAACTAACAGTTCCCTCAGTTTATTACGATTAGATCATACCCGCTTTGTCCAGTCATATGTCTGTACAACTGTTCACTCTTCATCAACCTATGAATTTTTAAAGTTTTTCCCACTTCTTTGTGTTGTAATTTCTGAAGGCTCCCATGTCATATAAAACTTATATTAAATAAATTTGTATGCTTTTCTCTTGTTAGTCTACCTTTTATTATAGGAGTCTCATATATGACCTAGAGATGGGTAAGAAATCTTTTCTACTCCACATTATCAATGTCTTCATAACAGATTCTGCTTTCATAAGTATCTGACCAGTTCTACATAACTGTGGATCCCAATAATGTTGGTAACAGCAAGATTTTACACTTGTGTGCTAAAGAAAAACTCAAGAAGGCAGAAAAATATTATCATAGAACAATGAAGTTGGCATTATCAAAGTCAAGTCATTAAACAATTCAATAATATTTACAGTGTCTACTAGGTACTGAGGGCACAAATGCATACAGCATGGTGTGTGTTGCCTCAAATCTGGGTAAGTGGGATATCCATTGCTCAAACATCTATCATTTCTTTGTGTTGGGCTCCAAATCTACTCTTTTGGTTATTCTGAAATATTTTTGAAGAGTTAATTATCATCTATCAAAATATGTAGAGAGAATGAATATATGTTTAAAATCTAAAGTTAATAGTTTTTTACTAGCTGGGCACAGTGGCTCATGCCTATAATCCCAGCACTTCAGGAGGCCAAGGCAGGAGGACCCCTTGAGGCCAGAAGTTCAAAGACCAGCCTAGGCAACATAGCAAGACCCTGTCTCTACAAAAAAACTTAAAAAATTAGCCAGGCATGGTGGCACATGCCTGTATTCCTAGCTACTGGGGAGGCTGAGGCCACTGGATCACTTGAACCCAGAAGTTTGAGTTTGCAGTGAGCTATGATTGTGCCACTGCACTTCAGCCTGGATGACAGAACAGGACCCTGTCTCACAAAAAAAAAAAAAAAAAAAGAGAGAGAGAGAGACAAGGAAATTGCATTTTATCTTGAAACACTTACATGGGAAAAACATTTACATGCTAAGTAATGGCAAAAATGAGGCAATGATCAATTTGGCTATATTAAATAGATAACTATTACTTTAAACACACTGTGCTAATAAATATGCAAGTGGTAAGATTGGTATTTTGCTAACAGTTCTGTTTGTTAAGAGGGCCCAAAGTAAGAAAACTCTCTGACCCAGTAATCTCTGCTCCCTGTAGGGTGTAAAGGAGGCATTTTCCTGTTAGCTTATCATTAACATTTCTATTAATATGCAGTATGAAGGGAAAGACGTGTTGTTTATTTGAACTATTAGTAAGCTCCACTAGTCTGACAAATTGTTTCTTTTCATGTCAGCCCTGGGCAGCAACAAGATTCTCCCAGGAAAACATCTTCATGTGTCAAATGCTATAGTGCTTAAGTAAAATAAAGTATGACTCCAGACCATAAAGCTTTTGATAGGGATCATTAATATTTTTTCAATTTAGACTTGAATAAAACTTCTAAATTTATGTTAAAAACAAAAACATATGGAAATTTTCATAGATCTCAATAGTTATGAAGAATATAGTCTCTAATGATGAAATATTTAGACAACATATACAAATATACAGATATGAACTTAGGAAGTATTTTACAACTTGGTCATTCTCTCCAGTTTATTAGCTCATTTTCTTGCCAAGAAAGCAGAGCAGAGTGGCATCTTTAATCATCTCCCATAATTCACTAGATAAGTCCCTCCATGCATTTACTATACCAACTACTACATTTCAGCCTAGTGACGGGATCTTATATAAAAAGGCATACGAGTAAAATGGCAAATACCATACCCAAATTCACTTAAAAGACTAATAAAATTGAAAGGCTAGCTTTCAATAACAGGAGCTTCTTCAGCAAGGAAAGAATATTTTCTTCCGTTAGATGGTTATTAAAAATTTGGATCCCTCCCCGCTCTGAAAACCGAGAGCACTTTCTATAGGGTGTTAACATATTATTCCATCTTAAAGAAACAAATTAATTCCATCCTTAAATCAGTTATTTGTGCTGGTGTCTTACTTCCTCCAACAGACTGGGAGTACCTTGAAAGTAAAGACCACTTTATTCAATTTTGTATCCCACAGATCACTGTACCCTGTTTGTACACAAGAAACATTCAAATATGAACTAAATGAATGACTAGATGGATGAATAGGTAGATGATGCTAACACACTAAGAATTTAGAGAGACGATATTGGATATGAGAAGTAGGAGGAAAAGGTCCCGAAATGTAAATTGAGAACAAACATTTTAACATGTTTGAGGAAAATGAGGTTATCAAATAAAGTCTATACTATAATTTGGTTTTAAATATATAATAGCAAAAAGCACACCACTTGGTGATGAGTCACAGACTTAGAGGCAATCTCACAAAGGATCTTCCCATCTATTGCAGAAACCCCTCTTCATCACTCCTTAACAGTTGCCATAAACCCCTAGTAATTTCTTCTGGTTCCCCCAGCTGTTCTTTGGTATGATTTCCAGACACTTCAGCACATACAGTCACACTGCATAACAATGCTTTGGTTAATGAGAGGCTACATATATGACAGTGGTCCCATAAGATTATAATGAAGCTGAAAAATTCCTGGAGCCTCTTGATGTTTTGATAATCCTGACCCTGTGTAGGTCTAGGCTAATGTGTGTGTTTTTGTCTTGGTTTTCAACAAAAAAGCTAAAAAGAAAAAAATATTTTAATAAGGCTGGGCGCGGTGGCTCAAGCCTGTAATCCCAGCACTTTGGGAGGCCGAGACGGGTGGATCACAAGGTCAGGAGATCGAGACCATCCTGGCTAACA
>NW_012114944.1:5703796-5707679 GCF_000951035.1 Colobus angolensis palliatus
GTAGTAGGCTATACCATCTAGGTTTGTGTAAGTATATTCTATAACATTTGCACAATGACGAAATTACCTAATGACACATTTCTTAGAACATATCCCCGTCATCAAGCCATGCGTTACTGTACTATATACTTGAAAACTGCTAAGAGATTCTATAATAAATATTCTCACAACAATAAAAAAAATGTGAGGTGATAGACATGGTAATTAGCTTGATGTAATCATTTAACAATATATATATATCAAAATATCTCATTGTACATCATAAATATACACAATTTTTGTCAATTATACCCTAATAAAGCTGGGCAGTAGAAGAAAGCAAATCAACCATAAATTACCACAAAACAGAAGAAGAGTTATATTACATTAGTGGATAAAAATTTGACACTTCTTGTATGGAATTATAATTTGAGGTTGTTAATTCAGTCATGAAAATAAATTATTTGAGACTTTCAGGACTAGAGGCTAATAAAACATCAGGTAAAACAGGTTATCAAATACTACTTCTGTTAATAAGATTTCTAATTCATAGAAGCATTAGCTAGGCGTCAAGTGTAATTTCTTAGAATATCCTAGTAAATGAGTTTAGAAAACCAGAAGTATTTCTAGTGAGTTTGTTTATTTAAAGCTCAATATCTTAAAACCTTGATATTTCAAGTATGGTCTTTGAAACTGCCACACTGGTATCACCTACGAGCTTGTGAGAAATAGAGAATACTAGGCCCCACTCCAGACCTACTGAATGAGAAGCTCCATTCCAGTAAGATGCCCAGTTGATTCCTATGCACACTAAAGTTCAGGAACACTGTTTTGGAAATGAACTTTTTTTTACTCTAGGAGCAAGCGTGTAAATGCATTTTAAACACTGTACGATGTTTTTGATCCTCAAATATGAACACAAGCACAAGTAAGACTCACCTGTGACAACGCATTGACACGCAAATTGCTGTGCTTTTAGAAAAATGTAGAATGAATCTGTAACCTATCAGAGATGTACATAGATGTTAATTTTTTAAAGTATACTGTCTTCTGCTAAAAAAAAATAGCTTAAACAGATATTTCTGCATGAAATCACTGTCATAAAATAGAAGCTTCGATAGGGGACATTTCTTTCCCTGTGGTACTACTGTTCTCAGTTGGCAGGCATTCTGCTGCAATAGCTTAGTGTATTTTTGCTAAATCTTTCACTGACTTGCCTTTCTGTTGGGAGATTCTCAGAGCCCTTTCTTTACAACCTATGTCTCTCCTATAGCAAAAAACAAGCAATGGACCAGACAACAGTTATCTTCCATTTCTAATCTAGATTCACAAGTCAGCCTACCATCTGCCAAGTCCCAATGCCCTGAGACCTAGGCTGCTTCTCCTCCCTGGGGGTCACTTCTCTGACTCCAATCAGTCCACTCTTACTTTCAGTTTTGCATTAAGCTGGCAGGCAAGAGAAGTATAAAGATTTCCAGTTGGCTTCAAGGAGCAGGAGATGTTGAAATGTCCCTGGAGAAAACAAGTTGAAGCTGACAGGAACTATAAGGGCCTTGAAGTTGGGTATCAATCAAGGCACATCTCACACTATTCACATTCCCAGAAGCATTATAATGAACTAGAAGTTCAAAGAGAGGGGAAAAATTGGACTAAATATAGAATAACACTGGGAAGCTACTTTAACCCTTAAATTGTTCAGCAGTACAACCTTACTATAGCATCGGCGCAACCCATCTTGGTCATGTGAGAACCAATCTGCATTTATAAAGAAACACTAGAAGAATTATAAGATTTCTTCATTAAATAAGTCAAAATATGATGCAGAAATTTGAGAAAACAAATATCATACCCCAAAAAAGTTCAAATATAGATAATACAAACCCTTAATCTCAAATTCTGCCAATAAAAACAATCATGGACAAATAAAAAGAAACAAAATCTGTTGCAATTCATACTTTTTCTTAAATTTTAGTTATTTGATCATGCACGAATTTCCATTAAAACCTGATGTTATTTGTGTTTCGTTCTTCAGTGTATTTAAAATTGAGATTAACTAATTTACCTGGAATAGACAATGTATTTTTCTCTGACCTTCGAAGAGGATATTTTTGTTACAAAAAGCTTTTCAGAGCTGGGGGTGAACTTCTCAATGTGTGGAAAAAATTATTCTCTTAAAATCACCACATTTTGCTCTTCTAAAACTCAAACTTCTAGCAATGGCAGTGCTAACAAAGCATGGGAATTGAAGAGAAGTCAAGATAAGAATTGTGACCATTCTACTTTGTGCTGCACTGTAATTCTTACCCAGGATACTTGATGAGAGAAAGTTACCTTAAGAGAATCTACATACGTGTTGGTACATACATCTTTTGTTCACTTACTCATTCCGCAAATATTTCACTGAGTCATCACAGCGTCAACATGCTAGACGCTGTGAAAAACATAATTTGTACATGGTTACATTAATCTTATGAACTTCATTTTCACATTAAAAATAAGAGAGAGAAAGAAGGTTCTCTCATTCAAATATTTTAAGAGTCATCCATAATTCCTGCAAAGTCATTATATACTCTCTAAAGAATATAACTGCTGGGCATTAAACCATGAGATTACTTGTATGTCAGTACTCTCTTTTTGCCTGGGCTTTCATGAAGCTTTGAATTAAATTTAGTGCAGAATGAACGTGTATCCACACTGTTACTGAACAATCTTTTAACATCACTAAAAGTGGGACAACCAAGTATTCTGCTTCTTGATGGGATGCAAATACAAAAGAGAAAGCACCACTTGTAAATATTCTTAACAACAACCAATTTGAACATTATCTCAATCTAATCGAGTCCAAGAAGCTAGTGCATAAGAAACAGTGGCTACGGAGAAACATTTTGTAAAATGACACCATGAGGATGCAAGCTGCCATATCAGATGACAGGAAATTTTGCAGAAAACAATGATAGCCTATCTTCATTTGGCCTCCCCACAGAAGTAGACTCTGAGACAAGGAGTTAAGTACAAGGAGTCAAGTATTTGGGAGATAAAGGAGAAACAGAGAAGCAAGACAGGGACAGAAACTCAGGCAATATACTATAGCAGGTGAGCTATAGTATTGGTATACTAAACTTTGGAAATACCAATGTTTTCATTAACTTTTAAACAATTTTTCAAAGTTTATATTCAACAGATTGTGGTACCTCCTAAATTATATATATATATATATATATTTTTTTTTTTTTTGAGACAAGATCTTGCTTTGTTACCTAGGCTGGAATGCAGTGGCACGATCTCGACTCAATGTGACCTCCACCTCCTGGGCTCTAGCAATCCTCCCACCTCAGCCTCCCAAGTAGCTGGGACTACAGGCGTGTGCCACCACATCCAGCTAACATATAATAATCTTTAGCCCTTTTACTAGCTGTTGCTGTTGGCACACACATTTCTATACTTCAAAGTATGAGGAAAATATCTCCTATATGTCAAAGAATGCCTTTACTTCATTACTAAACATGTGGCCCTGACTGTTTTTGGGTGAGTAAATGGCCTTTAAGGAAAAACTGTCTTCAGTGAAACCTTGGGTTACTTATTTTCCACATTCACTTAGTTTCAGAATTACTCTAAGACTACCTAGTTTCTTATTCTTAAGTAGAGTACTGTACATATTCTTGGGTAAAAATATTTTCATTACCAAATCCCCTAATGATTCTATCACTATATACATCCCAAGTATTAATCCACTGCTGACTTTAAAGATCTGTATTTTTTGGCTGGGCACAGTAGCTCATGCCTGTAATCCCAGCACTTTGGGAGGCCGAGGCAGGCAGATCACCTGAGGTCAGGAGTTCGAGAGCAGCCTGGCCAACAGGGTGAAAACCTGTCTCTACTAAAAATACAAAACATTAGCCGGGCA
>NW_012114944.1:5709444-5721767 GCF_000951035.1 Colobus angolensis palliatus
CCTACCTCACCCTATAAAAGGCCCCTGATACCTGCCCTGGGCACGACTTCCTCGGCCCTCCTCCTAGAGGACAGGTGAACCTCGCTCACGAGCCCAGTAAAGGCTACCTCAGCTACCTCAGTTCTCATCTGCCTCGTGTCTGCTTGCTCGGCTCCCCATTACATTACACTGGTGCCGAAAACCCAGGAGGAGACCTCTCCCTGGACCCCTGCCAGTTCGGGCAGGCTCTCCTCTCCCTGAGCCAGGACCTCCTCTCCGAGCTGGGAGCCCTTTCACCAAATCCAAGACTCAATTCGATCACTGCTGGGTACGTTTTCCCCCGTCCTGCAGGCTCCGGGAGCCTGCCCGAAAACACGGCCGCGTCAGGGCTTCCCCCGTCCGCCCCTGTCGGTCACTTGTGACCCTGGCACCGGGGACTAGGAGACATCCAACCTCCCCGGAAGCCACCCTACCCTGCACTCCACGTGGCAGTGGGAGGACGCTCCTATTGCCTCTGGACTGCCCGCCTCAGGATCATGGGGGCTGCCCAGTTCAAACTGGACCGAAAATCCCCTCTGGGGTGCCTCTTGGCTAATCTCCAGACTTTAGGTCTAAGCCAAGACCTAAAACAAAAGCGGCTTATTTTCTTCTGCACAGTGGCATGGCCACAGTATAAATTAGATAGTCAGTCTCAGTGGCCTGCAGAAGGCACTCTAGACTTTAATATCCTCACAGATCTGACCAACTTTTGCAAGAGGCTAGGCAAATGGTCCGAGGTACCCTACGTTCAGGCCTTTTAGGACTTGCGTTCCCGCCCAGACCTCTGTGCCCGATGTTCGTTGGCCCAGGTCTTGCTCGCGAACTCTACTCCCTCAAGCAAGGAGAAGGACGATTCCTCCTCTTTCTCTGAGCCCCCTGATACTCTTTCCCTGCTCCCTCTTCGGTCCCCCGCTCAACCTCCCCCTTACACTGACTCGTCATCATCTCCGTCCTCGTCGGCGCCACCCCTTCTCTCCACTCCTCCTGTGTCCCCACCAAACCTGACGGACCCTGTCTCTCCTACCTCTTCCTCCTCCTGTGTCCCCACCAAACCTGAAGGACCCTGTCTCTCCTACCTCTTCCTCCTCCTCGCCTGTCTCAGCCCATACCTGGTCCAGGACCAACCTCCTGTGCCCCTTGCAGGAAGTGGCAGGCGCTGAAGGAGTGGTCTGGGTCCATGTGCCGTTTTCGCTGGCAAACCTGTCTAAGATTGGAGTGTGTAGGCTCTTTCTCGGCCAACCCCACTCTGTATATCAAAGAGTTCAGATACCTATGCCAGGCGTATGACCTCACCTGGCATGATCTCCATGTCGTTATGACCTCAACCCTGTCCCCTGAGGAACGGGAATGTATCCTAGCGGCAGCCAGGCAACACGCTGACCAGGTTTATTTAACTGACCCCGCCATGCCAGTCAGCACCAAGGCGGTGCCCTCGGCCGAGACTGACTGGGACTACCAGGTTGGGCAGGCAGGCCACCGCCGCCGAGACATGATGGTCCAGTGCCTTCTTGCCGGCATGCAGGCAGGCTCCAATAAGTCAGTCAACTTTGATAAATTAAAGGAGGTAGTCCAAGACTCAGATGAGAATCCGGCCGTTTTTCTTAACCGACTGACTGAGGCACTCATTCAGTACACCTGCCTTGACCCTGCCTCCCCCGCAGGAGGAACCGTCTTGGCTACGTACTTTATTTCTCAGTTGGCTTCAGATATCCAGAAAAAATTTAAAAAGGTGGAGGACGGCCCTCAAACTCCCATCCAGGATTTAGTCAAACTGGCCTTCAAAGTCTACAACTCCAGGTAGGAAGCAGCTGAGGCCCAGCGACAGGCCAGGCTAAAACAGAAGGTACAACTCCAAACCCAGGCCTTGGTAGCAGCCCCGAGGCTGGCTGGCTCCAGGAGCTCTCAGAGAGGAGGTACTCCCCAAGCGCCACTTGGTGGCTGCTTCAAGTGCGGCAACGAAGGCCACTGGGCCAAGCAGTGCCCCAACCCTAAGGAGCCAACTCGCCCCTGTCCGAGTTGTCGGCAGATAGGCTACTGGAAGTCAGACTGCCCCAACCTGAAGACGGTCGCTACGCCTCCACGTGACGACCCTCCTCCAGGTACTGGAGGTGTCTTCCAGCTCCTCGATACCAACGAAGATTGAAGAGGCCCAGACTCAGGAACCCCTCTTACTCTCGCCGAGCCCAGAGTTATGCTCCAGGTAGCGGGTAGGTCCATATCCTTCCTTATGGATACGGGGGCTACCTACTCTGTTTTGCCTTCCTTCAGTGGCCCCAGCCATCCCTCTGCTGTCATGGTCATGGGAATTGATGGCACTCCCTCCACCTACCGCCAGACTCCTCCTCTGTCTTGCCGCCTGGATGGCTCCCTTTTCTCGCACTCATTTCTCATCATTCCTTCGTGCCCAGTCCCTTTGTTAGGACGAGACCTCCTCTCCAAGCCAGGGGACTCAGTTCACTTCTGGCCCAACCCCTCCCTGCACCTCGCATTCCTCTTTCCCCTCCTCTCACCTGATAAACCCCACCAGGCTGACACCCCACTCCTGCTTCCGGTCACCATTAACCCTAAGGTGTGGGATACCTCCACCCTGATCATTGCCCAGCACCATACTCCAGTCCGCATCCGGCTGAAGGACCCCTCCAAGTTTCCCTCTAGACCCCAGTTCCCCATTTCCCTTGAGCACCGACAGGGACTCAAACCCATCATCACGTGCCTGCTCCAGCAGCACATTCTGGTCCCTGCCAACTCACCAGGCAATACTCTTATCCTGCCTGTACGGAAAAGCTCCGGGGCCTACCACCTCATGCAGGATCTACGCCTCATCAATGAGGCAGTAGTACCCACCTTTCCAGTTGTTCCTAAGCCATATATACTTCTCTCACACATTCCCCCTGATACCACTCATTTTACTGTCCTTGACCTAAAGGATGCCTTCTTCACCATTTCCCTACATCCTGACTGTCACTTTCTGTTTGCCTTTACATGGGAAGATCCAGACACTCATAGTTCTTCCCAGCTGACTTGGACTGTTTTGCCTCAAGGGTTCCAAGATAGCCCCCATTTTTTCGGACAGGCACTGGCACAGGATGTTAGCCTCTGTCCCCTTACCCACAGCACACTATTGCAATATGTAGATGACTTATTACTATGTAGTCCCTCCTGGGAGAGGTCCCTTGCGGATACTGCTACACTTTTAAATTTTCTTGGTGACCGAGGTTATCGGGTTACCCTGGCCAAGGCTCAGCTTTGCACCCCTTCTGTCACCTACCTATGCATACTCCTCACACCCACTACAAAAAGCCTCACGGCGGATAAAATAAGCCTCATCGAAACTCTCCAGCCTCCTCAGGATACGGAAGAGATCTTATCCTTCCTAGGACTGGTAGGGTATTTCAGGCATTGGATTCCCAACTTCGGGGTCGTAACCAAGCCCCTCTAACAGGCTGCCAAGGAAGCACCCACTGGACCGCTGTCCAACCCCTCATTGGTTGCCAACTCTTTCAAGAAGCTTCAGGACTGTCTTCTTTCTGCCCCTGCTCTCTCTCTCCCCAACCCCCTTCGGCCTTTTCATCTATTCACTGAGGAGCGTCAAAAGGTAGCTACTGTCCTCCTAGCCCAGCCGGTTGGATCCACATACCAGGCTGTGGCCTATCTCTCCAAGCAGTTAGACCCCATGGTCCAGGGCTGGCAACCTTGTTTGCGAGCCCTGGCGGCTGCCACAGAACTTACCAAGGAGGCCCTCAAGCTCACCCTAGGACATTCTCTTACTGTCTACTCTTCTTACCGACTGTCAGATCTCATCACATACAAGTGTCTCAGCCACCTCACCCCGTCCCGGCTTCAACAGTTCCACCTGCTATTCATTGAAAATCCTCACATCACCCTCACCACCTCACCCCCTCTAAACCCTGCTACCCTCTTGCCCACTCCAGGGTGTGATTCCGCCCCCGCACATTCCTGCCCGGAGGTTCTCACCACCTTGCCACCTGCCCACCTCGGTCTTTCCGAACAGCCATTAGAACACCCAGACCATACCCTGTTCATGGACAGGAGTTGTCTTAACCCCTGATGGCCACCGGCAGGCGGCATACGCTGTCATAACAGCAACCCAGACGGTCGAAACCAGGCCCCTTGCCTTTAGGCACCACCTCCCAGAAGGCTGAACTCACTGCCCTTACTAGTGCCTTACTTCTTTCCAAAGGGCAGAGACTCCAAATATGCCTGCCTTATTGCACACACCCACTCCCTTCTCTGGCAAGAGTGTGGGTTCCTTACCACCAAAGGGACGCCAGTAGTCAATGGACCACTTATAAAGAGGCTGCTTGATGCTCTCCAGGCCCCCAAGGAGGTAGCCATCATCCACTGTAAAAGCCACCAGCATTCTAAGGACCCTGTGTCACAGGGTAACAACCTAGCTGATTCCACTGCACGGGCCACCGCCCTCACTTCCTCCCCTACCCCAGCGCCTTTACTCTTTCTTTTGCCCACATATTCCCCCGACTACTCTCCCCAGGAGCTTCAAACCCTCATGGCCCATCCCAGTGCTACCCAGAGCGAGGATGGGTGGGTGTTCATTGACAGTCGAGTAGCGCTCCCTCAGACTCAGGCAGTGCTTATATTGACCGACATACACCACTCTCTCCACATAGGGCCTAAGGCTATGTATAACTTCCTGGAACCCATCCTTCACCTCCCCTCACTGCAGGCCCAAATTAGGAAGGTACATCAGCAATGTGCCACCTGTTCGGCTGCTAACCCCCAAGGTGGACTCAGGCGCCCAGGGCCCACTCATCAGCTAAGGGGTCACCAGCCAGGGGAAGATTGGCAACTTGATTTTACCCACATGCCCCGCCATAAAAAATTCCGCTATCTGCTGACCCTGGTTGACACCTTCTCAGGATAGATCGAGGCTTTCCCAACCACCCGGGAAACTGCAGATGTCGCGGCAACCACTCTCCTAGAGCACATCATCCCCAGGTTTGGTCTCCCACGAGCCATCCAATCAGACAATGGTCCGGCCTTCATTTCCAAACTCACCCAGCAGGTGGCGGCTGCACTCCAGATTACCTGGAAGCTCCACATTCCCTACCAACCACAGTCGTCTGGAAAGGTAGAACGCGCAAACGGTCTCCTTAAACTACATCTAACCAAACTCACTCTAGAAACTTGCCTCTCGTGGGTAACTCTCCTTCCCTTGGCTCTCACTCATCTTAGGGCAGCTCCGCAGGCCCCCACAGGGCTCAGCCCTTTTGAGCTGCTGTACGGACACCCATTCCTCTTCCAGGAGCTGCCAGCCCTCTCCCCTCCCTTAGGCTCCTACCTCCCTTACTTAACCCTCCTTCTCGAGCTTCTGAGAAAACACGCGGACCGGTGTCTCCCTGCACCCGCTTCTCCAACCCTTGAGAATCCCGCCATCGTAGCACCTGGAGACCTGGTCCTGGTCAAGCAGCTGCAACCCCAAGCCTTATCTCCACGGTGGGAAGGACCATACACCGTAATCCTCACCACTCCCACCACTGCCAAGCTCCTTGGTCTTTCCTCCTGGTATCACCTGTCCCAGCTGAAAAAGGCACTCACCCAACATGATTCCAATTGGACCACTCAGGTTGTTACCCCTACCAAGTTACGACTCACACGCACAGGTAACGACCCTCTGCCTAACCTTCCTCAGCCATCTAGTCCTCCCAGGTCTAGATAAGACTCCTGCCCAAACTCCCCCCACCAATCCATTCCGATGGAGGTTCTACCTTACCGAGACCTGGACCCAGGGAGATCGCATGAGCTCCCTCACCATAGCCACAGTAGACTGCCAGCCTCAAGGGTGCCAAAGCCAAGAAACCCTTAATATCTCCTCCTTCCAGAGTATGCCCCAGAAGTACCCCTCTCTGTACCCAGTCATTTGTTTCACATATGATCAGACGAACAACGCCTGTCGATCCACTTGGGTTGAAAACAGTGGAGGCTGCCCTTATCACTACTGCAACATGCACAAGACCATTCTGGATACCAAAGAAATCCTCTGGTAGCAGCCCACTTCCTCTGTGCAACTGACTAGGAGTGACAAGTATGACAAGTCTACATTCTTCCTCACCATCCCTGACCCTTGGGACTTGAGGTGGGTGTCGAGGGTTGAGGCCCGCCTTTACCAAAGGGGTCCATGACTCTTATCCTGTGGCCCAACTCAGGATCTTTAGGGCCTACATCAGGGTCGTAAGCAGCCTTGTCAGCCTGGCCTCTGACACCAAACAACAGGAGAAAGCCATCTCAGCTATAGCCAACCCAGGCAGCAAGCTCCAGGACAGCAGCAACCCTTTTTCCTGGCTAACCTTAGTCAGGGAAGGGGCTCAAGTAGTACACATGGCCGGGGTACACAACATCTCTTGTTGTTTCCTGTGTGCAGCCTTGAATAAGCTCCCACTGGTTGTGGTACCCTTACCCAGCCCTTTTAACTCCTCTAACCTAACCCCCTCCTTTCCCCTTCCCGGCCGAACCCTGGGAGAGGCCCCCTTGTTCCGAGACCTGCTTAGGCAACAACTCCCCTTTTGCTACTCCACCCCCATTGCCTCCTGGTGCAACCAGACCGGATCTGCACCTCCAAATCTAACCGCCCCTCCAAGTGGGTATTTTTGGTACAATTCCACCCTGTCAAAAACCCTCCATGCTCCCAACACTACCCTATGCATTCTCACCTCCCTAGTCTCCAGCCTCACCCTTTACAGTGAGGCTGAGCTATCCTCCCTCCTGCTCTCTGCCCACCCCCACCAGGCAAGGGCAGTATTCCTTCCACTGATGATCGGGGTCTCTTTAGCCTCATCCCTCATAGCCTCCGGCCTAGGAACCGGAGCCCTAACTCATTCTGTCCGGACCTCTCAAGACCTTTCAGCCCGATTACAGGTAGCAATCGGAGCTTCTGCGGAGTCCTTGGCCTCCCTCCAACGACAGATCACCTCGGTTGCCCAGGTGGCAGCCCAAAACTGTCGGGTACTCAACCTCCTTACGTCCTATAAGGGCGGCACCTGCATGTTCCTCAGTGAAGAATGTTGCTACTACATCAATGAGTCAGAAAAACCTTGGATCAGTCTCCTCACTCTAGAAGAGATTCGGGAAGGGCTCCACCAGAAAAACCTTGGATCAGGGCCCTCACTTGGGTGGTGGCAGACGTCTATGGCTGGTTGGGTCCTACCCTTTCTAATCATTAGCTTCTTGATACTCATAGCTCTCTGTGTCCTCCACTTCATCCAGGACCACATGAAAGATGTCTCCCGGGTCACTTTCAATCAGATGCTATCCACCCCTATACCCAAGTACCGACCTCTGAAGAACCCCACGACGGCCTATATCAGCAGGAAGCAGCCAGATGAACATGTTGCCCCTTTTTCTTATTAGAAAGAGGTCGGAATGTTAGGCAGGAACCTAGACCCAACATGGCGGTATCACCCAATATGGCAGGTCCTTTGTTAGGACTTCCCACCCTTCACTTCCTGCTAAGACTTTCAGCAGGTGAAAAAAGCCCACGCCCACCAAAACCCCCCGGCTCTGCGCAAACTCCTGGACACGTCATTCCTCAGAAATAGAAACCTAACTCAGGAAACTGAAACCTACAGACTCCGCCTACCTCACCCTATAAAAGGCCCGATACCTGCCCCGCACGCAACTTCCTGGGCCCTCCTAGAGGACCGGTGAACCTCGCCCGTGAGCCCAATAAAGGCTACCTCAGTTCTCATCTGCCTTGTGTCTTCTTGCTTGGCTCCCCAATACATTACAATTATGATTAAACTACAATTGACCTTCTGCAGTCTATGAGTTGGGAGTCAAGAGACCTAAGTTTTAGTACCAGTTCTACCACTCACAGTGTCAACTTAGGCATGCATTTCTCTACCTTCTGACCTCAGATTTCTATTTGTCCATAAATAAGCTGAACTAATAATCTAAGGCTGCTTTTGATTCTGATGTTCTAAGATTCAGGAGAGATGCAGATATGCCTTCTTTCTGTGGAATTTGTCTTCCATTGAAGAGAAGCATTAAAATCATTACTGGACTTTTTTGACAAATACACAGCAACAGAAATTTTCAATCACATTTTACATAGGTGACACTACCTATACTAACCTCTAAGAAGTTAATATCCAAATGTGTGTTATCATCTAACAGCAGAGGCTTTTCAAACTTTTTTTGACCATGATTCACAGCAAGAAATACACTTTACACCGTAGTCTAGTAAACAGAAACACAAATAAAAGTTTCTCAAAACTACATTCAATGCACAGTAATATTTTCTATTCCTATCCTTTTAATTAATGTTGAATGTAAGCCCAAAATGTATCCCAGTTTGCAGTTCCAAAAATACTGCTCTAAAGACTATTATACACTTATTCAAACAATACTGCTCAAAATATTTTGGAGAGAAAGTCTCCTTTGGAAGTCCCTTAAAAAGCCATGATCCACGCTTTTCAACACACTCCATCATTACAAAGCTAAGACTTTTGGGGATTAATCTTTCTGAAAAGGTAAATTTCACTAGAGCTAAATGTACAAAGTGGGTTATCACAGGGGTCCCCAAACCCGAACCAGTACTAGTCCACAGTTTTGTCCTGAAACTATCCTCCCCACCCCCATCAGTCTTCCACAAAACCAGTGCCTGGTGCCAAAAACGTTCAAGACTGCTGGGTTATCACACTAAATAACACTATCCAGAATAGTCTGACTCATGTAGAGCTCTGGCATTGGTTAATTAATCACGGTGTTACTAGGAGTGAAATTGATAGGAAGCCTACTGTATTCCTACTTAATTTATATAAGGAAAAAACTTGTAGGTCGAATGGACAAAAGACTAATTTGAATTATAAACCGAGAATCATGGCCCCTCAATCAATTTCCAGACTTGAGCCAGTTTATAGACCCAGAATCCCTTGAATGAAGGGGAGGCTGGGACCCTTTGAGGAAGGACCCCACTACACTACCAACAATTTATGCAGTGAATCTTTCTCCCATCCTTCCCCAAGGAGACCTCCGGCCTTTTACCAAGGGAACTGTGCATTGGGGAAAGGGAAATGATCAGACATTTTGGGGACTACTGGACACTGGATCTGAGCTGACATTGATTCCAGGGGACCCAAAATGCCATCATGGTCCTCCAGTTAAAGCAAGGGCTTATGGAGGTCAGGTTAATGGACTTTTAGCTCAGGTCTGACTTATAGTGGGTCCAGTGGGTTCCCAGACTCATCCTGTAGTCATTTTCCAGGTGCCAGAATGCCTAATTGGCAGAGACATACTTAGTAGCTGGCGGAACCCTCACACTGGCTCCCTGACTGGTAGAGTGAGGGCAATGATGGTGGGAAAGGCCAAATGGAAGCCATTAGGGCTGCCTCTACCTAGAAAAATGGTAAGTCAAAAACAATATCGCATCCTTGGAGGGACTACATAGATTAGTGTCACCATCAAGGACTTGAAAGATGCAGGGGTGGTGATTCCCAGCACATCCCTATCTGGCCTGTGCAGAAGACAGATGGATCTTGGAGAATGACAGTGGATTATCGTAAGCTTAACCAAGTGGTAACTCCAACTGCAGCGGCTGTACCAGATGTGGTTTCATTGCTTGAGCAAACTAACACATCTCCCAGTACCCAGTATGCAGCCACTGATTTCACAAATGCTTTTTTTCTCCATTCCTGTCCATAAGGCCCACCAGAAGCAATTTGCCTTTAGCTGGCAAGGCCAGCAATATACCTTTACTGTCCCACCTCAGGGGTCTATCAACTCTCCAGCTTTGTGTCATAATCTTATTCAGAGAGACCCTGATCACTTTTCACTTCCACAGATATCACACTGGTCCATCACATTGATGACATTATGTTAACTGGATCCAGAGAGCAAGAAGTAGCAAACACACTGGACTTATTGGTGAGACATTTGCATGCCAGAGGATGAGAAATAAATTCGACTAAAATTCAGGGAACTTCTACCTCAGTAAAATTTCTAGGATTCCAGTGGTGTGGGGCCTGTCAAGATATTCCTTCTAAGGTGAAGGATAAGTTGATGCATTTGGCCCCTCCTACAATCAAGAAACAGGCACAATGCCTAGTGGGCCTATTTGGATTTTGGAGGCAACACATTCCTCATTTGAGTGTGTTACTCTGGCCCATTTATTGAGTGACTCAAAAGGCTGCCAGTTTTGAGTGGAGTCAAGAACAGAAGACGGCTCTGCAACAGGTCCAGGCTGCTGTGCAAGCTGTTCTGCCACTTGGGCCATGTAATCCAGCAGATCCAATGGTGATTGAGGTCTCCGTGGCAGATAGAGATGCTGTCTGCAGCCTTTGTCAGACCCCTATAGGTGAATCACAGTGGAGGCCTCTAGGATTTTGGAGCAAGGCCCTGCCATCTTTTGCAGATAACTACTCTCCTTTTGAGAGACAGCTCTTGGCCTGTTACTGAGCTTTGGTGGAAACTTATGTTTGACTATTTAGCCATTAAAGTGGGTGGTGCACAGCAGCATTCCATCATTAAATGGAAGTGGTACATACATGATCAGGCTCAAGCAGGTCCTGAAGGCACAAATAAGTTACATGACAAAGTGGTTCAAATGTCCATGGTCTCCACTCCTGCCACCCTACCTTCTCGTCCCCAACCTGCACCGATGGCCTCTTGGGGAGTTCCCTATGATCAGTTGACAGAGCAAGAGAAGATTAGGGCCTGGTTCACAGATGGTTCTGCACGACATGGAGGCACCACCCAAAAGTGGACAGCTGCAGCACCACAGCCCCTTTCTAGGACATCCCTAAGGGATAGCATGAAGGGAAATCTTCCCAGCAGGCAGAACTTCAAGCAGTGTAACTGGCTGTGCACTTTGCATGGAAGGAGAAATGGCCAGATATGTGATTATATACTGATTCATGGGCTGCAGCCAATGATTTGGCTGGATGGTCAGTGACTTAGAAGCAGCATGACTGGAAAATTGGTGACAAGGAAATTGGGGGAAGAGGTATGTGGATGGACCTCTCCGAGTGGTCAAAAATTGTGAAGATATTTGTATCCCATGTGAGTGCTCACCAATGGGTGACCTCAGCAGAGGAGGATTTTAATAACCAAGTGGATAGGATGATCCATTCTGTGGATACCACTAAGCCTCTTTCCCCAACCACCCCTGTCATTGCCCAGTGGGCCCCATGAACAAAGTAGCCATGGCGGCAGGGATGGAGGTTGCACATGGGCTCAGCAACATGGATTTCACTCACCAAGGCTGACCCACTGCTGAATGCCCAATTTGCCAGCAGCAGAGACCAACACTGAGCCCTCAATAAGGCACCATTCCTTGGGGTGATCAGCCAGCTACCTGGTGGCAGGTTGATTATACTGGACCTCTTCTATCATGGAAAGGGCAGAGGTTTGTCCTCACTGGAACAGACACTTACTCCAGATATGGGTTTGCCTATCCTGTACACAATGCTTCTGGCTTCTGGCAAGACTACCATCTGTGGACTCATGGAATGCCTTATCCACTGTTATGGTATTCCACACAGCATTGCCTCTGACCAAGGTGCTCACTTTACGACTAAAGAAGTGTGGCAGTGGGCTCTTGCTTATGAAATTCACTGGTTAGCATGTTCCCATCATCCTGAAGCAGGTGGATTGACAGAACGGTGGAATGGCCTTTGAAGTCACAATTACAATGTCAACTAGGTGACAATACTTTGCAGGGCTCGGGCAAAGTTCTCCAGAAGGTCATGTATGCTCTGAATCAGCATCCAATATATGGCACTATTTCTCCCATAGCCAGGATTCACAGGTCCAGGAATCAAGGGGTGGAAGTGGCACCACTCACCATCACCCCTAATGATCCACTGGCAAAATTTTTGCTTCGTGTTCCTACAACATTACATTCTGCTGGCCTAGAGGTCTTAGTTCCAGAGGGAGGAATGACACAACAACAATTCCATTAAAGTGGAAGTTCAGGTTGCCAGCTGGACACTTTGGGCTCCTCCTACCTTTAAGCCAACAGGCTAAGAAGGGAGGTACAATGTTGGCTGGGGTGACTGACTCAGACTATGAAGATGCAATCAGTCTACTACTCCATAACAGAGGTAAGGAAGAGTATACATGGAATACAGGAGATCTGTTAGGGCATCTCTTAGTATTACTATGCCTTGTGATCAATCACAACAGCCCAATTCAGGTAGGACTACAAATGGCCCAGACACTTCAGGAATGAAGGTTTGGGTCACTCCACCAGCAAAAAAAAAAAAAAAAAAAAACACCAGGAAAAAAAAAAAAAAAACAACCACCAGGAAAAAAAACCCATAACCTGCTGA
>NW_012114944.1:5721839-5750896 GCF_000951035.1 Colobus angolensis palliatus
AAAAAAAAAAAAAAAACACAACCACCAGGAAAAAAAACCCATAACCTGCTGAGGTGCTTGCTGAAGGCAAAGGAAATACAGAATGGGTAGAAGAAGGCAGTCATCAATACCAATTACGACCACATGGCCAGCTGCAGAAATGAGGACTGTAATTGTCATGAGTATTTCCTCCTTCTTTTGTTAAAAACATCTTTGTGCATGTATACACTTGTACTAAGAAAATATCTTCAGACCAGGCATGGTGGCTCATGCTTGTAATCCCAGTACTTGGGAGGCCAAGGCGGGTGGATCATCTGAGATCAGGAGCTCAAGACCAGCCTGGCCAATGTGGTGACACCCTGTCTCTACCAAACGTACAAAAATTAGCTGGGCGTGGTGGCAGGCGCCTGTAATCCCAGCTACTAAGGAGGCTGAGGTAGAAGAATGGCTCAAACCTGAGAGATGGAGGTTGCAGTGAGCTGAGATTGCGCCACTGTACTCCAGCCTGGGTGACAGAGCAAGACTCTATCTAAAAAAAAAAAGAGAGAAAAAAAAGGGCCAGGTGCAGTGGCTCACGCCTGTAATGCCAGCACTTTGGGAGGCAGTGGTGGGTGGATCGCCTGAGGTCAGGAGTTTGAGACCAGCCTGGCCAACATGGCGAAACTCCGTCTCTACTAAAAATATAAAAATTAGCTGGGTGTGGTGGTGCATGCCTGTAATCCCAGCTACTTGGGAGGCTGAGGCAGGAGAATCCCTTGAACTCAGGAAGCAGAGGCTGCAGGGAGCCAAGATCATGCTATTGCAATCCAGCCTGGGTGACAAGAGCAAGACTTCATCTCAAAAAAAAGAAAAAAAGAAAAGAAAAAAAAATCTTCTATTTCCTTTAACACGTGACATAAGATTTATTGACTTCATATCAGCATTTAAGTATTGTTAACTTGATGTAGTAGTATTTGGGTTGGGGACTGGTGCATTTCCGGTTGTATGAAGGATAGTTGTATCATGTTAGGCATAACTATGACCTTATCATTGTCTTTATTTAAAGATTATGTATGATCTCAGGAGATGTATATGGTTTAAGTTGACAAGAGGTGAATGTGTGATGGTTAACACTGACTGTCAACTTGATTGGCTTGAAGGACGCAAAGTATTAATCTTGGGTATGTCTGTGAGGGTGCTGCCAAAGGAGATTAACATCTGAGTCAGTGGGCTGGGAAAGGCAGACTCACCCTTAATCTGGGTGGGCACCATTTAATCAGCTGCCAGCATGGCCAGGATATAAAGCAGGCAGAAAAACGTGAAAAAGCTAGACTGGTTTAGCTTCCCTGCCTACATCCTTCTCCAGTGTTGGATGCTTCCTGTCCTCAAACAACTGACTCCAAGTTCTTCAGCTTTGGCATTCAGACTGGCTCTGCTTGCTCCTCAGCTTGCAGACAGCCTATTGTGGGACCTTGTGATTGTGTGAGTTAATACTCCTTAATAAACTCCCCTTTACACACACACCACACACACAAACACACACACACACACACACACACACAGATACCCTATTAGTTCTGCTTTTCTAGAGAACCCTAATACAAACATATTGTTCACTGTCACTATGCCTGGCTGACACTCTTATTAACAGGACTCTTTCAGTAGTCTAAGAAATGATCAAATGTGAAAGCCATAAAAATATATATTATAAGTTTTAATTTTGTTTATATCATGAGATGTAAAGAAAGCACTGGAAAACAGAATCAGGTCAGGCACAGTGACTCATGCCTGTAATTCCAGCACTTTAGGAGGCAGAGGCAGGAGGATCTTGAGGCCAGGAGTTAGAGACCAGCCTTGTCAGCATGGCAAGACCCCTCTCTCACTGCAAAAATAAAAAATTAACAGGGCATAGTGGTACATGCCTATAGTCCTAGCTTCTTGGGAGGCTGAGGCAGGAAAATCACTTGAGCCCAGGAGTTCTAGGTTACAGTGTACTATGATCGCACCACTGCACTCTAGCCTGGGTGACAGAGTGAGTGCTGTCTTTAAAACAAACAAACAAACAAACAAACAAAAAACAGAATCATCAACTTCAAAGATTATTCAGTTATATATAAAGTAAGTGTATTATTGCTTAATTTCCTATCATATTATCGTTGTCAATTCCTCAATTCCCATATTAAACAAATAAATCCTCTATGGTTTCTCCTTTATTTAGGTCAAAATCACAGGTATTCAGAATTACAAAGATAAAACGAGCCCTGGTTTACCTAATTTTAGAATACTCTTTCCCTTTCACTTCTCCTTCTCCTTAACAGCACCCCCAGCAGAATGGCCGTTTACCCTACAATTGAATGTTTGCCATGACAGAGAGCTTACAGGAAAATCCAATCCATTGTAAAGTAATGCCGCTAGAAGGTTTTCCTTATAGGACTGAACATCTGCTCACCTTTCTCTTCTACACATTGATGAAAATTCTATCATATACAGCTCATCAAGAACATATCCACCTACTCTTCCACAAGCTCATGGCAGTCCTCAGATGAAACCCTATGAAGATGAAAGCACTGCACCAGGTAAGGTCCGCAGGAAATTCAAGATACATTCTGTCCTACAAGAGCCTACAATTCACTTAGGGAGATTTTCATGATCAAGTATAAAAAGTACATAATATGTATGATGCATGTACTGTAAGGCTAATAGAAAGCATACTAGAAAAATTTACAGAGAGGGCTAAAAAAAGTCAGAGAGCACTGCATGGGTTGGATGAACAGAGCAGTTTCTATGGATGAAGAGAGTAGTGAATCCTGGCTATGAAAGTTCATGTAGGGCCTCATTAGAAGATAAAGATGGAAGGTTAATTTGGGGCAAGACTGTAAAGAGCTATGGACTTGATCCTCCAATGAGCTGACTTGCAAATGTGGGTATAGGAAACTAACATAATACAGCATCTTAATAAAGATAATTATCCTACCAGTATGTAGAATGACACACATTGAGGAACATAAGATTTAATTATTGTGATTACCAATGTAAGAAAAAAAAGCTTCCTATATATGAAAAGAACTACTTTTCAAAATAAACAAAAAACCTAGATTGCATAGTAAAATATATTTAGAAAAACTGAAAAAATAATATGAAAATCAAGACTAAATACATCTATATCAGTAATTACAAAAGAATTTATATCAGTAATTATAAAAGGTTTAACTGATCTATTAAAAGTTTTCACAGTAGGTCATAAAGTAAAACCCAACTCTATTCTGAAAAATAAGAGATATACCTATAAAAGAAAGTAATTCCAAAAGGTTGGAAACTAAAAAATAAATAAAGTAATACTAGCAAATACAAATAATGGAAAAGCTGGGGGGTACCCATCTTTAGTTACTAAACAAAGTGAAATGGGGCCAAAAGACAAAAAGGAAAGGGCACTTTCAAAGGCTAACAGCACAATTTGCAATGACAATGTAACAGTTGTAAACATCTATATATGAAATAGCACAGCAGCAACATCTGTAAAGCAGAAATTATGGGAGATACATGTAGAAAGAGAAATGAATCTGTAATATAAATTTTAATTTACTTATCTCAGTCAATGACAGATCAAGTGAAAAAAAACATAAATATTAACAAAAATGACCTAAGTGACATTTACTAATGTTAAATCTGATATAATCATCTCAATAGATGATAAAAAGGTATTTGACAAAGTCCAACAGCATTCTTGATTTAAAATGCTACTCACTTAACAGAAAAAATACACATCTGTCTTAGCCCAAAGCCATAGTCACGTCTATTGGGGAAATACTAAAGGCATTATTACTAAATTTAGAACAAGACAAGGAATGTCATTAAGAACACTATTATTTAACATTCATTTAACATTTTTGGAGGTACAAGACAAAGTAATTAGGAAAAAAATTGTAGGTATAAAAATGAGAAAGGAGGAGATAAAATTGCCACTCACTGCAAATGACATAACTGAATACATGACAACCAACAACAAATTAACTAAAATAATACCATAAATAATCAGAGACTGTGTAAGATATTAGATATGATTAATATACAAAATTAATAACATACACACACATAAAACAATTAAAGTATGTAATGGAAGAGGAAAAAAGCCTATTTATAATGCAACAAAAAAGGGACCAAATGTCTAGGAATAAACAAACAAAATGTAAAAACAAAAAAACTTTTAAATTGTCCCAAAGGACCTAAAAGGACACTTGAGCTTGTAGAAATACATACCATCTTCATGAACAGGAAACATCATAGAGCAGTCAAGCCTCCCTCAGTTAAAATACACATGCAATGTAATGAATAAAATACCAAAAGGTTTTTTTAAACCAAAAAAGCCCATTCTAAAATATAAGCAGAAAACCACCATGGCACATGTATACCTATGTAACAAACCTGCACATTCAGCACATGTATCCCAGAACTTAAAGTGAAATATAAAAAAAAATATACACATATATATATATATGCAGAAAAAAGGAACTGAAGATAAAGTCCACTAATAAACCCAAATAAAGAGATGCTATATACCTCAAGTCAGAGAGAAAAGATAGGCACTTCAATAAACTGATTTGGAACAACAGGCAGTCACCTGAAAAAATATATACAGTCGTCCCTGGGTACCTACAGGAGATTGGTACCAGGACACTCCACCAAAATCCATGCATGATCAGGACCCACAATCAGCCCTGTGGAACCCACGGATACAAAAAGTTGGTCCTCCATATCCTTGGGTTTCACATTCTATGAATACAGTATTTTAGATCTGCATTTGGTTGTGGACACGAAACTTGCCGGATATGGAGGGCCTATGTGAAACTTGCTGGAAACGGAGGGCCTACTGTAGGAAAAAAAAAAAAAAAAAAAAAAAAAATCCACGTATAAGTAGATCCATGTAGTTCAAACCTATGTTGTTCAAGGGGTTAACTATATATTTTAAAGTATGCTCTAAATCCTCATGAGAATGTATTTCAAATAAATCTAAAGATTTACATATTTCCAGTGAAACCATAAAAGTAGCCAAAGAAAATACATGAGAATTATTTTCAAATCTTGGAATGGAGAAGGCATTTCTAATTATGAATCATAATCCAAAGCCATAAAAGATTGATTAAACTACAAACACGAGCCCACTTATTACACAAAAGAACCATATAACAAATAATAGAAAGAATGAACCAACAAAAAAAAGAGAAAAGCAACTGAGAAAACATAAAAAGAATTTCCCTAAATTATAAAAAGCTCCTGGATATGGGTAAGGAAAAGACAACATCCCAATAAAAAAAAAAAAAATGAACAAAGATGATGAACATATAATGTTATTCACTGTAATATTATTTGTAATAGCAAAAGATTGGAAACAACCTGAATATTCATCAGAGAGTGGATAAATTACAATGCATCAATACAATGGAATTCTATGCCACTATGAAAATAAAAATGAGGACATTCTCGACATACTAATGGAAAGATCTCCAAAATACATTATTAAAGGAAAAAAGCAAGGTGTATATAAAATAGACCACTGAAAGCCAGATAGGGGGGTTGATATCAGCTATAGCAAAAAATAAAAAGCCATGAGAAGGGTTGAAAGTACAATGAGTCAAAAAGTGTAAGACTTCAAACGTAGGTGACTGAGAACTAAAAGGGAAGACTGTTTGAGAGAAAATAATTTCTGTGCAGTCACAGATCTACTTCAATTTCACTAGTACATGCCTTCCTCTAGTCAATGGGGAAACAGCTGTCAGAAGATGAGTTAGCTTCTACCAACTAGCATGGGAAATTTGTAAATTGTGTTTGACTACCTTTTACACCCAGGACTAATGCACCAAGAAAGTAACACTGCCCAAGGCACTAATAGAAGCACTAACAAGCTCCCAGCTACTCCAATCTATAGAGATACAATAATAAAATTGAATAGTGCATAGGAATTAAAATGACTGGATATCAAGATGCAATAGGATGGGAGAAAAGCTCTAAGATAGTACCTTAGAGAGTATCCACATCTATCTCCTTATGGTCTTCTGTCCCTTAAATGTAGATATTTTTCCCTTTTCCACCCAGTGAAAAAGCAAGAGAAAACAGTCAGACACAGAGAGAGAGACAGACAGACAGACAGATAGAACTACTGGAGCATAAAAGAACCAGAGAAAACACCATAACAGGGAAGAATGGGGTAGTTAACGGTAGGAAATGCTCTAAGAGTCTTACAGTAGAAGACTTACCAAAGAATATTACAATTTGTAATTAGGAAGCTACTCCAACCTAGGGAATATATCACAGTCACTTAAAAAAAGTTAAATAATGTATGATAGCCTCCAGTATGTCAGACAACAGGCTCTTCTATTTATAATCTTTCTATCTACAAACTTAAAAGTTTTCACAGATGCAAATCAAGCAAAACCACATTGACTCTGCCTGTCACCAACAGATAAAATTAGCCATCCCTTATACGATGTGCTACTCTGGACTTACGCACAAGGGCATTAACAAACACCATTTCAGAAACTAAACATAAAGAGGATGATTGTGTGTACTTTTTAATGATTTCCATCCAAATTTGTTTTGCTTTAATGATACTGGTTTTAATTACCTAAAATATCTGATATGAATTACCTCAGTAACTGACAATGGGTTAATAAACTGATAATAATTCAAGAGTCCATAATTCTCTTTAAAGAAATTGTGCTCTGAAGACACCTTTGTTGCTTCTTTAAACTAAAAACTATTTAAACAACCTGAATAAAAGTGCATTTAAAGCCACTAAGAAAACATCTTTTATCCTATTTTTACAATATTACAGAATATTTATTAACTAATACTTCAAAGTAATATTCAAAAATAAGTCACAAACTCTTAGAAAATTGTATCATACGGAACTATGGAAAAGCTTCCTGCTTATTTCCTTAAATACCACAATCCATTTTGCACTAGAAGTAAGAGCTAAAGATAATCCAGAGACACTAGATACAACTGTAGAAAGGATATTCCCCAAATAAAGTAAGCTAAGAAAGGCATTAACCACAAAAAGCTAAGGCAACAAACACAACAGCCTGACCACAATTAGCTACTTCAGTCATACTAGCCAGGTGGTTTCTCTTGCCTCATGGTACAAATGAAGAAGAAATCAGAACCCTCTGATTATTTTGCTACAGGATAATGGATACTTCTCAGAATTAAAAGTTACAAAATTTATTGAGGGCTCGGTTATTATATATTTTAAAGCACTTTTTTATTCAAGACAATAACTAGTGTGTATCAAGGAAGTCTTTATAATTTTACTTATCGTTGTAGAATGGAAAATACAATTTATCCTTCTCTTTTAACCAACTCTCCACCTTTCCAATGGTAGGTATAGATCAGAAAAGCAAGACCATATAATGAGCTTTTCTTGATCCCAAATTAAAATATCCATCATAATCTACTTTATCTGCCAACAGGTTCTCACCAAATACCTTCATTATAGTATCTAAATTTAAATAGATTTGTTAAATCCCCAGTTTCATCAAGTCTATAAACAGATTTAGCTTAAGGGCCAAAACTTACTAAAAGTAGTAAATATTACATATGCTTTTATGTAAAAAACTATATCCCAATGGAAGCAATATTCCAGACCACAGAACTATGGTAACTATGGTGTATGTAAGTTAAGCTTACAGGAGCAAATGCAACTGCATAACTAGCAATTTGAAATCTTCCACACTGGCTGGGTGCAGTGGCTCACACCTGTAATCCCAGCACTTTGGGAGGCCGAGGCAGGTGGATCACCTGAGATCAGCAGTTTGAGACCAGCCTGGCCAACATGGTGAAACCGCACCTCTACTAAAACTACAAAATTAGCTGGGCATGGTGGTGCATGCCTGTAATCTCAGCTACTTGGGAGGCTGAGGCAGGAGAACTGCTTGAACCTGGGAGGCAGAAGTTGCAGTGAGATGAGATCACACCATTGCACTCCAGCCTGGGCAACAAGAGCGAAACTCTCTCAAAAACAAACAAACAAAAAAAACTTCCACTTAAACAGAATTTTTATTTTTTCATATTTTCAGTAATGAGAAATCTGCAGCATAATCTACTCTTTTCTTACTAAATTCAACTAGAGAAAGATTATATATTTCTAAAGAATCATCATCATTTTCCACATACCTAGTTAACTACAAGAGTCAGAGATATATTTTTTGAATGATTTTGAATGTTCACAGTAATAGAAATGATGTTTTTCTATGTAGAGCAAATGATACCTTTCAAACAGCAGGGCATAAAGCATGCTTCCTCACTTTCATTTATACCACTTACAGGAATTTATCTGCTTTTGTATTAAAAGCTGAAATGCATATCAAGTTAGATTTTTTATTTCTATCAATCATATTTGTCACTATTTTGATAAGGCTATGTCATAACTTACCAAAGGAAAGAGACAAGTTAACAAATACTCTAAGAAACCACTAATATCTAGACTCAACTTTTAAAATTAAAAGCCTCCCCCATTTACTCATTTCAGAGGGTCAAAAGATAACATAATCACAGAAGGATGTCAGCACAAGCACTATCCTCTTTTAAGGTGCTTTCTCCATTTCACAACGACTCCATTCACTTAACAACATTTCCTTTTCTACTATTACCTTAGAAACAAGCATCTCCTACGTGCCAGACATCATACAACGTCTTTCACATACATTATATCTTAATCTCACAATCTTGCAGAATAATTATTCTCACTTTTAGAAAAAACTGATACAAAGATAAAGAAATTTGCCTACTATCACAACAGCTAAAAAGAGAGGGAGCTAGGAATGAAGCAGGTCTTTTTAGCTTCAAAGTCACTCTACCTTCTAGCACTCTCAGTTACCCCAGAAATCCAGACCATAGAACTACTTCCATAATTGATCAACTCTCCCTGAAAGGGAAATAAATTGCACACCTAGCCTTCTGGGGAAAGAATCCACATAACAAACAAATGTCTGAAGCATTCACAAATATTTTAATCTAACAGTATCTTCTGTTTACAGTTTACAAACATGTATATTATCTCTTTAAATCATCACAGCAATTCTGAACATGAAATAGGAATTACATTATCCCTATTTTATAAATGAAAAAAAAAACTTTGCAGTCTCTGGTATACAGTAAAAGGGAAAATATTTATTAAATGAATAAGATTCAAATAAGCTAAGTGACGTGTCCAAATTAATGGCAGAACAGGATTCAAACCCTGATCTCCTTTAATTCTAAAACCAATGGACTATACAACAAAACACAGCTCCCTCCATAAGCTTTTTTCAAAATAATATAACAAATTTATGTATAATACTAATTAAAATACAGTTATAAAACAGAGCTAAGCTGATAACTTATTCACTTAATAGTCACATTTTTAAGCTGTTTTTGTTGGCATAATGACAATGTAATTATTAGGATAAGAAGACCACAGACCACAGGGGCCGGAAGCTGGTCATATAAACTCATTGCATCAGTGCACACAATTTTAATACCATTGGACAGACAACTTGAAAGTTTCAAAACAAGGATATCTATTTAGTCATTCATTCATTCACTCAGTCCCTCATCTTAACATTTATTGAGCACCTATTATGTGGCAAAACCCAGAAGAGTTTAGGTTCTTAAAATGCACTACAAACACATTCAGTCTCATTAGTTATCCCAGAACTAAGGAGGAGAGGTCTTTATCTCTATCTGATATGTAAGAAAATGGAAACTCGGAAAGGTTAAACAACTTTTTTAAGTTACGTGGTCAAGCTAGGAGTTATTTCCAAGTGGTAGAATACATCTATGCATGTGGGTATCTTTTCTTTCTATATTTCTATGAACCAGTAGTCTACCACTCTACACCAGGATTAAACAAAAAGAGTCTAATCTTACATTGTTAAAAATACACACATTACTATTAAAAATCCATACACATATGCACAGAACAAAACTGAAAGGAAATATGCTAAAATGTTATCAGTGGTTAGTGTATGCATTTTTTTCTTCATTATGCTTTTCTGTACCATGAAAGTGTTATCACTTTCAGGAATTAAAAAATATGTCAGGAAATCTTTTGGTTTAACATTTTAAGTTACTACAACAGTATTTTTCACAATGCAAGTTGGGACCCCTTCTGTAACACAGAGGGAATCAAAACAATGAAGGTTACTCCCAACAGAGGCAAATGGGGCAAGGCGGGGTCAGCCACCCAGTTAGGAAGTTCTTCCCTATTGAGTGAGAAGAGCAATTTTTAAAAAATAAAATAAAGTACAAAATAGAAAAAGAAAAACAATTATCAGTAAACAACATACATAGTAAGGGTAAGTACACTTTTGCAAAATGTTTTTGCTAAATGACTTCATTTTCTTTTTGAGATGGAATCTCACTCTGTCACCCAGGCTGGAGTGCACTGGCACAATCTCGGTTCACTGCAAGCTCCGCCTCCAGGGTTCACACCATTCTCCTGCCTCGGCCTCCCGAGTAGCTGGGACTACAGGTGCCCGCCACCACGCCCAGCTAACTTTTTGTATTTTTAGTAGAGACAGGGTTTCACCGTGTTAGCCAGGATAGTCTCGATCTCCTGACCTCGTGATCCACCAGCCTGGGCCTCCCAAAGTGCTGGGATTACAGGCATGAGCCACCGCACCCAGCCGACTTCATTTTCTAATATGCTGTATCTTATTCACTATATGACAACCACACTGCTCTCCTTGCTATTTCTTGAATATGCCTGGGACACTCCCACATGAGGTGCTTTACACTGACTAACGGCCCTGCCTGGAAGGTTCTTCCTCCAGAAAATTCAAATGACTAACTCTCACTTGCTTCAAGGCTCACCTGTCCAGTGATGCTTACAAACTACAACTCCCCTAATACACTCCTGATCCTCCTCAGGTAAGCCTTACCTTTTCTTTTCCCACAGTACTTAAATTGTATTTAAACACTTACTCTGTAATAAGGCATTGGACAAGAAACTGAGATCTAAGAATGAGAAAAGGTGATACCTTTCACCACTTTTGTTTCATAAAATCATAATAGTAGCATGGAATACCATCACCACTTAGGAGTCAGACATAATACCAGTATTATTCCTCGGAGGTTAATAGGAAAATAGAGATGTTAAGAAGAAACAAGGGTGGTGAGTAGCAGATCCAAGATTTGGGCCCAAATCCCTGATTCCTAAACTAAACATTCTTCTAAAAGTTTTCTCTTTAGTCTACATACATTCAAGTGATCATTAAGGGAAACAAATGCTTCGACTCTTCCAGAAGATATCCTAAAACCAGAGTATAGGTACAAATAAACAAACTGGATGATTTCTGAAACAAATAATAATACATGCTTTAAAAATGTAGCACAGTCTTTATATTAGTCCCCTTTATCCAATCATGATCTGAAAACATTAAATGGAAAATTCCAGAAATAAACACTTTATAAGTTTTAAATTGCATGCAGTTCTAAGTAGTGTGATGAAAACTCACACCATCTTGCTTCAAATTAGGTGGGATGTGAATCATCCTTTTGTCCAGCATATCCCCACTGCAGACACAACCTGCCCCTTATCAACTGTAGTGGTATTGGAATCACGATACTTGTGTTCAAGAAACCCTTACTTTACTTAATAATGGCTCTAAAGCGCAAGAGTAGTGATGTTGGCAATTAAGATATGCCAAAGAGAGGCCAGGCACAGTGGCTCATGCCTGTAATCCCAGCACTTTGCAGGGCAGATGCAGGTGGATCACCTTAGGTCAGGAGTTCGAGACCCACTGAACCAGCATGGCAAAACCCCAACTCTACTAACAATACAAAACTTAGCTGGATGTAGTGGTGGGCGCCTGTAATCTCAGCTACTCGGGAGGCTGAGGCCGAAGAATCGCTTGAACCCAGGAGGCAGAGGTTGCAGTGAACCAATATCATACCACTGCACTCCAGCCTGGGTAACAGAGTGAGACTCCATCTCAAAAAAAAAAAAAAAAAAGATATGCCAAAGAGAAGCCATAAAGTGCTTCCTTAAGTGAAAAGATGAAAGCTCTTGACTTTATATGGAAAGAAAATAAATCATATGCTGAGGTGGCTAAGATCTAGAGTAAGAATAATCTTCCATAAAGAACTGTGAACAGTATATTTTATTATGAGTTACTATTGTTGATCTTTTACTGTGCCTAATTTGTAAAGGAAACTTTATCATAAGCATGTATGAATAAGAAAAAACATAGTATATATAGGGTTCAGTATAATCCACAATTTCAGGCAGACCCTGAGCATCTTGGAACATTATCTCCTGTGGATAAGATGGGAATACTGCAACTCTAAAGCAAAATTAGGGTCTCTGAAACTGTTCATTTCATTCAAAGGTTAAACTAACAAAGAACTAAGTATTTTATGACATTGTAATACTTTTGTTGTTAGCACACTATAAGACTTCCTGTAAGGAAATAATATCCATTCCTATAGTAAAAATTCCTGCTATTTAAAAAGTTTGAGGAATGAGTCCATTTGAGTAGCTGTTTTCTAAGAAATCATTTTGACTACAAAACAAAAAAAAAAAAAAAAAAAGTAGCTCTTCTTTATTCTCAGCCCTTTCAGAGGTGAAATCATTACAGAAGTGTAAGCTTATCACTGGCTAGCTGACATTTTACTGTACTTGGGCCAGAACTCCAGTAATAAGTCAAAGGAACTGAAAATGTGAAGGTTTCTTCTGTCAAGGTAACAGCAATGACAATACATATCTTACACTTGCAGCTGTTCTGTAAGCAAAGAGATAGACTTCAGTGATGTGTTGGTAATTTTTAAAAGCTGGCATTTCCCCCTACATTATTTAAAACTTCAAATACAAGTTTGTATTTGAAGTCCTGGCAAAGTGGCTCATACCTGTAATCCTAACACTTTGGGAGGCTGAGGGAGGTGGATCAACTGAGGTCAGGAGTTCGAGATCAGCCGGGCCAACATGGTGAAACCCTGTCTCTGCTAAAAATACAAAAACTAGCCGGGCATGGAGGCAGGCGCCTGTAATCCCATCTAGCTGGGAGGCTGAGGCAGGAGAATCATTAGAACCCGGGAGGCGGAGGCTGCCGTGAGCCGAGACCATGCCACTGCACTCCAGCCTGGGAGACAGAGTGAGACGCTGTTTCAAAAAAAAATACAAGAAAACAGCTAAAGAGCAGGCTTCTAAATATGAGTGCATCTTGTCTATAGGACAGGAAATTTTAACTCTAACATTTTATTTTGTAGATGCATTCATAATCTATATTCCTAATGACCTCTTTTTCTTAATTTTTTAAAATTTATTTTTCCCTGAAGAATGTCAAGCAAGACCTAACAAACTTTTTCTAAAATCTCTTAAATCCATTCACCAAAGGTCCCACTACCAGACCATAATAAGAAAGAAATGTAAAAAGTATTAGCATTCTACTATTCAGCCTATGGTTTTCTTTAGCTCATATACTACTACAATGTTTTTCTGAGATGGTTTTCTTCTGTTTTTTCGTTGCTTTTCTCTACTATATTAGTAATGTTCATGTCTACAAATTCAGGTGACTTAAAATTAGAATCCAATATAATGCTCAAAGTTCTACATAATGATGAAATCTCAGGTTTGTAGGAATTGCAGAGATGAATGTGGTGACCACAACATCACCAAGGACTCCCAAACCAGTTAGAATTTGATTTCAATATTTACAAGGACAGAACCAAGACCCACAGCATTACAGAAGGGACTTCTCCAAAGTGGCATTTTTATTCCTCTCCGCTCTTGAATGGACTAATCTGAATGCTAGTTAGAATCCACTAAAGATCATGATTTTTATTTTTGCTAAGTTGATAACAAACTGTTTTAATGAAGTTGGCCAAAGGGTTTGCCAGCTTCTTTAGGGCCAATTCTGACATCTGGCCACGTCAGCCAACCAGACAACAAGACTTGTTAAAAACAAAACAAAACAATAAAAAAAAAAGGTATTCAATGGATAGAAAAGATTTAGTACATTATTGAAAGGCACAGCCCTTTTTCTTCATTCCATTCAGGACTGAAAATAAGCTGATCCATTTAACTATTCAAGGCAATATTCAAATTCATCTTTTTCCAAGACTACTCTGATTCCTCCACTGAGAAATAATTTGTTTCTTCCAAACATCCATGGCAGTACTTCTCAAACTTTTATGTGCATATGAATCATCTGGGTATAAGTTCTTAAAGAGAAGGTTCTGATTCAGTAGCTCTGAGGTGAGGTGATGTAAAAGGTCTCATATGATGCTGATGCCTGGGCTCACAACCACACTTCTGAGTAGCAGGATCTATAACCCACTTCTACAAACACCTTTGGCATCCATTACTTTCCTTTTGGTATTCTAATTATTTACATATATATCTTCTCTCCTCATCTGAATTACTAATTTCTTGAAGGCATGATATACATCTCAATGATCTTTCTCTCCCCCATAGCAGATTGCAAACAGACTTTCAAATGATAGGCAGAAAAGAAAAATAATAACAAAGATACAGATTAAGTTCCTGCAGCCTGGGCCATAGATGAGTTCCTCTCTATGGAATCAGTTAGGTTAAAAATCAATAAATCTTGTAAAAAGTCAAACTGTTTTTAACCACTCCCTTGGTTAGAAGAAATAGAGTACAGCCAACAGTCAATATCAGAAAAGCTGCGACAAAAGCATGCTAAGCATGCCTCATACACACTTGCAACATGCTGACAAGCTAGCAGATTTTTAAAGGAACTATCCAATCAAATAATAAGTCTATAATCAGTAGGAGCTAAAGGAATACCCTTTTGTAGTGTATCTTGAAAAGAAGATAGACTACACAAAGAATCACTAAATCATCAAATCCATGTGCTTACCCTATAGACAAGAAAAATAAGTAATTTAACCAAGGTTATGATGGTTAAATAAATGGAAGAGTTGGAACTCATATAGATGCCATGACATCACTTTTGCATTACCTTGCCTTTTGAGTGGAGACTCAAAAGAATAATGCCTTTCACTGTTCATAAACTCTATCTTGTGAGTACATTTATTCTGAATTACTAGAAGAAGAGTAAGCAATTTTTTGAAAAGAAGACACATAACAAGAACACATAATACAAACATGTACACACAAAAAACAAATTATCAATAAATATGAAAAAAATTCAACTTTGGTTGTAATCAAAGAAATGTAAATTTAAATTGTGATGCCATTTTTGGTCTACTAAATTAGCACAGATTACAAAAACACCCACTATTGATAAGAGTGTGAGGAAGTGGGCATAGTCACACCCTGTTAGTAGGAATACACATTGGTACAAATTTTCAGTGGGGCAATTTAGTACAACATATCAGAAATTCTAACTATAAGATATACCATATAACCCAAAAAATATAATTCTAGAAAAGTATCCCGAGGATGTATCTGGACATTTGCAGTGAACATCATTGTATGCATGCCTTTTGTATATTTTTTAGTAACTGAAAAACTGGAAATAACCTGTAACCAAAATGTCTTAACAAATAATGAAGTAAGCGATAGTGTATTTAAAGGTCGAGCCAGTATAATGCTATTAAAAATCACAGTATACAGTTTAGAAAAAGTTTTCAATAACTAAGCAATTAAACATCTCCAAGAGTTTTACAAATTTTAACCTATCAGACATATAGCTGTATATTCCAGTGCTTCTCAACCCTGTGAGCATCATCACAGAATCAACTAAGGATATAAAGCGTTAAGAACTCTGTGTGGGCTGGGCACAGTGGGTCAGGCCTATAATACCAGAACTTTGGGAGGCCAAGGCGGGTGGATTGCTTGAGCCCAGGAGTTCAAGACCACCCTGGGCAACAAGGCAAAACCCCATCTCTACTAAAAATACAAAGAGTAACTGGGTGTGGTAGCTTGTGCCTGTAGTCCCAGCTACTTGGGAGGCTAAGGTGGGAGCATCACATGACCTGGGAGGTTGAGGCTACAGTGAGCCAAGATCAGGCCACTGCACTCCAGCCTGGGCTACACTGCAAGACCCTGTCTGGGGAAGAAAAAAAAAAAGAACTCTGTGTTTGTCTGTGTCTGTATAGTCTAGAAATAGAAGACCAACAATTCTACAGAAAACCAGGCTAGATAGGAAGACAGTTCACACAAAAAGAAATGCAAATGACTTTTACACATAAGAAGCTTTATCACACTCTTATTAAAGAGAGGCAAATTAAAATACATTGAGATACCATTTCTCACCCATCAGACTGACAAATATCCAATAATTTGACATTATACTTTTTTAACCAAGGCTACAGGGAAACTATTACACTGTTGGTGAGGTCATAAAATGGCCCAACCCCCATACGGAGAGTAATTTCAAATATATAGCAATACCTACAAAGCTACATATACATTTACCTTTTGCCCTAGCAACTTCAAGTACAGAAATCTATCTCAAAGATACACTATCAGAATTATGTAAGCATAAGCTATTGTTTGCAGAGCTATTTGTAATAGCAAAAGAATGGTAACAACAGTGAATTGGTATCTATCCAGTGAAGCACAAGCAGTTAAAAAGAAATAGGCAAAATTTCTAACCCCACCTCCAGAATAAAATTTTAAGTTAAAAAAAAGGAGGGGGAAAAGTGTGACTAATATGCTACAATTTAATCCAGGTGGAGGGAGAAACAAATATATACCAAAATAAATACAAACAGCTTGCACATTTGAAAAAAAAAGGAAGAAAGGAACATAAACTTGAAAACATTTTTTAAAAAGTTTTCCAGGCCGGGCGTGGTGGCTCATGCCCGTAATTCCAGCACTTTGGGAGGCCAACACGGATCATCTCAGGTCAGGAGTTTGAGACCAGCCTGGCCAACCTGGTGAAACCCCATCTCTACTAAAAATATAAAAATTAGCCAGGCACAGTGGCGGGTGCCTGTAATCCCAGCTACTGGGGAGGCTGAGGCAGGAGAATCACTTGAACCCAGGAGGCAGAGGTTGCAATGAGTCAAGATGGCACCATTGTACTGCAGCCTGGGCAACAGAGTGAGACTCTAACTCAAAAAAATTTTTTTTTTTAATTTTCCTAGGTCTGGCACAGTGGCTCATTCCTATAATCCCAGCACTTTGGAAGGGAGGCGGATCAGTTGAGCCAGGAGTTCAAGACCAACCTGGGCAATATAGTTAGACCCTCGTCTCTACAAAAACTAAAATAAATAGCCAGGTGTGGTAGCACACACCTGTAGTCCCAGAGTTCCAGCTACTCAGGAGGCTGAGATGAGAGGATTGCTTCAGCCTCAAAGGTTGAGGCTGCAGTGAGCTGTGATCAGTCCACTGCACTCCAGCCTGGGTGACAGAGCTAGACTCTGCTTTGAGAGAAAAAAAAAAGGGTTCTTTTATTAGGAGGGGGAGATAAGACAGTAAAAAAGACAAATTAGACTTATCCAAATATAGTTAGCTTTATAGATTTAGCTTTGGAAGAGATTTTATATAATTATAAAATAAAAGGTAAATTTTTTAAAACTAAAAATTGAAAGATAAATGAAACAAATGAACCTAGCAATATATATGCAGCTGGTGGTTAAGACCACATAAATTGAATTACAAATGTACAGGAAACACAAGGAACAGAGAAACATAAAACCCCACCACAAGGATGTAATCAGCAATATCCAGAATGTGGCAAATGCTACAGGACAGAGGATCAGTTCCCTAAACAAATTACAAGGAAAACAATGAGATAAAGAGAGAACCTATGGGTTTAAAAAGTTTTATAAGCGACATATGAACCAATTGGAATAGATGGACTTTATGTAGCCCCTGCTTTGAACAATGTTGTTTTTTTTTTAAAAAAAAAAAAAAAAAAGAGAAACAATCAGGAAAACCCAAATACTGACCAGATATTTGATGATATGAAGGAATTTCTATTTTTCCAGATGTGACAATGGTATTGTGGTTTTTATTTAATTCTTACCTTTTTGAGGGACATACTTTAGTATGTCACCTGGGAAAATTTTTTTTAACTAATTTCTGGGGCTCACAGATATAACTGACCTAGGATAGGCCCCAATATCATTTCATTAAAACAGCCACAGATGATTCTAATGAGCAGCCAGGCTTTGTAAACTATTGATCTAGGGCAAGTTAAATCAACAAAATAAATGAAACTCACCTAGTTATCAATCAAACTGCATGCCTACAAAAGTACTCTTCCTGAAGACTGGAATCTGCATATATTATTAACATTAAAGGATAAAACTGACATCTCTGAATTCTACCGTGCTTATTTTTAAGGTTCTTGTAATGATTAAATAAATGTTTACTTACCTCTCTAATTTACATAGCTTCCTAAACTAAGTAAACTTTTCTTGGCTTCCTATACATATTGAACAAACCAAGAACAACAATGGCAAAACCCTTAGGTGTTCATGTGCGGGACAATTACGACTAGTAACAATTATGATCTATAAACATACTTATCAAGAGATTAACGAGAACACATCTTCAATAAAACAAATGGACTGGAGTGCTACAAATCTGAACTACAGAAGAGATTACTTAGGGTGCATGAGACAACTTCTTTCCAATTTAGTCTTATTTCCCTTATTTTGCCTTTTCAAAACTTGTACACAACCAATACAGGAAGAACAGGCAACATTTCTATCCCCCTTGCTGATCATTTTCCCAGGGAAAACCCTGAATAAACCCACCTTAGATAGGAAGATAAGCAGAAAAGAGTTAATTAAATCTATCAATCAAAATATATGTAAATAAAAATCTATATGCAAATAAAAAACATATATAATACATAGATAAGCTCAAGAAAAAAAGTTATCACATTGAGCTTTTGTGTTTAGTTACCCATCCAGAAAGGTTTTGTGGCACAGTGATACATTCCAAAATGCTTTGAGATCAGGGAAAAGATAGCTGCTTGCCTCCAGAAGTTTGGGATTATGTTTAGGCAGTTATCTTATATGAACACCACTAAATTTGAACAGGTCTCGTCCTTTAGGGTTGAGGTACAAAGTGCCTGAAGAACATTATTATAGTAAGAGAAGACATAGCTTTTTAGAGGAGGCTATTTAAGGGAAAAATGATGACCTTAGCTAAACGGGAACTTGGTTTTTCTATATCTGTATATGAGAAGGAATAAACTTGAGGTCTGAGAGAGAAAGTTGGAGGAGTAGGAAAAAAGTACACAGGGGAACAAAGAGGACAAATTATTAGACAGCGAGAATACTGAGTAAGCAGTTTCCATCAGTAGGAGAGAATTACCAATTAAGTAAGCAACTCAAAGTTGTGATTAGACAGGATGGATGTTTTACAAATATTTGCTAACTAGCATATGAGTATTAAAACTAGGTAAACACTGTATTCCAATTAAATCTAGTTTGACCTGTAATTCTAGTTTATTAAACCTTTTCTGGGGCTTTATTTTTCAGCCTTTTCATATCTACAGGTATTCTCTAACATATTTTCCAGATTTTCATGCTTTTACATTTGCTTAGAAAGATAATTATACAAAATGCTTAGAGTTTAGTTAAATCTAGATTCTATTTGGGAAAAAACTCACATTTAACAAGATTAGGTTTTTCTATAAAAAGCATGAGTTATTCCAAAATAAATTATTTCTTCTTCATAACTTAGCTTTACAACCAAACATACGACTTGAGGAAAGTGTATCTGATATAGTTTGCCTGCTCAGTGTCTCAACTTTCCTTTCCAAAGTCTTAAGATTTTGCCCTTTTTTTTAGGAATTGTGATACCCTAAAAGTGCACACAATTCATAACTTAAGCCGTTTAGTGGATAAGAAAAAGATTAGTGTCCAGTCTTAAGGAGAGAGTGGTCTCTAATAATGGTATTATTCTAACACTTCTAGAAGGAAAAATGTATTACAGTGTATAATGAAATCACCAAGAAATAGCACTATACAGAATATTTTCCTCGATACAGAAGTCATTTACTATTGGATACTTGTAAGAAGTGGCAATAAGACACTTTATCATTTAATATTACAATGCTTATATACAACTTTTTGTTCTCAAAAGTACTTTGACATTCCATTTAGTTTTTTACAGTGCTTTTTCTGAAAAGGTGCAAGTGACAAAAGAAAAGAAAGAACTATTTCAAACACAAATATTAAACATTTAACGGGATATGGTGGAATAAGCACTGCAAGTCAAGAGACCTGTTTCTAATCCCAGCTTTGCCTGTAACTAGCTATGTGACTTCATATGAGTCACTAAATTGTTTCTTAAATTGTAAAGAAAGTAGTTTAGTGTTTAAATCTGAATTTCTAAAAATCCACTACAATTAAGGTATTTTCAAATATTACATTATAATAACAGCCCAATTAAACGTAAGTCATTTTGCCATATGTGTTTAGTCCTTCACTTTTGTCTCAATTTTGATCTGAAGCCTGGATCACTTAGCCTGCACACTCAAGACGCATTCTGGAGCAAGAGGGACTAGGGAAAGATTCTTTTAAGATGGGGTGATGCTGAGCAGGTTAGGCAGTTAGGAATGAATGCATATTCAAATAAGGCACAATGAAGAAGAAATCTGCTTCGATGAGGAAATACGTTGCAACAAGATTTGAGGGAGACCTTGAGCTCAGACTGTCAGGTAACCACACCTTCCACCCTTCAAACTCTATTCTCCCAGTGGAATCCAAACCAGTCTCCAGTTCCGGGTTCCCAACCAATCGCATCAAGCCACAACAGAGGGCTCTGCCAATCTGGGCACCGCTTCAGGGATCTAGTGAGATTCACACAACCCTAGCACCTGTCGACCTCACACTTCCCAAATGGAGAGGGTAGGAAGGAACGCTAGGTCTATGCTTGGTCTTTTCCGATTCAAGCTACCAGCAGGTCCACTAGCCGTCGAAACTGAAACCCCTAGACTTTGGGGAGAAGGGGAAGCTCCTACGCCGTGACCCTCCCACGTATCACTCCCTCAGGGCTAATTCTCCCGTTCTCCCCCGACCCTGATTTCTCAGGCCTCGGGGACCCCGTGCCTGGAAGCCGACAAACGGATGGCGAGAGTGAAGGCAGCGGGGGAGGGTGCACTCCAAAACACTGGAGGAAAAAACGGGAAAGCAGGGGCAGGGGTAGCAGTGTTCCCCCCGGGCGAGGGCGGGAGGCCGTTTGTGAGTCTGTCGATGGGTCTGTCATTCCCTCACTCACCAGGAGCAGAAGGGAGCATCTGAGGTCGGGTAAGGATAGGAAGACGGCTGGATGCATGGTAACGCTGGGGTCCGCGGCAGGGACAGGCGCTGGCGGCTGGGACTGGGCTGGGTTGGGTTGGGTTAGGAAAGGGCTGGGCTCCAGGAGCCGGCGGCAGCGGAGGATTCTCCAGGCAGCGGCACCTCGTCCTCTCGACCCGGGCTCCAGCGGCGAACACCCGGGACAACTTCCAGAGAGGCCTCTCACACCCTGACTTCCGGGTCCTGCCCACTTCGGTGCACTCCGGGAAATGTAGTCCTGCGCTAGCCTCACCCCGCACGCCGTTGGTCATCTAGAACTTCCTTTCCCATTGGGCTCTCGGCCCAGGTCCACCGAGTCCTCTACGCGCGGGGGCCTGTGGGATAGAAGGGCTGAGGGCGGGTGTACGCAGTGCTTCAGAGGATGGGAACTACAGTTCCCAGAAGGGTGTGCGGCCGAAAGCCTCGGGTGGCCTTCTGAGGGGCTCTGCTAGCTTCAGCGCCGTGGGGTCTGACCTGGCTGGGTGTAGTGTCCCGGCCCGGCAGGAGGGGCGGCCCGGTCCGGGTTGCACCTCCTGGAGCCGCCCCCGGGACGTCAGTCCTGGAGGAGGCGAGGGTGAGTAGGAGGGGGACTGGCTGGGGAGGCTCGGATCGATCGGTCTGCACCGCCTTGGCCTTTGCTGCAGACTCACGGCCTTTCTGGCCTAGGCTGTGGCCTGAGCCTCCATCATTGGCCTCCTCGCCCGCTACCTCTTCTTTCTGCTCTAATTCCTGCATTATAAAGTCAGAGCCACCACTCGGGGCCTCAGTTGAATGAGTCAATGACTTATCCCTAATTGTCTCTGAGGGCTCCTGTAAGGAGTAGGTGTGGTAAGGGATGGGATAGCACGTCGTGAACTGGAAAACTGCGTGAGTGATTGCAGCTAAGGCGTGGATCGCTCCTCCAGTATAATTACGAAATTCCTTAGCAAAGCAGTCGAGGATCTTAACCTGGCCCCAGGTAGCTCTGCGGTTCTTCTGCAAACACCTGAGGTCCAGGAGCCCACGCGATCTCTTCTTAGTACCCAGGAGGCACACTGTGCTTTTGTGGTTCTCCCCACTCCCGCCTTTGCTCCAGCTTTCTTGCTGCCTGGAATGGCCTTACCGCGTTCTCTCTCTGGAATGCTATCTTAAATGTCACCATCTCTGAGAACTTCCCGACCAACCAACCCTTTAGTCCTAATCAGAATTACTGTTCCTATGAGTGTGACTGCAGTACCTCTAGTTTTGTACGGTTACAATTAGAACCTTTATTACACGGGCTTGTATAATTAGGCAAGGTTGATGACACTTTTGCATTTTATAGCACTTTAACAGAGTAGTTTTTATTTTTATCTATAAAAAATGATTTTTTTTTAAAGGAGCAAAAAATACATTTTTTCTCCTTTAAAAAAAAAAACCCTAGATAATGGCTTTCTCAGGGTGACAAAATTAGACAGTGGCAGAGCTAATACTCTTACCAAGGTTGCCTGACTCCTAGACTAGTGCTCCTATCTCTTGTCCACGCCCCTGACAGAGTCCAAGGAGTGTTGAAATGGGAAATTTTAAAAGAGCAGAGACTCATAAGTATGAACTCATTATTCAAGAAATTAAACTTTGATCTGCTCACTTTTTGGACTTAGCACTCAGCCTGTGACCTTTCATCCAACAAACATCTACTGAGTACCTGTTATATACCTGTTACTGTGCTAAGAAGAATTATGAAGTAAAAAGTGTATATGTATATACACACACACACACACACACACACACATATATAAAAAACAGAGATCACATTTTTAGTGTGTTTTTCAAAGGATGTAAAGAAATTTTTTTGTGGTTCTGATGTACCTAAAACTCTGACCACTTAGAATGAAAAATGACAGGTCTTAGAGTTTAGAACAGTGCCTAGCACATAGTTGTCACTCATCTTGTTGAATGAACGAATGTGAATGTGGTCCACCCTTATTATTTTTTGCATTTTACAGAAACCCAGAAAGCTGACGTAGCCTGAGGACACACTGCTGATTATAAATACAACTGGGCCTAGAACCCAAGTGCAGTTACTCCCCTCCCATGTTTTCATCTCCACCTCTATTTTGTAGCTTCTCTCAATTACCCTTAATGTAATCCTGGATATGACAGTAGTTCTTCTGACATGACTGTTACATTCATACATGACTGAGGTGTCTCACAACACCCTCTTCCTTCATATTTTCTGCCAGTAGCTTAACTCAAATGGTCAGCAAAATAAAGACATAGAGAGCTGTCCTTTACTATAATTAAGAAAGTATTAATATGTTCTCTCAGGGGCAGAATTTGAACCTTGTCAATGACAGGACAAATACCAGCTCATCCATTATAAATTTATCTTGGAAAACTCCCAGATCCCCAGGAGTAACAGCGATTGGCGTGACCTGCTTTTTGGTGAAATCAGAAAAGCATTTGCATACCCTCATGGCAGCAATTAACTGGAACTGGTTAACAGCTGCTCCCTTTAGATAAGTAAATATGCTCGCGTTTACCATGATTCTGTGACTCCCTACATTTCTAACAGTTGTTACCTCTCTGGTCCTTGTAGGCATTCAACTTTGGAACTTTGATAAAGCAGCTTTAGGGGTTTAGGAAGGATGTTTAAGATCACTGATGCAACTATTTCTGTTTCCTTCCCATCAGATATTTGAATTCTTGCTGCATTTTTGTCATAGTCCAGTCTCTGCTTTCTTAAACACTCCTGTGATAGGGATCTCACTATCTTCCTATGCAGTTGATACTGTTTTTTTTTTTTTTGAGACAGGGTCTCCCTCTGTCACCCAGGCTGGAGTGCACTGGCACGATCTTGGCTCATGCAACCTCCATCCACCTCCCAGGTTCAAGCAATTCTCCCACTTCAGCCTCCTGAGTAGCTAGGATTACAGGTGTGTGCCACCACAACCCAGCTAATTTTTGTATTTTTAGTAGGCATGGAGTTTCACCATCTTGGTCAGGCTGGTTTCTCAAACTCCTGTCATATGTTTTTAAAAGGTTCTTACAAGCTCCATGAGACTACCAGTCAGAACAAAATTGTCCTTATTGAAATGTGATTCATGTTAGTGATATGATGTTCCAAGCAAGATCTTATGGTTAAGATCTCAATCTAGGTATATTTTCCTGGTGGACCAAGGAGAGAACAAATAAAAATTTCACTTTTTGTGGGAATGAGGGAAAGAACTAGGTACCTTTTAATTTAGTACTTAGCCAGGTGTGATGGCACATGCCTGAAGTCCCAGCTATTCAGGTGGCTGAGGAGGGAGGATTTCTTAACTCAGGAGTTTCAGGCTGTACTGCGCTATGCCATTCGGGTGTCCACTTTAAGTCTGGCATCAATATGGTGATCTCCCAGGAGTGGAAGACCACCAGGATGCCTAAGAAGGAGTGAACTGGTCCAGGTCAAAACTCCTATGCTGATCGTAGTGGGATTGCGCCTGTGAATAGCCACTGCCCTCCAGCCTAGGTAACATAGTGAGATCCCATCTCTTTAAAAAAATTTTTTTTAACTAATTTTTTTTTTTTTCAGATGGAGCCTTGCTCTGTTGCCCAGGCTGGAGTGCAGTGGTGCGATCTCGGCTCACTGCAGCCTCCACCTCCGAGGTCCAAGCAATTCTCCTGCCTCAGCCTCCTGAATAGCTGGGATTACGGGCACGCACCACCATGCCCAGCTAATTTTTGTATTTTTAGTAGAGACGGGGTTTCGCCATGTTGGCCACACTGGTCTCAAACTCCTGACCTCGGGTGATCTGCCCGCCTTGGCCTCCCAAAGTGCTGGGATTACAGGCGTGAGCCACCACACCCGGCCTTAGCTAATTTTTAAATTTTTTTCTGAGACAGGGTCTCAACCTGTCGCCGACTCTGGAATACAATGGTGTGATCTCAGCTCACTGCAAACTCTGTTTCTCAGGTTCAAGCAAAACTCCCACCTCAGCCTCCCGATTAGCTAGGATTACAGTGTGTGCACCATGCTCTGCTGATTTTTAAAAACTTTTGGTAGGCAGGGCATGGTGATCTCATGCCTGTAATCCCAGCACTTTGGGATGCCAAGGTGGGTCAATCACTTGAGGTCAAGAGTTCGAGACCAGCCTGGCCAACATGGTGAAACCCCATCTCTACTAAAAAATACAAAAATTAGCCGGGTGTGGTGGCAGGTGCCTATAATCCCAGCTACTGAGGAGGCTGAGGCAGGAGGATTGCTTGAGCCCTGGAGGCAGAGGCTGCAGTGAGCTGACATCGCACCACTGCACTCTAGCCTGGGTGACAGAACAAGACCCTGTCTTGAAAAGACTAGAGGGGAGGAAAGGGGAGGGGAGGGAAGGGGAGGCGAGGGGAGGGGTAATGAGGAAAGGGGACGGGATGGGATTTATAGAGATGAGGTCTCACTATATTGCCCAGGCTGGTCTCAAACTCCTGGGCTCAAGAAATTCTCCTGTCTTGGCCTCACAAAGTGCTGGGATTACAGGCATGAGTCACCATGCCCAGCCCTAATTAATTTTTTTAAGTTTATTTAGTGCTTAAATCCAGTTAATTCTGACTTCACAATTAAGTTTACGTTATACTCTTTTTGTGGATCAGGCTCACTTTTATTCCCAATGTCAATTCTAATGTTTAATATTATGTGGCATCATATTACTTGTATTAACTTAGATTATGTGGCATCATATTGCTTGTGTCACTGTAACCCTGAGCCCTGTGCCTAATGTTAATTATTGTCCTTATTTTTTTCCTCAGATAGTCCCTAAGAAGAGTCCTAGAAGCACCTACCCTCTCATTTTATAGATGAGCAGATGAGCAACTTGTACAGAGATGACCTAATTTGCCACCTAATGCCAGTTCTAGGACTAGTAGCTTTTTTTCTTTTGAGACAGGTCTCACTAAGACAGCCTCACTATCTTGCCCAGGCTGGTCTCAAACTTCTGGCCTCAAGCAATCCTCCTGCGTTGGCCTCCCAAACAGCTAGTATTAAAGACATGTGCCACTACACCCAGCCAGGAGTATAGATTTTTCTAATCCTAGTCAAATATTTCTAGTAAACCATATTTATAAAATATCCACTTGAAACTGATGAGACAGGTTTCAGAAATGTCTGCTCCCTGCGCTCATTGTCTGAATCATTGTTTCAGGTTGCTCCAGTTGCTAAGAAGACTATGAATAAGTCAGAGAACCTGCTGTTTGCTGATTCCTCATTAGCATCACAAGTCCATGCTGCTGCTGTTAACGGAGATAAGGGTGCTCTACAGAGGCTCATCGCAGGTAAGCAGTCCCCTTAAGTACAGAAACTTTAAAAGCAACTGTTTGTCCTGAGGAAGTTTGTTAATGTTAGTTTTAATTTGCAGTGTTCTCATACATTTCAATGAAAATATGTTATTATATATATTTTCTTCCAACACATGAACAAGAAAGAAATTAAGTCCTAAAACTTAAAAATATGGGTTAGGATTAGGTGAAAAGTACTTTAGAAATTTCTATGTATTTAGCACTGAATCTAGATAGGTATTCTAAAGTACTAAGGGAACGAATTCATCTTTATGTTAACAGAGACCTAGAATGAGACAATGGATAATCTTTTTTTTTTTTTTTGAGACGGAGTCTCGCTCTGTTGCCCAGGCTGGAGCGCAGTGGCCGGATCTCAGCTCACTGCAAGCTCCGCCACCCGGGTTTACGCCATTCTCCTGCCTCAGCCTCCCGAGTAGCTGGGACTACAGGTGCCCGCCACCTTGCCCGGCTAGTTTTTTGTATTTTTTAGTAGAGACCGGGTTTCACCGTGTTAGCCAGGATGGTCTCGATCTTCTGACCTTGTGATCCGCCCGTCTCGGCCTCCCAAAGTGCTAGGATTACAGGCTTGAGCCACCGTGCCCGGCCGGATAATCTTTTAACATTTAACATATACCCAAAGTATTAAAGGTTAAAAATAATTTAATTTTTAATGATTTAAAATTGATTCAATGTTTCCCCTGTCATTTGCGTGTATAAATGATAGATAGACAGGTCCAATGTAGGAGTTCTAGAGGAGAGAACAAAGAATGGTTAAGAATTTTCTAGAACTTTAGCTTCCTGCTAAAACAGAGCAAAGATTGGTCTTTCTATCATAAATCCAGATATTCACAAATTGCAAATCCCAAAGAGAATACAATAAAAATATATTATTTGTAATCTTTATTCACACTAGTGTCTGGTGACATCATAATTGACAACTCGGGCTACAAAATAAAGTCCAAATTACTTGAACTTTCATACCTGTTCCTTCAGACTTTTTTACCCTACATTTGCAGTTTCTCCAGGAACTTCTGGTGTACCGTAACCTCTGGCTAAGCTAAAGATTACTTCTATTTCCCAATAAGCCATGAATTTTGTCTCATTTTCTGTATATGTTCTGTTCCCCTACCTCTTTTCTATTTGCCACTCTGTTACCTTCTTCTGTGCTAGACAAACTTCTACTCATCTTTAAAGACAAAACTATTTTATCACACGCTCTGTGAAGATTTCTCTTCCTCTGCTTGTCCTTACTTTACCTCAGCTATCTAAATTCACTCAAACTTGACATTTTCCACCACCTCCAAATCACTCAAACATTCTACCATTCAACTAAAACTCTTTTATTTTCAGCTCACTTGCTGATGACAAACAACAGTTTTCCGTGTTCACTGAGACCTCCAATCCACTAGCTTCTCTAGTTTTGACCATCAGTTTTCCTTCTGCCTTTTCCTTCCTCACTACACAGCCTTGATTCTATGTCTGTTATTAAAATCCTTCTCTTGGAAAAATTCCCTTTTTTTTTTTTTTGCCTTCTGTTGTACTTGACTGTTGCAATCCCAGCTCTGGATGTACCAAACCTATCTTGCTAAGAGCAGTTGAATCCAGCTGAAAGACTGATAGCACCCCAAATTCATGATTACCCACTTCAAATAGGTACTCAGCACTTACTGCTTACCATACCACATTTTTTCCATAATGAATGTTTCATACCTCTCACTCTACCAAATCCTCTGACTGCCAGTTCCCCCTCCTTTCATTCTCTTTAATGCACTAGGCTTACTAGAGGAAATGAAGACATTAAGTAGGAACTCCGTCATCTTTCAGCACGATATCTACAAATCTACCTCCATCTGTACCCATCTTCTCTCTTCATCTTACTGCTAAAACAGAGCAAAGATCCGTTTTTCTGTTAAAGGCCAGTTCTTCCACACCTGCTGTGTATTCCATCCCTTCCTGTCTTCTCAGGGACATTGCTTCTTTTTTTCTTTTTTTCTCCCTCTGACTACTATATCTTCAACCTTTCTTCTATGCTAAATTCTTTCCATCAACACTTAAATGTGCTTAATTGTTTCCATTATTTAAAAATCCCATCTCTATTTCTTCATCTCCCTCTAGGTATTGCCATTCTCAAATTTCCCTCATGACTGCATTAGTGCACAGGCTAAACTGATACAACCATGACTTAAATAAGATAGAAGTATATTTCATTTTAATAATATTGCAATCCCAACTCTGGATGGACCAAACCTGTCTTCCTGGCAACTACTAAGCAGTTGAACCCAGCTATGTAATAGTACACAGCTATGTGGGCAGTCTAGGTTAGATAGATATCTCCATTTTAGAAAACCATCAGGTATGCTGCTGGGCCTTGGCTCTTCCATTCTCAACATGATGCTTCTATTTCTGGGTTAAAGGCAGATATGTTCATTATAGTGATAGCCCAGTCAGCAGGAAGGGGAAAGAGAGAGCACAGGGAAAGCAATTTGTCATTAAGGAGGTAGACTAGACTTAGACCACAAAGCCACACCTAGAACAAAAGAAGCTGGAAAAAAAAAAAAAGTCTTGCCCTGGATGGTATCATGCCCAGCTAAAACTCATGGTGCTCAATTTCTTTTTTTTTTTTTTTT
>NW_012114944.1:5752055-5800997 GCF_000951035.1 Colobus angolensis palliatus
AAAAAAAAAAAAAAAAACTAGCCCGGCGAGGTGGTGGGCACCTGTAGTCCCAGCTACTCTGGAGGCTGAGGCAGGAGAATGGTATAAACCCGGGTGGCGGAGCTTGCAGTGAGCTGAGATCCGGCCACGGCACTCCAGCCTGGGAGATAGAGCCAGACGCCGTCTCAAAAAAAAAAAAATAAATAAACAAATAAACATAAAGCAAACACCCACTTAAACAACCTAGGTTAAGGGACAGCACATTGTCAGTAACCCCAGAAGCCCCTAATGCATCCTTCTCTCCCCGCTAGGGTAATAGGCTATCTTGACTTTTATAGTAATCATTACATTGTGGTTTTACCACCTACATATACATCCCTTAAACACTTTAGTTAATTTTGCCATTTTTGACTTTTTGCTAAATGTTCCATGTTCACTTGAACTAAAAAAAGTATATTACACTTGTCATTTTCCTCCTCAAAACTCTTTCATTGTTCCCATTATACTTGGAATAAGATGTAACAGATTACTTGTATCTCTTTACCTGTCCATCCTCATGTTTTACCACTCCCTTACAAGAAAAACTTGCCTTCTTTCAGTGTCTCACACCTGCCAAGCCCTTTTTCATCTCAGGGCTTTTGCCTAAATGCTGTTCTCCCCATTGTCTGTCTGAATAACTCTTAGTCATCCTTGAGGTTTCAGTTTTAAGGTCACTTCTTTAAAAAGGCCCTCGAACCATCCAATCTCAGTGAAATCTGTTCATTGTATTCCCTCTTGGCCTTCTGTAGTTTTTCTTCATAGAACTTGTTTTAGATTATCACTGTATATTTATGTGTGTGACTGTTTTAACATCTCTCTCCTCCATAAGCTAGTGGCCTTCATGAAGGTAGACTGGGTCTGTTTAATTCATCACTAAATCCACAAAATCCAGCACAGTACTTGGCACATAGTAAGCACATAAGAAATATATTTGTTGAAGGAATGAATAAATATTATAATCATTCTTTAAGTATCTTTTCTCCCAAGTAGTCTATAATCATCTTGAGGGCCAGGACTAAAAATGAATTAAGTTGAATGAAATTGAATTGAGGAGCAGGTTGAGACTAAATTCCATGAGAAAAAAAAATTTTAAGTCAGGATGTATCAAGAAAAAGTACCATGTAAAATGAATTCTTTATTGCTTTAATTAAAAATATAACCTTCAAAGAAAAAAAGTGCAGTATGTTATAAATTAAAAACACTTATATTTTTATGGCTCAATCATACAGATTAATGTGTTATTATTAAAACTTGAAGCCTTGAAAATCCCCAAAGAGAAAATCCTTAAAAACCAAAAAGTAATCATGATGTGAAGCCAGTGTATAGCTAATAAACTTATTTATAAATTGTTTTTCTGTTTTCTATCATCTTGTCTGAGGAACTTCTTATTAATTACTGACTGAGGGTGCCACTCCTCATCTTTTAAGAATTGTGCCATTATGTTTTCTGTGCACCTTTGCTCTGGAGTATTTTCCAGCATTTATATATTTGTACAAAAATAACGTTTCATCTTTAATGTAATTTTTTTCTATGCCTATGAATGCCAGGTCATAATTTAAATGTGTTTTAAACATCTTTTTATGTATCACATATTTGATGATATCTAAATATATGCTATTTCTCTTTTCTAAACTAGTGACATAGTACTACAGATGAATTTTTTTTCTTGCATCTTTGTTCACCAACTGCTCAGTGAATTCATTCACTTTAGCATTTTCTGTTTTCCCCTCTCTGTTTCCATGGAGAAGTATGTCAGTGATGTGTTTGACTCCATGGAAACAGATGAGTGTCTCTTTCTACATACACAACTAATTAAATCGAACACTTTCTGTGCTGCCCATTGTCCTGGAGGAGGACTGAAGAGGCCTTCTCTGAATGAAACATCATTTCAGTAGCAATTCTTAGTGTTTAACCTAATACAGTGGATTAATGTTTTACCATAACTCACCGCTTCCTAGATTCAGATGTATTAGGGCTTACTTCTGAGCCTGAAAAGCATAAACATACATAGTAAAATCTTTATATGCTATGGTTATCATTTATAGATATTTAACTTTTTCTCTTAACACCGAACACAAATAATTTGAATGAATACCAGAAATGTAATTGAGAATAGAATTTAGTAGATTCATTTTAGTACTATCCAATGTGGTATTGGTAGAAAAAGGTATAGATTTTAGAGTCAGATAAACCTGAGTTTTAAATTCTAACTGTTATTTATTAGTAGTATTATCTTGGCTAAGCCATTTAATTTTTTTTTTTTTTTTTTTTTTTGAGACGGAGTCGCGCTCTGTCGCCCCGGCTGGAGTGCAGTGGCGCGATCTCAGCTCATTGCAAGCTCCGCCTCCCAGGTTCATGCCATTCTCTTGCCTCAGCCTCCCAAGTAGCTGGGACTACAGGCACCCGCCACCACGCCTGGCTAATTTTTTGTATTTTTAGTAGAAATGAGGTTTCACTGTGTTAGCCAGGATGGTCTCAATCCCCTGATCTCGTGATCTGCCCACCTCAGCCTCCCAAAGTGCTGGGATTACAGGCGTGAACTACCGCACCGGCCAGCCATTTAATTTTTAAGCCTCAGTTTCCTCATCTATAAACTATAGATTACAATATTTCACTTGTGTGAGAATTAAATGAAATAATGACAGTAAAATATCTAGCATGATACTTGACACATAGTAGACAGTAAGTTAATATCCTATTACTGTTATTATTACATCAGCTTAGACTAAAATAATCAGGTTTTTGATAGCTTCAGAAATGTCTCAAGGTGAAAGAGCACTAAATGCAACAAAGATTAATATTGTGGATTTTTGTGAAAACTAAACAAAATAATTAGTAAATATGTACGGTGTGTAATGATCAATGTTGTCATTGCTGCCGATAATATTTGAGGTTGTGTGCAGTGGTATCGTGACCAGGAAGCACCATTCTGATTCTACTACAACTTCTGTTTCACTGTCCGTGTTCTGAGCAAGCATAATCTCTCTAAATCATTTCCTCTACTTGTTTATTTATTTATTTATTTATTTTGAGTCGGAGTTTCACTCTTGTTGCCCAGGCTGGAGTACAATGGCACAATCTCGGCTCACCACAACCTCCGCCTCCCTGGTTCAAGCGATTCTCCTGCCTAAGGCTCCCAAGTAGCTGGGATTACAGGCATGTGCCACCACGCCCGGCTAATTTGTTGTAATTTTAGTAGAGATGGGGTTTCTCTATGTTGGTCAGGCTGGTCTCAAACTCCCGACCTCAGGTGATCCGCCCACCTCGGCCTCCCAAAGTGCTGGGATTACAGGGGTGAGCCACCTTGCCTGGCCTCCTCTACTTGTTTTTAACATCTTCTGACACAGTATTTAGATATGGAAGTGAGCCTCAGAAATGACAGAGTAGAGGTACTATTTCAGGTTACTTCTTCCCTTACCTCAATCGCTACCTTAAATGTTAGGGTCATTAAATGTTTTTAAAATGCTTGCATACGTGCAAATATGTTTATAAATATATTTACATGTTTATGCAACCATACTAATAATAGTAATAAAATTAGCTAACATTTATAAAGTTATGTTTTATGTGCCAGCCGCTGTATTGTTTGGCAACTCATTAACTCAACAGTGAAGTAATATGAAGAGTTTGGGGTATTTGTATTACCCTCATTTTTAAATAAGGAAATTGAGATGCAGAGAGGTAAAGTAACTTGTCTAAGAAGTAGCAGAACTGAGATTGAAGCCAAGAAGTCTGATTCCAGAGTCCATTCTTTTAACTGCTAAATTATGGGACCTCAATGTATGGGGAGATATTTTTGTACACAGGTGCACTTCCCTATGTATAAATAGGAATGAGAAAGGTAAGAAAGAACCGATTAGGTCTGAACCTTGAATGATTAAATGAATGATTATCTAGATGGGATTTTTCTTAACATTTTTGTGCTGTAGGCCCTTCTGGCAATCTGGTAAGCTTCTGGACTCCTCAGAAAAAAAAAATTTTTAAGAGCTGAAATGCAATATAGAGAATTACAATGGAAACCAGTTATATTAAAATATGAATTGTTTTTAAATTGAGACTTAGCAATATTCTGCCATAATTTTTTATGAACATGTTAAATAGCAAGGTGTAGGGCAAGTCTTACAGCTATGATAATTTTGAAATAGCAGTGAGTGAAAATGATATTTTAAGATACCTGCACAGATTATAAGTTATAGAAATATTTTATAAAATCTCAAGTCCTCTCAAAATACAATATGTCTCATGTTATTATTATTCTCATTTTGCATGGTAGGACACTGAGACTCAGAAGTTGAGAAATTTAGTTACACAGTTAATAACTGGCAAAGTTGAGCATCAAACCAAGTTATTTGATGATGAATCCTATGTTCTTTCCATTGTTCCCATGTTGTCACTCTATAACAATAAGCAAATATTTTTTAATGACAGAAAAATGCTTTCCCAAGATTATAACAGTATCAAATATATAAAGTAAGAAGTGGGTGAAATCAGATTAAATAAATATGTCTTGGATGCCATGCAAATATAATATTTTAGAACAAGCAAATAAGATATAAATAGAGACTGCTCTTGTTACTTGTATTGGGCATTGTGTTGCTGTAGCTATTGTGCAGACTAGCACAACTATAACTGCAAGTGACAGTCATTTCCTCTAACTGCTAGAGTTGGCACTCTGGTTTCTGCACATACCAGCCCATTAACCATACGTACTCTTATGCTTCAACAAGCCTTGAAATAACTGAATGCGGTAGAGCAGTGGCTTTCCAGTCGTGCTTCCAGCTCAGCTTCCTGGACTGTGTTGAGACAGAGCACATGCAGAATGCCAGCCCCAGTTGAGCAGGCACCAACTGGTCATGGATTAGAGGCCATCTCCACAGTTGCCAGAATAATTAGCACAACACAGCACAGTAGCCAGCTGCTTTCTGTATTAACTGTTCCTGACAGGAATGCAAATTTAAATGCACTGTCATCCAGTCAATATTAGTTTACATTATAAGCTCTACGTTTCTATAACATGTTACAATTACCAAATATTTCCAAACAATACATTCTTTTATTGGATCATCAAACAAGTTACGGTGTAGATTGGACAAGTATTAGCTGAATGTTATAAGTGGGGAAACTAAGGAAGAGAGTAGGGTGGATAGATAAAGGCACAGACCTCGCTCAGTTACTGGTCAGGAAGCCCAGAACCTAATGGTACCCTCATTATTCAGAAACTAGCCATGAAGCCACTGTCCCCCTAGAGCTACTCAAAACAGGACCTAAGTGAGGTTGAATGCTGCTTTTTCTAATCATTTAGGGGATATATACTTTCTTTTTCTTTTTTTCTTTTGAGGCAGAGTCTCACTCTGTCACCCAGGCTGGAGTACAGCAGTGCGATCTCAGCTCACTGAAACCTCTGCCTTCTGGGTTCAAGTGATTCTCCTGCCTCAGCCTCCCGAGTACCTGGGACTACAGGTACATGCCACCATGCTCAGCTAATTTTTGTACTTTAGTAGAGACAGGGTTTTGCCATGTTCGCCAGACTGGTCTCGAACTCCCGACCTCAGGTGATCCACCCACCTCAGCTTCCCAAAGTGCTGGGATTACAGGCATGAGCCACCACGCCCAGCAAGGGGATATATACTTTCAGTTTCCTCAAATCGACAAATTTTGCCTTATAGGCACAAAATATTGGATTGTGGTGACATAACCCAATAACATCTCTTCTGGGAAATACATATACCGGTTACACAGAAACAATGTATGTCAGGGAACAAAGAGAAGGCTTGAAGTTTCCCTGTGTCTTGCATAAGACTTAGGAAGAGGATAGGATTGGCCTAAAGTTCTGTGTCCTAGAAGGTGTGTTACGTATTAACCCCATGATGCTGACTCTACTTTGGCCCTGAGGAGCCTAATCAGTTAGGACAGGGGTGTTCAAGCTTTTGGCTCCCCCGGGTATTGCAAGAAGAATTGTCTTGGGCTACACATAAAATACACTAACACTAACAATAGCTGATGAGCTAAAAACAAAAAAAAAAATCGCAAAAAAAAATCTCATAATGTTTTAAGAAAAATTATGAATTTGTGTTGTGCAGCATTAAAAGCCTTCCTGGGCCACATGTAGGCCACAGGCCACGGGTTGGACAAGCTTGAGTTAGGATTATCCCAGAATGTGAGATGGCCTCCGTTTCTCAGCATTTATTCTTGTGACCATAGTTCCTAATCTTCTCCCTTACTAAAGCTTCTAAGGAGGAATGTCTCTCTAGGCAGAAAGTGTAAATAAATTGCTGTTATCTTACTAATACTAGCCACTACTATCTCTGCTTAACCTAACAAGATGCCAGTAGAGACTGTCCTTTAATCATGAAAGACAACTAGAGACTAGTCTTATTATGGCATATTCTCTGTAAGGATCACTTCGACTCCGGAAGGACTCAAACTGATAAAAGGAACGTGTTCTTCTTGTACTACATTTTAGTTCTGTTAATGAGTTTCAGTTTAAATAAATCTTTTTCTATAAATACAGTGATAGAATCTTTGGAAGCTTCTAGATTAGATATTGGAGGCTCTAGTACAAAGAATGTACTATTGTACCACATAGAGCCTTGTGCATAAGGGCTTCTGTTATCAAATGTGTTGAATCCAATGCAAAATTTGCCTCCATCTTCAAAAAATGTTCTGAAAAAGAATACCTGCCTCCTCTAGGAGTTATACATAACCTGAAAACATCTGTAAGGTTCTTTCAAATTTCCAGAGCAATGACCTTTCTTGCTTTTTACCAGTATACATGGAACCAGTATACATGGATTAGTGAAGTAAATTGCTGAGAAACTAGGAAGACTTTCTGGGTCCCAGCATGTCCAAGATTAAAATATATGTTGAAGTATTTCAAACTAAAAACAGTAGCTTAGTTGCATGCCCAAAACAACCCAGGCATTTATCTGGTTTTTTGTTTTTGTTTTTGTTTTTTAGTTTTAATACATACTGATTGTATGTGTTTATGGGGGTGGAGTGTGATGTTATAATATATGTATACATTGTGTAATGACCAAATGATGGTATTTAGCATATGCATTAACTCAGACATTTACCATTTCTCTGTGGTGAGAGCATTCAAAATTCTAGCTATTTTAAAATATGCAATATAGTATTGTTAACTATAGTCACCCTACTGTGCAGTAGAACACCAAAATTTATTCCTTATATCTAACTGTACCCATTGACATTTCTAGCATTTATATTTTCCAAAGAAAACATTTTATTTTGTCAACTCACTTCCTCCATTAGCACAGTTCAGGCCAAGGTACCTTAGAAGTAACTGGCTTCCCTCTTGTTCAACCCAGATGTAATTACCCTCAGCTAGTAAGAGATGAATACTTGACGATTATCTGTAACAAAAGTAGCAACATTTTTTCACTTACCGTACATGGCTGGAGCCATGGCATCTTTTGTAGTTATTGTTTTTAACTAAAATTTATTAAGGTATATAATACAGTAAATTTCACCCTTGTTCATATACAGTTATTTAATTTTGACAAATAAATAATCATGTCATCACCATGACCATCAAGATACAGAACAGTTTTATCATGCCCCAAAATGTTAGAACTGTGTCCTTTTATAGCCAGTTTCTCCCCACATTCCACATATTCCAGTCCCTGGTAACCACTGGTCTGTTTTCTGTCTCTATAGTTTTAACTTTTCCATAATCCCATGCCAATGTGTCACATGATATATATACCCTTTGAGGCAGATTTCATTCTTTCTTTTTTTTTTTTTTTTTTTTGAGACAGAGTCTCACTTTGTCTCCCAGGCAGTGGTACAATCATGGCTCACTGCAGCCTCAATCCCCCAGGCTCAAGTGATCCTCCCACCTCAGCCTCCTGAGTAGCTGGGAATACAGACATGTTCCACCACGCCCAGCTAAGAGTGTTTGTGTGTGTGTGTGTGTGCGCGCGCACGTGTGTGCGTTTTGTAGAGATGGGGTTTCACCATGTTGCCCAGGCAGGTCTCAAACTCCAGACTTCAAGGGATCCTCCTTGCTCAGCCTCCCAAAGTGCTGGGATTATGGGTGTGAGCCCCTGTGCCTGGTGAAGTGGATTTCTTTCACTTGACATAAGGCATTTGAGAATTTTCCATGTTGTTGAGTGGATCAGTGGTTCATTCCTTTTTATTAGTGAGCTATATTCCATTGTATGGATGTACTGCAGATTATTTTCTCATTTTCCAGTTGAAGGACAATTAGGATGTTTCCAGTGTTTAGCAATTATGAATAAAGCTGCTGTAAATATTCACATACAAGTTTTTATATGAACTTAAACTTTCATGCTTTTATTTCTCCTGAGTAAACACTTAGGTGAAAAGTTATTTGGCCATACTTATTATGCTACAGTTTTAATAGTAGCTATACCATTTTGCATTTCTACCAACAATGGCTGAGAGTTCTATTAACATAGTTCTACAACTAGATTCTACATCCTTAACAGCATTTGATATTGTGAAGTTTGCTTTTGATTGTTTTCATTTTAGCCATTCTAATAGATGTGCAGTGGTATGGCATTATAGGTTAAGTTTACATTTCCCTGTATATTAATGATGTTGAGAGTCTTTTCATATGCTTATTTAGTGAAATGTCTGTTAAAACCTTTTGCCCACCTTTTAATTTCTTTTTTTTTTTTTTTTTGAGACAGGGTCATACTCTGTCACCCAGGCTAGAATGCAATGGTCCAATCTTGGCTCCCTGCAACCTCCGCCTCCCGTGGTTCTCATGCCTCAGCCTCCCAAGTAGCTGGGATTACAGGCATGAGTCCAGCCACTGCACCTGGCTAATTTTTATATTTTTAGTAGAGATGGGGTTTTGCCATGGTGCCTAGGCTGGTCTCAAACTCCTAGACTCAAGCAATCCACCTGCCTCTGCCTCCCAAAGTGCCGGGATTACAGGTGTGAGCCACTGCACACAGCCTGAGTTTCATTATCTATCTAATTATTCTATTGTAAGAGTTTTTATTTATTCTAGAATAAAAGGCCTTATCAAATATGTGTTTTGCAAATATTTCCTCCCAATTTGTGGCTTTTTAAAAATTTTTCTTACTTGTGTTTTCAAATACAATTTCTTTATTTGGATGAAATCTAATTTATTAATTTTTATGGATTATTCTTTTGTACCATATCTAAGAAATCTCTGCCTAACACAAAATCATTAAGATTTTCACCTTCAATTGCTTCTAAAAGTTTTATATAGTTATAGGTTTTATTTATTTTTTATTTTTTTTGACAGGCTTAATTCACTTTATTTTTCTTGTTTAAAACCCTATGTTGTAGCCACAGCTGGAGCCTGGGTCCGCTGCACAGAAACTCTGGTGTGGGTCTTGACGAGGTGGTCAGTGAATTCCTGTTAGGGAGACTTGGTAAATACAGTCTCCTTCCAGAGATCGGGGGTCAGGTAGCTGTAGGTCTTAGAGATGGCATCAAAGGTGGCCTTGGCGAAGTTGCCCAGGGTGACAGTGCAGCCCCAGGCTGAGGTGTAGTAGTCATCGATACCAGCCATCATGAGCAACTTCTTGGGCATAGGTGCCAAGACGATGCCAGTGCCCCTGGGTGCAGGGATGAGGCGTACCAGCACAGAGTCACAGCGGCCTGTCACCTTGCAAGGGACGGTGTGGGGCTTGCCAATCTTGTTCCCCCAGTAGCCTCTGTGCACGGGGACAATGGAGAGCTTGGCCAGGATGATGGCCTCATGGATGGCGGTGGCCACCTCCTTGGAGCACTTAACACCCACACCGACGTGGCCATTGTAGCCCCCATAGCAACAAACGCCTTGAACCTGGTGCACTGGCCAGCATGGGTCTGCTTCTGCACCGGCATAATCTTCAAGATCTCGTCCTTGAGAGAGGCCCCCAGGAAAAAGTCAGTCATCTCAGATTCATTAATGGCCAGGGAGAAGAGATAGATTTCCTCCAGGGACTTGATCTTCGTGTTCTTGACCAAGCGGCCCAGCTTGGTGACAGGCATCCACTCCTTATCCTCAGCCTTGCCTCATCAGCTCCACGGCCTCAGCCTTGGCCCTGTCCATGGCCGCGACCCCGGCCCCGGATGCCACTGCCAAAACCTCGGTGGAAGCCACTGCGGTTCCCCTTCCCAGGGCCACCAGGGCCTCCAGGCCCCCCGCCGGCGCTACACCGGCGTCATCCATCATTTGGTGTTTTCTCGAAGAAGCAGTTATAGGTTTTAGATTTAAGTTTATGATTCATTTTGAGGTAATTTTTATATATGGTGCTATTATGGACTGAATATTTGTATTCCTCCAAAATTCATGTTTGAAACCCTAACCGCCAATGTGGTATTAGGAGGTGGGGCCTTTGGGAGATAATTTAAGTCATGAGGGTTCAGCCTTCCTCAATGGAGTTAGCACACTTATAAAAGGAACCCCAGAAAGCTCTCAAGCCTTCTTTTTCATGTGAGGACATCAGAAATCAGCAGTCTGCAACTCAGAAGAGAGGCCTCACCAGAACCTTATCATACTGGCATCCTGATTGCAGACTTCTAGCTTCCAGAAGTGCTAGGCACAGGTGCATACCACCAAGACAGATTTTTTCTTTCTTTCTTTTTTTAGATACGGAGTCTTGCTGTGTTGGCCATGCTGGTCTTGAACCCCTGGCCTCACGTGATCCTCCTGCCTCAACCTCCCAAAGTGCTGGGGTTACAGGCAGGAGTCACCATGCCCAGCCAATTTTTGTTTTGTTTTGTTGAGACAGTCTCACTTCGTTGCCCAGGCTGGAGTGCAGTGATGGTATCTCAGCTCACTGCAACCTCCACCTCCCGGGTTCAAGCGATTCTCTTGCCTCAACCTCCTGAGTAGCTGGGATTACAGGCTCCCGCCGCCACACTTTGCTAATTTTTGTATTTTTAGTAGAGATGGGGTTTCACCATGTTGGCCAGACTGGTCTCGAACTCCTGACCTCAGGTGATCTGCCCACCTTGGCTTCCCAAAGTGCTCGGATTACTGGCATGAGCCACCATGCCTGGCCTTTCCAGCACCATTTATTTAAAAGATTATCTGTTGGTTTGCCTTTGCATCTTTGTCAGAGTCAGTTGATCATGTCTGTGTGTGTCTATTTACACACTCTCAAATCTGTTCTATTGGTCTATGAGTCTATTTATTTGCCGTTACCACATTCTCTTCATTACTGTGGGTTTACAATATGCCTTGATATCATACAATGTGAGTTCTCCAACTTTGTTCTTTTTTTCAAAAACTTTTTATTCTTCTACTTCTTTTGCCTTTCCATGACAATTTTAAAACTGCACATTCATTTCTACAAAGATTGCTCTGGGAAGTTTTTAACAAATTATTCTTAGTAGTACTTTATAGTGGGGATTAACTATGAATTTAATTTTTTAATAAAGTACTATATTAGGTTTTTATTGCTGTATAACAAATTAACACAAACTTAGCTTACACACAACAAACATTTATTACTTCACAATTTCCGTATGTCAGGAATCTAGACACTGCTCAAGCTGAGGCTTTTGCTCATGGTGTCAAAAGACTGCAGTCAAGGCATCAGCCAGGGCTAAGGTCTCATCTGAGATTTAGGATTCTCTCCCCACCGCACATTGGCAGAATTCGTTTTTTTTTTTTTTTTTTTTTGAGATGGAGTCTCGCTCTGTCACCCAGACTGGAGTGCAGTGCAGTGGTGTGATCTCGGCTTCACTGCAAGCTCCACCTCCCAGGTTCACGCCATTCTCCTGCCTCAGGCTCCCAAGTAGCTGGGACTACAGGTGCCTACCACCACGCCTGGCTAATTTTTTGTATTTTTAGTAGAGACGGGGTTTCACCATGTTAGCCAGAATGGTCTCGATCTCCTGATCTGGTGATTTGCCCACCTCGGCCTCCCAAAGTAAGTACTGGGATTACAGGCATGAGCCACCGCACCTGGCCCAGAATTCACTTTTTTAAAGGTATTTAAATATGTCAACTTTGTTGTTTATATGCATATTTATTTGTTACTGAATATTGAAAAAATAACGTGTTGGAATTTACTTTTAATATAATTCAAATTTTTAAAAACCAGAAAATCTAATTAGTTATGCTTTAGTCAAACTGCTCAATGTTTTCTTTTCTTTCTTTCCACACAAGTTACCTTGCTTCAAATTCTAGATGTTGGGATCCATCTCACTGACTTAGGTTCTAAAACATATGGGAGCCCTGTGTGATGGCTTATGCCTGTAATCCCAGCACTTTGGAAGGCCGAGGCAGATGGATCACTTGAACTGAAGAGTTCGAGACCAGCCCGGGCAACATGACAAAACCCTGTCTCTGCAAAAAAATGCAAAAATTAGCCAATGCAGTGCATACGCCTGTAGTCCTAGCTACTCAGGAGGCTGAGACAGGAGAACTGCTTGAGCCCAGGAGGCAGAGGCTGTAATGAGCCGAGATCACAATATTGCACTCCAGCCTGGGCAATGGAAGTGAAATCCTATCTCAAAAAATTAATGAATTAATTGATAAAAATAAAACATGTGAGAATACTTCAGACTTATTGGTGCTGCTTTGGGTTCAAATCAAAAAGTAGGGCTAAAGTATATTCAAATACATTCAAACTTACACAGATTCCTTATAAATTACTGCTATCAAGGTAAGAAGGAAAAGATACAAGAAGAAGAAGACATCACTCATCATAGGTTATCAAAATTATTGGTATACAGTCTACCCTAGCATAGACTGCTGCATAAAAATGCCAGCAAGAAAGAAAAGTGCAAGAATAAAGTTTAAGACTAAATCAGCTCATTGTCATAATTTCCTATTCTAGCATTCTCAGAAGGCTCCCATCTATGATACATGTGGAAACTGCAGCCACGTTTGAATGGTTCAATTCTTGATTCATTCTGAACCCTCTTAGGCCCCAATATTTGTTAGCTCTCATTTAAGCTGAGAAAAATCTGTTGAGTAACAGGTATCCCAGTTTTACCATCCTTTCTTTCCACACAGATCACAATGTCCTTATTCCTCTCCTCCTGTAAGGCAAACCATCTCTGATGTCCTGGAAGGTCTTGGCTTTTCTTTCCTGTTGTTGGAGTGAACCTTCCAGTGGAGGGGAAGGGAATGTTTTTCTTTCCTGTTGTTGTTGGGGTGAACCTTCCAGTGGAGGGGAAGGGAATGTTTTTCTTTCCTGTTGTTGTTGGGGTGAACCTTCCAGTGGAGGGGAAGGGAATTTGGTACCTGGGTGGAGAATCAAGTTATCAAGGTTCTTTATTAATGTTTTGGAGCAGAAGTTATGAGAGGCCTCTGAATTATCCTGGGAATCTTTCGTTGGTGAGCATGTGTGAAGACTCTGGGATCAAGGTGCACATTTGTGATGAGTCAATCAATGGTCTAGTCATAGGTCTAAGCTCCTCCTGGATCTTTTGTCCCAGCAGAATGTGTTGCTGAACTCTCAAATTGCTACAGGGTACCCTGGAAAGAACTGTGTAGCCCAGAAAGAGCCTGAAAACCTAAACTCCAACAAATAGAGGTGCACGAGTTGACTACAGTTTTTTAAAATTCATGGCACTTTGCTTCTCCAAGGCCAGCAGGAAAGTGTCTCTGCTGCTTCAAATCTCTCCAATTTCTACCTCTGACCTCTAGACACTCTTTTGAAAGGCTCACCTGATTAGGTCAAAGCAACCCAAACTAATCTCTCTTGATTAACTTGAAGTTAAATGATTAAGAGACAATTACATCCGCAAAATCCCTTCACATTTGCCACATAACAAAACCTAATCATGGGAGTGACATCATAGTTCTGCCTACACTCAAGAGGAGGGGGCCATACAGGGCATGTATACCAGGGGCTGGAAGTCTTGGATGCCATCTTAGAATTATCCTATCACAAGTACTGTTGAGAGTATCTACATCTTAAACGGACTTTGAAGGAGTATATCTTCCAAGGAATTTGTCCATTTCACTTAAATTGTGAGTTTATAGCTTATGACATTCTCTTATTTGCCTTTTAATATCTGCGGGCTTTGTAGTGATATCATTCTTGATATTGGGAATTTGTGTCTGCTCTGTTTTTAATGATCAATCTGATTAGAGATTTATTAATTTAATTTTCCAAGAACCAACTTTTAGCTTCATTGATTTTCTCTGTTTTTTTCTGATTTTAATGTAATTGCTCTCTGTTCTTATTTTTCTTATGTACTTCCTTCTGCTTGTTTTGGGTTAAATTTGCTCTTCTGTTTTAGTGTTCTAAGGTAGAAGCATGGATAATTGATTTGAAACTATTCTTCTATTCTAATTGAAAGCATTCATTACTATATATTTCCTTCTAAGCTTCCCTCATGTGTGGTTCAAGAACCTTACAACAATATGTTTTTATTCATTTAATCATGCTTTTTAATTTCCCTTGAGATTTTCTCTTTAACCCATGGATTATCTTAAATATTTTCTATTTCCTGTTATCATTCTGTTATTGATTTCTAGTTTAATTACATTGTCATCAGATAATACACTTTGTATGACTTCAGTTCTTTAAATCTGTTGGTATTCATTTATGACCCAGTATATTGTATATTTTGGTGAAGGTCCCATGGGTGTTTTGAAAGACTGTATTCCTGGCTGTTATTAAATGAAGTGTTAAATAAATAACAATTAGATCCTGTTGCTTTATTTCAGTGTTCAGTTCCTCTGTGTCCTTACTGATTTTCATTTTAGTGATTCTAGCAATTATTGAGCGAAGAGTGTTGAAGTTACCAATTATAATTGTGTTTTCAAGTGTTTCCATTCTATCAGTTTTTGCTGCCTGTGTTTTGAAGCTCCGTGATTTAGTACATATACATTTAGGAATTTTATGTATTCTTGGTGAATTGACCCTTTTATTGTTATATAACATCTCTATTTGTTTCTGGTAATTGTCTTTTCTCTAAAGTTTACCTTGTTAGCTATTAATATACTTAACTCCAGCTTTCATTTCATTAGTACTTGTTTATTATAGTTTTGCTCATTCTTTTACTTTTAACCTCCTATGTTATTGTATTTTAAGTGAGTTTTTTATAAATAGCATATAATTGAGTCTTCTTTTTTATCTCAGCCTTTTTATTGGTGTGTTTATACCATTTACATTTAATGTAATTATGAATGTTAAGATTTAAGATTTCTAATTTATTGTGTTGAACACTGCATGTTCCTTCTGTTTTTCATTCCTGTCCTTTCCATTTCTTGAATATTTTTCGTATTCCATTTTAATTTATATATGGTAGAGTTTTTTGTCATGCTTTATTAAGATATAATTCACATACCCTACAATTCAAAATTTAAAGTGTACAGCTGAGTGATTTTGTATATTCAGTGTTGGGCAAACATCACCACAAATGATATTAGAACACTTTCGTTACCCCACAAAGAAACCCTTCACCTTTTGGCTGTTACTCTTCAAATTTGTGCCCAACCCCCAGTCCTAGGCAACTACTCGTCTACTTTCTATCTCTGTAGATAAGCCAGTGCCAGATATTTCACATAAATATATAATATGTGGTATTTTTTGACTGGCTTCTTTCACTTAGCATGTTTTCAAGGTTCATCTATGTTGAGCATATATTAGACCTTCATTCCTTTTGCTGAATAATATTCCACTGTAGAGATATACAACATTTTGTTTAGCCATTCGTCAGTTGATGAACAGCTTATTTTTGGCTGTCATGAATAATGCTGCAATGGATATTTGTGTACCAGTTTTTGTGTGGACGTATGTCTTCATTTCTCTTGGATATGTACTTGAGAGTGGAATTGCTGGGTCAAATGGTTACTTAATGTTTTGAGGAACTTCCAGAATATTTTCCAAAGTGACTACACCATTTTAGATTCCCACCAGTAGTATATGAGGGTTTTGATTTCTCCATATTCTCATTAATACTTGTTATTATGTATCTTTTTTATTATAACCATCCTAGTGTATGTGAAGTGGTATCTTATATTGTGATTTTTGTTCTGTTATCCAGGCTGGGATGTAGTGGTGCAATCTCAGCTCACTGCAACCTCCACCTCCTGGGTTCAAGTAATTCTCATGCCTCAGCCTCCCAAGTAGCTGGTATTACAGGCATGTGCCACCACCACACCCAGCTAATTTTTGTGTTTTTAGTAGAGATGGGTTTTTGGCATGTTGGCCAGGCTGGTCTCCAACTCCAGGCCTCAAGTGAACCACCCACCTCGGTGTCTCAAAATGTTGGGATTATAGGCGTGAGCCACCCTGCTGGGTCTGTATTGTGTTTTTAAATAAATCTCTTTGTATAGTTTGTCTTTGTTGGAGGTTTTTTGTTTACTTGTTTCTGAGTGTGTGTGTGCATGTGTGTGTGTGTGTGTGTGTGTGTGTATGATCTGGTATTAGAATATGTATAGTTATTTTATCACAGTCTGTATTTTCCACTTCGAGTGCAATATAGAAGCCTTATCACTAATTAGGTCCCTTTACCCTTCTTTTTGATATTGTTATTTTAAAAATCACCTCTACATAAACTGAGAACCACATCATACAGCAAGGTTATTTTTGCTTTCAATCATCGAAACATAATTCTAAAAATTAAAGAGGGTAAGCCGGGCATGCATTGTAGCCCCAGCTACTCAGGAGACTGAGGCAGGGAGGATTGCTTGAACTGAGTCCAGGAGTTCAAGACCAGCCTGGGCAACACAGTGAGACCCTCATTAAAAAAAAAAAAAAACAAAGCTAAAGAGGATAAAAACAGTCTATTATTTTTCTCAGATATTTACATTCTGCTGCTCTTTTTTCATTCCTGATATTCTGTTTGTTTCATGAGTGTTCAAAGTTGATTATTGGAGCATTTTTATGAGAGTTGTTTTAAAATTCTTGTCACATAATTCTAATATATCTGTGTCATCACAGTGTCAGTGCCTATTGATTGTCTTTTCTTGTTTACATTAATATTTTCCAAACTTTTGAGTTGTTTCATAATTTGGTATTATATCTTTGACATTTTCTGTATTATGAGACTCTAGATCCTATTTAAATATCTTATTTTAATAAACGGACAATCTGTCAAGGTTTAGAATGAGCATTCTCTTTCAATTTTGTGGTTTCATTTTCAAGTTCGTTTTCAGAGATCTTTCAGGGCTCTTCTGGTTCGCCCCACCTCTGGGCTGCTCAGGCCCATTTAGAACCAAGGCAGTAATCTAACTATAGTTCAATTCTCAGAGCTTTTGCTGTCTTGATTCTTACCAGTTTCACACATGAGCTGCTCAAAAGTGTCCTGACTTTTTATACCAAAGTGTCCTGACTTTTTGTACCAATTTAAAGAGTTACTTCCTCCAACTTTGTTGTCCTCTCCATACTCCTACTCTCCTACTCTCTAGTTGGAAAGGGGTAAAATACTACCTCATTGATATCCTTTGCTTAATTCAGGGCATGGTAGTTTGACAGGGCTCCTCCCAACAGTCTCTATAGTGTCCAGTGGGGAAAAGAGGTACAGTTTCTTTTATTGTATGTGTTTTGAGTAGAGCATAGTCAAATGGTTCACTCGGCAGAGTGACCTGCCTGCCAGTCTTTTTACTAGAGAGAGTAGACTTCTCTTGAGACATTTGGCATCTGTGTGCCTTGGTGCTTCTGGATTATAGGCTACTCTAGCCTATAGTTTACTATAGATTGGAGGCAAAAGCAAACAAGCAAACAAAAAATGCTTCAGGGAACTTACCACAGGTTGTCACTCAAATTTCAAAGTTCCTAGTCAAGGCTGCCTTCCCTTCTCCGCCTGTCATTTATTTTGCCTTTTGCCCTGGGGATTTTAGTTGTAATTAGCAGGAGGATGAGGATACTATGTACTTGCTCTATCTTGTCATCTTGTCTAGAAAGGGAAATCAACCGTGACTGTTTTTTTGGTTTTTTTTTTTTTGAGATGGAGTTTTGCTCTCGTTGTCCAGGCTGGAGTGCAACGGCACGATCTTGGTTCACTACAACCTCCACCTTCTGGGTTTAAGCAATTCTCCTGCCTCAGCCTCCTGAGTAGCTGGGATTACAGGCATCTGCCACCACGCCTGGCTAACTTTTGTATTTTTAGTAGAGACAGGGTTTCACCATGTTGATCACGCTGGTCTTGAACTCCTGACCTCAGGTGATCTGCCCACCTCGGCCTCCCAGAGTGCTGGGATTACAGGTGTGAGCCACCGTGCCTGGCCTATGATTTGTTTTTGTATCACTCATAAAACATACCATAAATGCCCAGTGTACAGTTGGCATTAATTAAATATTTGTTTCAAAAGACAAGAGTGAGTGAGGGAGGAACATAAGTAGCTTTGTATCTCAAAATGTTCGTTCAGCATAATATGATTGAGTCATCAGTTTAGATTCTAGCCCCACCTGCTTTCAGTGTGAACATAGACTGGTTACTTAACTTCTTTGAGCCTCAGTTTCATATAATATGACAATGGTAATATCTACTTCATAGGATAAGTAAAAATAAGATGATATATTTAATGCATTTAGCACAATGCTTGATAATAAACAGCAAATATAGTTCCTACTTATATTAGTAATAACAGTTATCAAATATCACTATCTGTTTCTTGTCCTCATAGGAAACTCTGCTCTTAAAGACAAAGAAGATCAATTTGGGAGAACACCACTTATGTATTGCGTGTTGGCTGACAGATTGGATTGTGCAGATGCTCTCCTGAAGGCAGGAGCAGATGTGAATAAAACTGACCATAGCCAGAGAACAGCCCTCCATCTTGCAGCCCAGAAGGTAAGAAGTAAAATTTCTTTGAAGAGTAAATGTTTTGTGTGATGTCTGCTAGTTGATTAGTGGAACTATGCAATGGACAGATAATAAAGTCTCAAGTGCATGACTCATAGATTTTATATATTTTCTCTAAAAGCTGTCTTTAAGCTACAGAGAGTAAAAGCACAGATAACTATCAGCAGCTGCATTCCAGGTTCCTTGAACAGTAGAATTTATTCTATGATCTAAAGTTTATTGGAAAAAAAGTGATCAAATTTATATAGATAATGTGATCAAACTATGTTACCAATCTGTGTATAGGGAAAAAATAGAGACCAAAAAGAAATACTCAAAGATATTAATAGTGGTTGGGTTTAAATTTGGGGAACACATGTGGAATTTTTTTCCTTTTCACGGTTTAAAATTTTTTCCTTAATGAGTATTACTTTTACTATAAAAAGTCGAAATCCTAGCCTGGGCAACATAGCGAGACCACATCTCTACAAAAAATTTAAAAATCAGCTGGGCATGGTGGCACACACCTGCAGTCCCAGCTACTTGTGGAGCTCAGGTGGGAGGATCACTTGAACCTGGAAGGTTGAGGCTGCAGTGAACTGAGTTCACATCACTGTACTCCATCCTCAATGACAGGGCAAGACCCTGTCTCTAATTAATCAATTTAATTTAATTTAATTTAATTTAAAAGGTTGAAATGTCTCTTGAAATATGTGGCATTAAGAGGCATAAAATAAATTTATTTTCTGAATGTATTTTCAACTTTTAAAAATCTAAAACTATGTTGCCAATATCAATGATTTCACATTTTTAAATGTATTATTAAGAGCTCAGATTTTTAAGATTAAAGCCATCAAACAGATAAAATAGGAAGCTTCTACATTTATTTAAAGACTTATTCACCTAAAAACTATTTTTCCTCCATAAAATTTTTTTCCATAAAATAGATTTCCAGTCCTGGTATTTTTCTTTTTGTTATTTTAGATTTCTGAATTGTTTGAATAAAAAGCAATTAAAATGAGTTAGATCCAGCGGGAACCATTAGAGTTATTTTCTATTTAAAAATGTGAATCAGATATAGCTAATTAATTAAGGGGTTAGAAAAATACCTTTCATTAGTTGAATGCATAAAAAGAGGGTGACATTGAGTTATACTACTGAATATGCTAGTTATATGCACTTCTCAGTTAGGTCTGCAGGTTATTTCCAAAGTTACTTCTCTTGAATTTGGTTTTTATTATAGTAATTTTTAAATAAATCTCCCTCATTTTCAATCTCAGTTTTAACTACTGCTCTGATATTTATAACCTTTCATTTAGGCTTGTCAGCTGATGAAATTGTTCACTCGAGAAAGGTTAACTCCATTTAACTTGTTATCATAAAAGAGCAAACAGTTCAGATTGGGAATAGCCACAAAATTAAGACTTTGATACCCTTCAGATTTTTCACTATGATTGATTTAGGTGTAAAACTCAGCTTCAAAAATGTGAAGTGAAGGAACCTAGCTTAACGGCAAGCAGATTACGTGGAACAAGTGAGGATTTCAGTTGATGATCCAACAGTATAACATCCTGTAGAAGTATTATATGACCAAGATGGTTGAAGAGCAATGTAAAACCAGACTTGTTAGCTGTAATCTTTTCATCAGATACCATGCATTGTTTTCTTTTATTTTTTTGTTTCTACTTTGATTTTTTAAATTATAAGTTTTTCATAGTATCAAAGAATTAATAGAACTATGATTTATATGGCAGTATTTACATAGTTGATTTCATAACAGATTTCATGTTCTTTCAAGTATCTGATAATTATGCGTTTCCTTCCTTTCTCTGTGTTGCTGTTTGTTTTTACATGCTTGCCAAAAGCAGTAATGGATCTGAATTCCCAGCAAAGGATAGTAATAATTCTTTAGTATTCTCCTGTGTCCAATTAAATCTGGGCATTGTGTTCGTTCATTTGTGCTTTATACAAAGCACCAGCATTCAGAAATCAAAGATAGTATATACTATCTTTGATTAAGGAATAAGATAGTAAATGATCTACAAATAATTTTCAAAGAATAATTGGAGATAATATATCCCAAGGCTGTAATACTCCTTGCCTCCAAACAGACACAAGCACAAATTCTCTTTAGAGAAAACATCTTCACCTTAAACTTCCAGGATTTTCCCATATTAAATAAACCAAACATGAACTGACAATGAAAGATCACCAAACACATAAGGGAGCAATCTACTTTGAATGAGAGTCAGCAGAAACAACAAACAGATTTAGTCTATGAAAAACATCAGTGATTGGCATCATTAGAGACACAATATAAAATAACCACTGATGGAATGCTTAAAGATATGAAAGAAGAAATCAGCCAATCACAGTGGCTCACACCTGTAATTTCAGCACTTTAGAAAGGCCAGGCAAGAGGCTCTCTTGAGGCCAGGAGTTTGAGACCAGCCAGGGCAACATAGAGGGACTCTATTTATTTAAAACAAAAAAAGTTAGCTGGGTGTAGTGGCACACACCTGTAGTCCTAGCTCCTTGGGAGGCTGAAGTGGAAGGACTGCTTGAGCCCTGGAGTTTCAGACCAGCCAGGACAACAAAGTGAGACCCTGTCTCAAAAAATATGTATTTTATTTAACATTATAATTAAAAGAAGGAATCTGGCAGGGCGTGGTGGCTCACAACTGTAATCCTAGGACTCTGGGAGGTCAAGATGGGTGGATCACTTGAAGGCAGGAGTTTGAGACCAGCCTGGACAACATGACAAAGCCCTCTACTAAATACACACACACACACACACACACACACACACACACACACACACACACACAAATTAGTTGGGCATGGTAGTGAGCACGTGTACTCCTAGCTACTTAGGAGGCTGAGGTGGGAGGATTGCTTGAGCCCAGGAAGTCTGCAGTGAGGAGAGATCACACCACTGCACTTCAGCCTGGGGGACTGGAGTAAGACCCTGCCTCCAAAAAAAATGTAAATACATAACAAAAAAATTTAAAAAACAAGGAATCAGAAAAATGAGAAACCAACAAGACAGTTTCATAACTAGGCATCAATTCTGGCCATAATGGCTTATTTTAAACTAACTTGCCTATCAAAAAAAATTTGTAAAAACTGAATAAAATACTGTATACACTGTTTGAAGGCATTGAGAACAATCAGCACAGGCAGGATCCAAGATATTATAATCATTCAAAGATGAGAAACACATGAAGTGAGCACCACATTCATCCTGGCCTTTTCTTTATGGCATTTTCCAAATTGGAATGCAAAAGAATACAACCCTAACAGGATGCAGCAGTCTTACCGGGCTGAAGAAACTGAGGCAGAGTTTGGAGATAATAGTGGCTATAACTTGAAGGTCAAAATCCTGGAGAGGAGGGAATTGCAGAGAAGGAATGCAAGAATCTGGATACAAATTCCTCACAAGTTTTTAGCAGATTGCTAAACTGTGCTTGTATAGGGTGGTGCTCTAAGAAACCTAGTATTAAACAACAGCTGGGAGACTAGAGAGCTGAGTAGAGATTGTTTTAAATTATCCTATATTTTCTTTTATGTTTAAATCTCTTAATACATAACATTGATTTTTGTGTAGGGATCCATTCTCTCTTTAAAGCATATGGATAACTAATTTTCCCAACACAACCTAGTTCATTAATTTTTGGCCATTTAGTATCTGCTCTGTGTCAGTTCCAGGCTTTTGTACTATGAACTCCCTATGCATTTCTTTTTTTTTTTTTTTTTTATGAGGGATCCTGAATACTAGGGAGCCTTTTGGGAAATTTGAAAATAAAAGTTACATGATCAGTGTATTTTAGGGGGACTAATATGGCAACTAAAGCTACTTTGGAAGAGAAAGAGTGGAGATCCATAGATTGCTATTATAGTTCAGGCCAATAGAGAGGAGTTGGGTTTAAGAGAGATATTATGGAGATAGAAGTGTTCATTCAACAAGCATTTGTTTAGTATCTACTATGTAGTCATGATTATACAAGTAGAGAGAATATGAAAAAAATGAATCACATATGTTAACTTATAGATAGGTGCTCTCAGTACCCATCCCTGTTAAACTTCATTTCCCTTTGCTTGGTGAACCTTCTGATATATTGGATATCAAATATCCTTTCCAAGTATTGTCTGTCCCACTCAATTCTGGTATCCATGAATGCAGAAGTGTGCTATTTTTGTCATTATGAACACTCATGTATATGTGTATACATTCATTCATTCAACATGTGTTAAAACTATTATGTAACAGGCATCGTGTTGGGCCTTGGAACACAAAGGTGGACAACATGATTCCTGCTCTTAAGTTGCTTACAAAGATCATGTATGAAGATATTAAATGATAATTAAAGCTGATTGATCTACCTTGTAATACATAAGTGTTTTATAAAATACCTATACCCATAATATATAGTCATTGTTATTACTGACGTGAGAAGACCCAACATTCTCATACGTTATTTATTATGTTTTTAGTATTTGTGTGTGTGTGATAGTGAACTATATTATGTTATCTTTTCTTGGGTTCATTAGTGGGAAAAGCTCATATTCCCAAAGTGTTTTGCTCCCATCTCTATTAGAGCCCCATTACCTTATATTGTAATTATTGCTTATTTGTCTCTTTTCTGCTAGGCTGGAGCCCCAGGCAAGTAGCTCTTTTTGTTTGTTTTTGAATCTGTCTGAATCTAGTAGGTTCTGACATGTCTTGGTTGAATGGATTTTATTTTACTTTTATAGAAAGTCATTACTAATACAAATGCGAGACCTTTTGTTTATTGGAAACATTTATCTACTTTATATATATGTGTGTGTGGAAAAACTTATTGAACTGTGCTGCTTGGCTTAGTTATTTTGGCATATGTTCACTTCTCTGGAAACAAATTACTGTTAGTCCAAGAAACTGAAGAAATGGTTTACCCATGAGAATAAAATTAATCTCAATATACTGAACATCTGCACCTAATTTGTTTTTCATTTAGAACCATCAGTTTAATCCAAGAAAGCAATTGGTCATAGCTTTTCTGGGCTTCTCACAAAAGATATCTAATTGTTAGAAATGTTTTGCTCCAGGGAGGTGCTATTTCTCTGACTTCTACAGATACATTTGTTAATAAGGATAAACAAAACTTTAGAAATATTATTATATGTTAATAGTTATGCATGTTTAATCTTCCAATAGGTTATTCATTTGACTTCAAGAAGATTAACCCTACCCACTTTGAAAATTTTTATCACAGTAAACACAAAAAGTAAAGAACCTTCTGGTTGTGGCTGCATTGTCCTTTTTTAAAATTCATAAACAATTCTCAGTTCATCTATGAAAATTGAATGTTAATTTTCAGTTTTCAAGATATGCTATTTCCATATTAATGATTTACAAAAAGGAAAAAGAATGCCTCTGAAACTTTTCAGGAACACTTATACCAGGTAACACTATTAGGTTTTCTTATTTTGCACATGCACACACAAACACAACAAACAATCCACACCCCAGTCCCCTTCAACTCTATATTCCCCCTCAGTACATATATAGCTCTACCATAACTCATCACCACAGTTTACTGGAGATTTTGCTTATCTAGATCTCACCCCCAGTGAAACTATTTGAAGGCAGTGACCATGTCTTATTTGATTTCATAGTTACAGTCCTAGCATAACTTCTGCCACTTAATAAAGACAGTAATTTGTTTAAGGAATACATGAATGAATGAATGAGTAAACGTGAATATCAAATAGATTTAATATGAAGGGCATGGCCTTCAAAACTGTTGAAATTTAAATGAATAATTATATTTATTCCTTTTCAGTATCCACTCCCTGCCCTTACAATTTTGCAATCAGGATTTTTAAAGATTTTCTGTGAGCTTAATTTCTCAATAAATAACACTCTTGTAGGCCTCAATTTCTTCATCTATAAAATAGAATAATACATGCTATCATTCTATGTAGAGATGATGAGTCCTTAGCTATAAAGCATTCTGTTTGTTGGAAAAATTTATTCTCAAGGACTACACTATCAATATTATTGCTATTAGTCACACTACAATGTAGATGCAAACATCAAATTACTATTTAGAGATCAGTAGATGTCAGAGATAGAAAGGCTCTTTGGGATCTTCTTGTCCAGTTTGTCCTTGGATGAGGAAACTGAGCTCTACTCCTTTTACATCTCTTCTCTTTATAAATAACTGTACTCACATTCTCTTTGCCTTTGCATATGCCTGGAATTTTTTTTTTTCTTTTTTTTTTTAGTTATCTTAAGCATAGAGATAAGAAAGGAGAACAGGGCCTGGTGCAGTGGCTCACGCCTGTAATCTCAGCACTTTGGGAGGATGAGGCTGGGGGATCACCTGAGGTCAGAAATTTGAGACCAGCCTGGCCAACATGGTGAAACCCCGTCTCTACTAAAAATACAAAAATTAGCTGGGCGTGATGGCGCGCCTGTAATCCCAGCTACTCAGGAGGCTGAGGCAGAAGAATCGCTTGAACCTGGGAGGTGGAAGTTGCAGTGAGCTGATGATATTGCACCACTGCTCTCCAGCCTGGGCAACAGAGTGAGACTCCATCTCAAAAAAACAAAAACAAACAAACAAAAAACAATGGAGAACAGAAAAAACATTAGGTACCTAATACCTAGAAGAGATCAAACTGAGCATTTCTTATTTTTGCTTCAGAATTTCTAAATGAAACTATAGATTCACTTGAACGCTTCCGTTTATCTTCCAATACCCTTCTTTCCCTGTCTCCTCAGTCTACCTTGATTTTGGTGGTTTCAATTCCCATGCATATGTTTCTACCTTTATGTCTGTGTGTATGTGTGTGTGTGTATGTGTACATGTGCACATACACTATTATGCATAAACTGTATTGTTTTGCATCTTTAATGGTATTATACTGTGTGCCATTTACCAGCTTGCTTTTTCAACTTAATATTATGTATTTGAAACTTATTCATGTTGAAACATGTAGCCCTGGTTCATAAAAGATTATATCCAGATGCCTAAAAGACACATGAGAAGGTATACAACATCATTACTAATCAGAAGCACATTAAAACTCCAATGAGATACCACTACATGACCAGTGGAATGTGTAAAGTAAAAAAGTCTGGCAATCAGTATTGATTGATGGTGAGGATATGGAACAACTGGAGCTCTCCAACATTTTTGTTGAGAATGTAAATTGGTACATTCACTCTCACAAATTATCTGACTATATCTGCCAAAGCTGAACACACACATACACACATACACACACACACACACACACACACCCCTCATCTCAATTCATGCTCCCAGCCCGGTTGTAATACCTAAGAAAAATAAGTGGCTCCTTCTACCAGAAGACATGTATGAGAATTACATGATAGTTTTATTTAGAAAAGCAGACATTCCTTTCTTTAAATTCTATTTTTCCATAAGTTATTGGGGGTAAAAGTGGTATTTGGTTACATGAGTAAGTTCTCTAGTGGAGATTTATGAGAACCTGGTGCACCCATTTGTGAGAACCATGGTGCAGCCTATGGTATACTGCACCATATTTGTTGTCTTTTATCCCTTGCCCCCCTCCCACTCTTCCCCCCAAGTCGCCAAAGTCCATTGTGTCATTCTTATGCCTTTGCATCCTCATAGCTTAGCTCCCACATATCAGTGAGAACATATGATGTTTGGTTTTCCATTCCTGAGTTACTTTACTTAGAATAATAGTTTCTAATCTCATACAGGTCATTGCAAATGCTGTTAATTCGTTCCTTTTTAAGGCTGAGTAGTATTCCACTGTGTATATCTATACACCAGAGTTTCTTTATCCACTGGTTGATTGATGGGCATTTGGGTTGGTTCCACAATTTTGCTATTGTGAATTGTGCTGCTATAAACATGTATGAACAAGTATCATTTTTGTATAATGACTTCTTTTCCTCTGGGTAGATACCCAGTAATGGGATTGCCGGATCAAATTGTAGTTCTACTTTTAGTTCCTTAAGGAATCTCCACACTGTTTTCCATAGCGGCTGTACTAGTTTACATTCCCATCAGCAGTATAGAAGTGTTCCCTGATCACCCCATCCACACCAACATCTACTGTTTTTTTATTCTTTGATTACGGCCATTCTTACAGGAGTAAGGTGGTATTGCATTGTGGTTTTGATTTGCATTTCCCTGATCATTAGTGATGTTGAGCATTTTTTCATGTTTGTTGGCCATCTGTGTGTCTTCTTTATAGAAGCAAATTTTCTTAATAATGCAAACAACCCAAATACGTACCAACAGGTGAATGAGTAGCTAAATTGTGATGTATTCCTACAATGGAACACTGCATGAATGAACTGCTGACATGTTCAGCCACATAAGTGAATTTCATAGACATTACGTTGAGTGGAACAAGTCAGACACTTGTAAAAAATTTATTTGCTGTTCATATGAATCTCAGGAGCAAGAAAAACTAATCTATGGTGATTCAAATCAGATTTGTAATTACCTAAAAAATGGGTAATGACTGAGAATAATATGACTAAGCTTTCAGGGGTGCTGAAAATGTTCTGTGTGTGTGTGTGTGTGTGTGTTGGTTACATTAAAAGGTATCAGTCTGTGTGCTTAAGATTTATGCACTTTACTGTATATGTTATATTCTCAATTTTTAAAGTGTTATTTAAAAAATGATAAAATGTTCAGAACTTGGTAGACTTTATTTGTAGGGTAGGTAAGGGAGGATGGAGTTAAGAATGGTTCCTGACCTAGACTGTTAAGCACTCAGGTCGAATTTCCCCCATCCTTAGCCTCAGGAGCTATATGAAAGCCCTGTGTCTATGCTCTTTTCCAGGGGTTCTCAGATAAACATGCAGCAGAATCACTTGGAGGACTTGTTAAAACATAGACGTCTGGGCCCCACCACCAGTGTTTTTAATTCAGCAGGGCTGGTGTGGGGCCAGAGAATTTGCTTATCTTAACAAGTTCCCAGGTGATGATGATGATGTAGGCAACACATTTTGAGAATCACTGCTCTATTCTGCTTATAACATTTGTCTTTGCTGCATTTTCAATACTATTGGCTCCATAACCTCTAGATATCTATCCTATTTTACTACTGAACCTTTTGATTGGTATTCCTAGCTCTTAATGACATGACTCATAGAGGTAGGATATACTAGTTAAGGTACAATTTTGAGAGGAAATTATTGAGTTCAGTTGTGGAAAATGGAATTTTAGGTTTCGGTGGTAATGACTAGCATGAATTGTGATATACTCATTTGCATCTCCAAAGTGAGGTCTTGGCTGGAGTTATTAGTATACATATAGAAACCATAGAAGTAGGTGAAGTGCTCAGGTGTGGTTTATAGATGGGAAGAGGATCAGAAATAGAAAGCACCAATATTTAAGGTTTATTTACAGAAAATAAACTTCCAAAGGAGACAGTAAAAGATAGGAGAACTAGATCAGAGTGGTGTTATGGAGCCAGAGGAACAGGTTTCAAGCAGAAGAGGATCCATTTGTTTCATCTTTTTTACTATGATGCTAAGATTTGAATAGTTCCTTTTCCAGTAAATGACTCAATAAATGGATGCATATAAATATGATGAAAATTAAAAGGCTTCCATTGGATTTTTCAGTTAGAAAGTGATCTTAGGAAGAGCAATGGTATTTAGTGGACATACACGCTGGCTGTATATCACTGTTGATTAAACAGGAAATGAGGATATGGAGACAGTATGAGTGATTGATTAATGGGGTTATTGATCAGGAAAAGTATTATCAGAAGAAATTGTGGTGGGAAAATTTTTAATAAATAATAATGAATCTCTCCCAGTATAATCATCACCTACTTTCTATAAATATTAATTCATAAACTTCTTTCTGTAGCTCCAACCAAACTGTTTTATTATATATTCTATTATTTCATCCATAAATATTTCAGTTTATATTCAGTATATATATAATTCATATATCCCCACAATATCATTGTACTAAAAAAAATTAGTGATAATTCTGTAATATTGTTACTAATCAGTGTTCAAATTTTCCTGATTATATCTTAAACTTTTTTTTACAGTTGGTTTTTTCAAATCAGGACCTAAACGAGGTCTGTACATTGCATTTGGTTGATAAGTCTTTTAAGTCTCTTGTAATCTAATAGATGTGAGATATTTGAACATGTTTAAATGTTAAGGAAAAGGAGACACCAAAAATTTGGGAGAAAGAATGGATTATTGATGGATCAAAGTCACTGGGGAGATGGGAACAGAAAGGACAGTTGGGTCTGGGCGCAGTAGCTCAAGTGTGTAATCCCAGTGCTTTGGGAGGCTGAGGTGGGCAGATCACCTGAGGTCAGAAGTTCAAGACCAGCCTGGCCAACATGGTGAAACCCCATCTCTACTAAAAATACAAAAATTGGCCAGGCATGGTGGCACACGCAGGAGAATCGCTTGAAGTCGGGAGGCAGTAGTTGCAGTGAGTCGTGATCGTGCCTCTGCACTCCAGCCTGGTCAGCAGAGGGAGATTCCATCTCAAAAAAAAAAAAAAAGCGAAAGGACAGTTGGAAAATTTAGATATACACAGTAGGAATGTTTGTTCAATGAATGAATATGCCATGAACTTAGAATGTAGGTGAATATTCTTGACAATCAATTATAAAATATGAAAATTGGAAGGGCCCTTGGAAATTATTCTTATTTTACAGATGGGAAAACAAGGAGCTGTAGGTTTTTTTTTGGTTAGAGGGAGATGTTTTGGTCCTAAAGTAGGGGAGACTGGATAGGAAAGGACACCTTAGGGATATAGGGGACTACTGCTGCTCCTCTCACACCTCCCCAGACCAATACTTTGGGAGACTGAGGCAGGTGGATCACCTGAGGTCAGAAGTTCGAGACCAGCCTGGCCAACATGGTGAAACCCCATTTCTACTAAAATACAAAAATTAGCTCAGTATGGTGGCATGTGCCTGTAATCCCAGCTACTCAGGAGGCTGATGCAGGAGAATCGCTTGAACCCAGAGGATGGAGGTTACAGTGAGCTGAGATCGTGCCATTGCACTGCAGCCTGGGTGACAAGAGTAACATTACGTCTAAAAGAAAAACATATATATATATCTCCTTATACATTTAACCCTCAGAGCAACATCATTTTATTCTTTAATTGAAAACATATTTGAGTTGAGGAAACATCATATACTTCAACCATTAATGTTTCTGTACCCAGTTCCTACCCTTTCCAGCTCTGTCATTTGCTCAAACAAATCTGTTTTATTTAAATCAAAAGGGATGCATATAGGCCTAGATCCTAGTTAGATACTTTTGATAAAGAGTCTTTAACCTTGTAATTTTATTGATTTCAACTTCTGTTTTTAAATTATTTTTATTAATGGTTGGCTTTTTTTTTTTTTCTTTCCAGACGGAGTCTCGCTCTGTCACCCAGGCTGGAGTGCAGCAGCATGATCTCGGCTCACTGCAACCTCCGCCTCCTGGGTTCAAGCGATTCTCCTGCCTCAACCTCCAGAGTAGCAGGGATTACAGGGGCCTGCCACCACGCCTGGCTAATTTTTGTATTTTTAGTAGAGACAGGGTTTCACCATGTTGGTCAGGCTGGTCTTGAACTCCTGACCTCAAGGAATCCACCCACCTCAGCCTCCCAAAGTGCTGGGATTACAGGCGTGTGCACCACGCCCAGGCTTATTGATGGTTTTCCTCGTCAAAACATTATTTGATCAAAACAGATGAAATATGTAGGGAGAGATTTCTTTTACAAACATATTTTGTGCTGCTTTGTTTTATATTATAGGGTACAGAAATGACTTACTTGTTGTTGTTTTCATGATGCACAATGTGACCTAATTTACCTAGGCTTACTCCTTTCTTAGTTCTTGTACTTCTGTATTTCTCTGATTCATTGATATATTGACCACTTTTTCATTTCAGAATTTTCTCTGGACTTTGATACTGCAGTAACTTATTTTTCTCCTACTCATTTGATAGTTTATTGTTTTCTTTATTAACTCTTTTCCTTTAGCTCCCATTTCTGCACCAAGATAAAAGTCTTTCTATATATTCTACCTGTCAGAGGTCTCATCTACTTCTGTAACTTTCATCTATTTTCCCTCACATATTTGTCTCTAGCCCTAGCCTCTCCCCTCATTCCAGACTTATATTTCCAGCTATCTTCTAGAAATCTCTGCCTGGATATCTTCCCAAAATCTCAATTTCAACATACCTGAAACAAGACCTTACGTTTTTACCTGTAATCAGTCCTGTCATCTGATTTTTAAAAACAATTTATTGAGGTGAAATACACATAGTATAAAATTAACCCCTTTTTTAGGGGGAGGGGGGAGATAGAGTCTCACTTTGTCACCCAGGCTGGAGTGCAGTGGCGTGATCAGGGCTCACTACAGCCTCAACCTCCCAGGTTCAAGTGATCCTCCTGCCTCAGCCCCCCAAGTAGCTGGGACTACAGGCACGTGCCACTACGCCCAGCTGATTTTTATATTTTTTGTAGAGACGGGTTTCGCCTTATTGCCCAGGCTGGTCTCAAACTCCTGAGCTCAAGCTATCAGCCGCCTTGGCCCACCAAAATGCTAGGATTACAGGCGTGAGCCACCACACCCAGCCAAAATAACCATTTTAAAGTGAGCAATTCGGGGAAATTTTGTACATTCGTAATGTTGTGCAACCACTACCTCTATCTAGTTCCAAAGCATTTCCATCACTCTAAAGTAAAACCTCTTATCCATTAAACAGTTTGTCTCCATTGCCCTGTCTTCCTAGCCCGTGGCAACCACCAACATGCATTCTGTTTCTATGGATTTATAGATATTTTATGTAAAAAGGAATCATATATGACCTTTGTGTCTGGCTTTTTTTCACTTAGGATAATGTTTTTGAGGTTCATCTAAGCTGTCAAATGTATCAGTACTTCATTCATTTTTATGGATGAATACTATTTTCTTTTATAAAACCAATGACACTATATTTATTAACTTTTTTAAATGAGTCTAGAGTTTAAAAGACAGTTTCTTAGGTGAAATTAAGTGATTTAGAAGGGAAAGAGAAAATAACAGAGGTAGTATCTTAGAATAAGCTTCTAGTTGACAGTATATAGCTAACTTATTGATGAATAATATTTTCTGTTGTGTGTATATACCACAGTTTATTTATTCATCCATCTAAGTGCTGTTTCCACTATTGTGAATAGTGCTTCCGTGAACGTAGGTGTACATGTACTTGTTTGAGTACCTGTTTTCAATTCCTTCATTTGATTGTCCTTCATCAGTTTATGATACTGTGTTCTTTTAGTCACTTGAGTTTAAAAACTGCATGGCACATAGTAGGTGCTAAATATATGTTAGTTGAATGGATTTGTTAAATTATTGTGTTGAATTAGTTATCATTCTCTTCTTTCCCCTTTACCTCTTCTGTCTAATCACATATTAACTCAATTATAGACTTAACTCTGCTACGAATTGTATGACATTGGGCAAAACACAACTATATGCTTAGTTTTATATGCCTAGTCTTCTGTAGACCTCTACAGGACCTCTACTTACTCAGTCTTCTGTAAAATGACTTTCTTGAACCACAAACATAAAGCCAAAGACAGCCTGGGAAATACATCTTCACTTACAACAGTGGGCAAATACGAATTGCTCCTTGGAATTGATAAGCAACCTAGAGAAAAATCAGCGGTCAGTTTACATTAAAAGAAATTCAAATGACCCTCAAGCATATGAAAATATGTTCAAACATACATATAAAAGTTATTCAAATTAAAACTATGCTAAGATATTTTTTCCCACCTATCGCCTCATTTTGTTGGTGAGGCCGTGGATAAATAAGTTTTTTCATACTCTGCTCCTGGGATAGTTATCTAAATTGCAAATGCATATACCCTTTGACCAGGCAATTCCATTTCTGGTAATTTATCCTAAAGATTAGCCTGCACAAGTAAGAAGTGATATATGTAGAAGTTTTTTGTGGCAGCAATATTTACAAAAACAAGGTTGGAAGCAACCCAAATGCCCATCAATAGGAATCTGGTTTTAAAAATGTGGTACATTTATACAATGGAAAACTAGGAAACTGTGAAAAGAATGGCGATGGTGTCTGTCTATTAAAATGGAAATACCTTCAAGATGTATTATTAAGTGAATAAGAGATGGGTTAAAAATAAGACTATAAAATTAAGACTATAAATTGCAAAGAAAATTAAAAAAAAAAAAATACCAGGTGTCGTGGCTTATGCCTGTAATACCAGCACTTTGGGAGGCCAAAACAGGAGGATTATTTACATTAGCCAGGAGTTTGAGACCAGTCTGGGCAACAAAGCAAGACCCTGTCTCTACAAAAAAAAAAAAAAAAAATTTAAAAAATTAGCTGGGCAAGGCCACGTGCACCTGTACTCCCAGCTTCTCAGGAGGTCAAGTCTGGAGAATCAGCTCGAGCCCAGGCATTTGAGGCTGTAGTAAGCTATGATTGTGCCACTACACTCTAGCCTGGACAACAGAGTGAGTCTTTGTCTCTAAAAAAAAAAAAAGAGAAATAAACAAACAAACAAAAAAACACCAAAAAGATTAAGAATATAAAACCTTTCTAAAGACATATAAGAAACTGGCCGGGCGCGGTGGCTCAAGCCTGTAATCCCAGCACTTTGGGAGGCCGAGACGGGCGGATCACGAGGTCAGGATATCGAGACCATCCTGGCTAACACGGTGAAACCCCGTCTCTACTAAAAAATACAAAAAAAACTAGCCGGGCGACGTGGCGGACGCCTGTAGTCCCAGCTGCTTGGGAGGCTGAGGCAGGAGAATGGCGTAAACCCAGGAGGCGGAGGTTGCAGTGAGCTGAGATCTCGCCACTGCACTCCAGCCTGGATGACAAGAGTGAAACTCTGTCTCAAAAAAAAAAAAAAAGAAACTAATAAAATGATTTATCCAGAGTGAATGGGGCCGATTAGAGCAGAGGTGGGAGAAAGCTTTTATTATGTACCTTTTTGTATTATTTTTTGAACCATCTGAATGCATTTTATGCAAAAATTTTAAGGTAAAAGTAAGTTATTTCTAAAATGATGGCAGCAAAAAGGTTAATAGAAATAGATATGTTTGAGCAAGACTGGGGAATGGCAGAAAATTCCAAGGGAAAGGGATAGACATAAGGTAACTGCAAGTTTACAAAGGATATAATGCCATAGGCAACAAGCACCAGACAAATTACTCTAGTGCAAAGAAAAGTAATTAAACTGTGCAGCAACATTTAAACAGCTGAAGCATAAGTAAAATATTAGCACAGGAGAAGAGGCAGTAGAAGAATTAGATTTTATGTTTAACACATTAAAATGAAAAGATTTTAATTAAAGCTGTTATTTAAAGCTGCAAAATATTTTAAATGAAGAATATATATTATAAATCACCTCCATTCTTTATACATTCTCAACCTCTACTTCAGTCCTTCTATAAACCCAACACATCTACATTCCATCCATGTCAAGAAAAGTCATTTTTTATCTTGGTGACTTACATGGTACAGCATATGTATGAAAACAACTTTAGATCTGGGATTTGACTGTGTTATGTAAATGAACTAATTGTTAAAGTGACAGTAGAACTCCCATAATCTTTTCTGAAGGTAACAGACTGCCATGTATCAAATATTGTCATTGTTTTTCTTCAACTCTTTTTGTTATATAGATAAGACATGTTCATTGCAGCCAAAAAAAAAAAAAAAAAATTGGGTTTTGTGCCATTACTCATACCTTTTGCTTTAGTTAGTTAAACATTTTCAGTGGATACTACTAGGCATCTCTGTGGCTGTATCCACTCATTAGTCCATTTTAAAACAATTTAATAAGTGCCCATTCTACCACAAGCTATGTAGTGAATGGATATCTGAAGAGTAAGCAATTAGTGATAGTTCATGAGTTTGGCTGTTGGTATGCCTCCGAAAGAAGGCACCAAAAGACATTTGTGATGCCCACATTACTTAGAAATGTAGGAAAATCTTAGTATTTGAAACTCTTATGTCCTAGAATCTTAAACCTCTGGATTGAGATGGTGATGTTAGGCAGCTCTTGCAGTTGACTTCAATGCTAGCTAGGCTACTTTCTCCAAGCAGTGAGAAAGTCCTAAAGAGTCTTACTTCATTTTATTCCAACTTCTGGAGTTTTTAAACCAGTATTGTTTGTCTTCTTCCATGTATGTAGAAACTATCTCTAAACCTATCCTCTCATTTTCCAGTTTAGACGCTGCTTTCGAATATTTAGGATCTTACTTTCAAATTAGTATTCCAGTCAAAACCAGAGTTGAAATAAAAACCTGTCTGTCCTTTAACACTTTGATTATAGTTTATGTACTTCTGTTTACATGGGTAAAATTCATAGTCACAAGGAATAACATGTCAGCACATTCTGATTGAAATCGCAACTTTGAATTTTTCTAACATGGTTCTAGTATGAAAAAAAACTTCACTTAGCTTTATAGTAGCTTCACGGCAGTTGGAATAGTTGTATATTATGTGTTTTCTATATAAATAAACTGAGGTATAGTTTGAAAAAGTTCTTCAAGGTCACCTTGTCACTTGCAGAGTGACGAATTATCCTGATTTTCTGATTCTCATCTTAATGTTCCTGATACTGCTGCACTGGGAGAAAATTTACATACTTTGCTAAAGCTTCCTTTCTCAGACTTCTTGTTCTTCTGGTCATGAGTAATTCCCAGATCCAGTTTTCCTGTCAAACCTCCAAAGTACTGAAGGGTTTCTTTCTCATAGGTCAGACTCAGGATTTGAACCCAAAGCTTCTTTCTTTAAATCCAGTGTTTTTTCTTTATGATAGCTCTCAAACACAGTAGAGCAGCCTTGAAGATTTCGTTTTAAAATCTACATGGCTGTGGAATTTTGTTTTAAATATGATTATGTTTCCTACAATCATATTCATTTTCTAATCATCTTCATCTCTTCTCTGACTCCCATTTTTACCAAGTCATGAAAATACAAGCATCTGCTTTCTATGAATAGATTCAGGATCTAACAAGCCTAGATTCCCATGGAAACCAATCAAAAACTAAAAGGAAAAGAAAGAGTATATATTGAATTTCCATGAAACCTACAGCTTGTTTTTCATTAGACTCATGCTGGTTTCTTTTAAACTCTGGGCATAGGGCCAGCGAATATTTTTATGACTGGTAAAAAGGGACTTCAAATCCATTTACTTTCATTTAACCTTTTAAAAATTAATTTTGTATATACCATAAATTCTAAAGAAAATCTGAGCATTAATTTTCTAATTACTTATGTCATGGGGCCATATTTGTTTACATAATCTCCTCTTGTTTTTTTTTTCCTACTCATAGTTTATAACTCAAAAAAGGATGAGAGGGAATCCGGATGATTATTATTCCTATAGTATGAATATTGTCAACTCTTGGGCACGACATTTTTCCTATGACAAATCATAGGACCAATAAAGGAGGTCTCTTTGTACCTCCTTTAGCTGTTAAGCTTTTACAAGGTGCAGATGATCATTTACAAATATGACAACAGATTATAACTAAAATGCCAAAGTGAGGGGGATTAAGAAAACTAGGGAGGGGGTGGCTGGGGAGGAAAGGTTGTAATTTTAAGTTAAGCAATCAAAATAGTATTCATTGAGATGGTGACATTTGAAGCAAGACTTAAAGGAGGTGAGAAAGTTAGCCATGTGAACAGCTGAGGGAAGAGCATTCATTCCAGGCAGAAGGAGCAGTCAGAACAAAGGCCTTCAGATGGGAGCATGCATAGAATTTTTGCAAAATAACAAGAAAATTACTATAAATTAGTCTTCATACCTGTAATTCCAGCACTTTGGGAGACCAAGGTGGGAGATCTCTTGAGCCCAGGAGTTTGAGACCAGCCTGGGCAACATAGGGAGACTCCATCTCTACAAAAAAAAATTTTTTAAATTGGCCAGTCATGGTGGTGCATGCCGGTGGTCCTAGCCAATTGGGAGACTGAGATGGAAGTATCACTTGAGCCCAGGAGGTTGAGGCTGCAGTAAGCCACAATCACACCACTGCATTCCAGCCTGGACAACAGAGTGAGACACTGTCTGAAATAATAATAATAAATATATATATGCCTTATAATGAATGACCAAAAGGAAAGTGATAGGAGATGAGGAAAGAGAAAGAATGGTAGCCTGATCCTGTAGAGCCTTATAGGCCATTGTCAAGAATGTGTTTTCACTCTGAATGAGATGAGAAGGGTTTGAGGAAAGGAGTGACATGGTCTGACTTACATATTTTTAAAAGAATCGTTCTGGCCAAGTGAAGAAATTTTCTTGCAGTTTTAGTACTATCTGTTCCTTCACCCATTCTTCATATAATATGCTTTCAAGTCTCCTTCTCATCCTGATCGCTTTCACCAGATATGCACGTATTTGTCTAAATTCCCTTGAAAATGTGATACTTACAACAGAATACAATGCCAGTCTGATGAGCTCAGAGTGTTACATGACTATCACTGTTGACATTTTAGCAATGAAATACAGTTGATTCATATTTATGATTTTTCAAATAAAAGCTCTAAATCTGCTTTATACTTACAACTGCCTAAACTACATCCTATATTAATATGGCTGTGGTTTTTGGACTCAAATGCAGCATCTTATTGTATCCACATTTTGAACTTTCCCAGACATACTTAGGTAAAATCGACCATTCTATCCTTTGTTCCTCCAGTACCTTGTGTACTCAACCACTGTTATACCACCTATGACACTGAAATATATTTATTTGTTTACACATTTTATTTCTCCACAGATGATGAGCATCTTAATATGGAAGAGTATCTTAGTCATGTTTTTTATTTCCAATGTCTAGTAGTACTTAACGACACTCAATCAAGCTTGCTGAATTGAATTGGATTCATCATGTAACCTACCCAGGTCCTCTTGATTCTTAGTTGGCCATTCAGTATAGTTTTCACCTCTCCCACTTATGAGTCACCAGGATTCTCATCCTAATCTTTGGTATTAAAATAGATCCTGCTTATAGAAAACTTTAATCATTGAAACACTAGTACTAAATAAACTTCACTAATTCAAAAAGTTGTTTTATTCTTTTACTATACTTGTCTAAATTATGTCATCAGTATTAACTCAGCCTCTTGAAAAATTTTATATACTCTATCAGAATCCACTTGTTCACCTTTCCAATTCTGATGGGTATGTCATTCATTTATTTTTTCATTTATTTGTTCAACAGATAAATTTTTAGTATTTAATATGTATCAGGCATTACACTATATCTCAAAGTATTTTAAATTCAACCTATGTCTAAATATGTGGTGTTTTAGATTTTATAATAGTAAAGTTAACATTTCACCAACATAACTACTCATTTTCAGGCACTTTATTAGACATATACTCATAGTTTATCTTAATTATAGATTTCAGAAGACACAGTTTGGGTCCTTTTATTCAAGTCTTTCCTGTCACTTTGTCATTCATCTCTTTTCAAGTCATTTTCTTTTAAGGAATTTGGGCTAAAATTTTAGACTGTAGTTTGAAGTAATGACTGTAAACTTCATGTATGTAACTTTGGTTATTTCAATGTTGTGCAGATTGTAAACTAAGTGTGTGTGTGTGTGTGTACAGGTGCACAGAGATGCATGCTTTAAATTGTTATTTAATTGAATTGTAATGCTTATACATACTATAAAATGTTAAAGATACCAAGAAGGTTTGCAGTGAAGAATCTGGGTGTAAGGAAAACTTTCTATCTGCGAGTCAAAATATAGAAGTGATAGGAAAAAGATTAATAAATATGACTACATAGTGATAAGAAAGACTTTTTCCTTCCAGAAAATGTGGTGAGGAAAGTTAAAAAAAAAAAAGACAAATTGGAAACAATATTTGCAAATTATATCATTATCAAAGGTTTAATACTCCTCATATATAAGGTAGAAAAGAAAAAGACCAATGACCCTATAAAAATGAGCAAGAGTATATCTAGATAGTTCACAGAAAATATGCTCAATATTGTTCATCATAAAAGAAATAAAAATTAAAATCACAAAGACATAACATGCTTCATGTCTCAGATTGGCAAAACTCCGAAAGTTTGACAACATGTTCTGATGGCAAAACTGTAGGGAAATGAGCATTCACATATTCCTAAATCAAATGGAAATGGTTTCCTTAGCCTATTTTGTATTGCAACAACAAAATACCACAGACTGGGTAATTTATAAGGAAGGAAATTTATTTCCCCCAATTCTGGAGACTGGGAAGTCCAATATCAAGGTATCAGCATCTGCTGAGGGACTTCAAGCTGTGTCATTCCACAGTGGAAAGTAGAAGGGCAAAAGAGGGCAAGAACAAGTGAGGGAAAAGGGAGACCAAACTCACTTTTATCAGGAACCCACTCCCATGAAAACAGCAGTAATCCATTCATAAGGGCAGAGCCTCTATGGCCTAATCACCTGTTAAGGATCCCACCTCGATACTGACATAATGACGATTAAATTTCAACGTGAATTTTGGAGGGACATTCAAACCATAGCATTGGTACAACCCTTACAGAGGGAAACATAACAATATCCAGCAAAATTAACCAGAATATGCATTTACCTTTGATCTAACATTGTCACTTCTGGAATCTATTCTATACACGTGGTAAAATTAAGAAATGTATGCACAAGGTTATTTAATTGCAGCATTATTTGTAGTAGAGAAAGCTTGAAAGCAAATGCGCTTTTTTTGTTGTTGTTGTTTTGAGACAGGATCTCACTGTGTGACCCAGACTGAAGTGCAGTGGCACAATCATGGCTCACTGCAGCCTTGACCTTTTTAGGCTTAGGGAATCCTCCTACCTCAGGCTCCTGAGTAGCTGGGATTATAGGTGTGTGCCAGCGCAACCAGCTAATTTTTTTTTTTTTGGTAGAGATGGGGTTTCACCAAGTTGCCCAGGCTAGTCTCAAACTTGGGCTCAAGCCATCTGCTCTCTTCAGCCTCCCAAAGTGCTGGGATTACAGGTGTGACCACCGTGCCCTGCCTGCAAATGTACTTTTAGAGGGCTGGCTACATAAACAAGAGTATATTCACACAATGGAATGCTATGCATCTGTAGGAAGTAATGATAAATACTTTTATATAATGTTATAAAATGATCTGGAATGAAAAAAGCAAGCGCAGAATATTGTGTATGATATTCTCTATTTTATATATAGCTATGAAGTGGCCTCCAGGTTTATTGTTAAGAGAAAAAAGTAAGGTGCTAAAGAGTATGTGCAACCTTTTTTCTAGGAAAGAGGAGAAAAATATTTTCTTATATTTTTAAAATATAGAAGAGTAAATGAAAAATGAATAAAGACTCTTACATAAAGGGAGAAGGAGATAATGTAGAGGAGACAGGGATGGAAGCTAGTCTTATCTGAGTATATCTTGTTCTATAGTTTTGATTTTGAAACTTCATAAATTATTTCCGTAATTATAAAAATTTAAGTGTCTATAGGCTGGGAACAGTGGCTCATGCCTGTAATCCTAGCACTTTGGGGGGGTCAAGGTGGGTGGATCACTTAAGATAAGAGTTCAAGACCAGCCTGGCCAACATGGTAAAACCCCATCTCTACTAAAAATTCAAAAATTAGCAATTAGGCCTGGTGGCACATACCTGTAATCCTACCTACTCAGGAGGCTAAGGCATGAAAATCGCTTGAACCTGGGAGGCAGAGGTTGCAGAGAGCCGAGATAGTGCCATTGCACTCCAGCCTGGGCGACAGAGTGAGACTCTATCTCAAAAAAAAAAAAAATTTAAGTGTCTACAATGAGCAGTCCTTAAAGATTGATAGCCAAATTAAACAAAGACACCTGTGTATTAAGTTGGTAGCTTAACTGCAGAGTGAAGTTTTCAAGTGACTTTATTATTTTTTATTTTTATTTTTTATATTTTGAGATGGAGTCTCGCTCTGTCACCCAGGCTGGAGTGCAGTGGTGCAATCTTGGCTCACCACAACCTCCACCTCCCAGGATCAAGTGATTTTCCTGCCTGCGCCTCCCGAGTAGCTGGAATTACAGGCATGCACCACCGCACCCAGATAATTTTTTGTATTTTTAGTAGAGATGGGGTTTTACCATGTTGGCCAGGCTGGTCTCAAACTCCTGACCTCAAGTGATCCTCCTACCTTGACCTCCCAAAGTGCTGGGATTATAGGCATCAGCCACTGCGCCCAGCCCAACTGACTTTAAAGCATAGTAATTTTGACTCTGCAGTCATAGTAGGATATATCCTAAGGACAAAGAGAGCTACAAAGAAATCCTAAACTGTATTCAGTAAACATACTGTTATTATTAATACTGTTACTGTTATTTTGACACAACACAAATAAATGGATCACTATGTAAAGGTAAGATGAAGCAAGTGAATATGTCAAATTCATTACTAACCAAGATTTTCAGTATAAGAAGTATACAAATATAAACTGGTGGTATACTTGTCTGCTAAAAATTTATATTTCTGAATTTCATAGCACAGTCTACTGAAAAAGCCTAAAAGTAATGACTAACCCCATGAAGGATCACCTTCATCACCCAGATTGTGTCTCTCAATACCACTAAAAGGAACCAGAACTCCTTAGAGAAGTGGCAGCTTGGAAATTGGGACAAGTAATATACGAAATGAGTCTGGCTCATCTGGTCGTGCTGGATGGCAAGGTGTCTAACAAAGCATACTGGAGTGATGTCAAAGGGCCACAGAAGCCGTGTTGAAGGAGCTTCCAAAGATGGACAATTTGAGTAGCAAAAAGACAGTTACTTCAATGAAAACAAACATGTTAAAACTCCATGAGTTACGAATACTTTTTTTTTTTTTTGAGACAGGATCTCACTCTGTCTCCCAGTCTGAAAGTGCAGTGGTGCAATTTCAGCTCACTGCTACCTCCATCTCCTGGGTTCAAGCAATTCTCGAGCCTAAGCCTCCCAAGTAGCTGGGGTTAAAGGCCTGAGCCATTGCACCTGGTGTTTTTTGTTTGTTTGGTTTTTTTTTTTTTTTGTATTTTTAGTGGAGATGGGGTTTTGCCATGTTGCCCAGCTGGTCTCTAACTCCTGGCCTCAAGTGATCCGCCTGCCTCAGCCTCCCAAGGTGCTGGTGTATTTAAAATACAGTTATTTTTATGTTTCAGTTTAATTTCCCCTGCTTCCCATCCTTATTGATTTAACTTTTTCAAAAGTTGAAACTACATGGAAAAGTAGATTTAGACAAATTTCAGTCTCTCCCATGTCCTGTCTCATTTTCCCTGCTTTTGATGACAATCAACTATATTGATTTCTGGTTTACCCTTCATATGTTTCATATATGTATGTTTCCTTATTTCCTCTTTTTATTTAATATGTGCTCTTTTGTGCTTCAGATAGTATTAAGATTTTTAAACCGAACAAAAAGGTAGAAAAAAAGCAGTAAAAATTTACATGTTCTTTAACTCTAGATTCTGCGACTAGAAATGTACCTTATAAAACACTCTAACTAATACATATATATTTATATATATGCGCATACATAGGGGATATTCATTCATCATTGTTTATAATGGCAAAATACAGGTAAATTAATCATTAGCTGTTAAATATAATCTATTTTTCATACAGTAGAATACTTTTTAGCCACTTTAAAACATTTAATTAATCTATATGTACTGTCATGGAAAGATGTAGGGCATACTGTTAACTGAAAAAAAGCTAGCCGCAGGATATGTATAGTAGAAACCGTTTTTATAAATAAATAATTTAAAAAATAACCAGAGTTATACATATGTATCATATACATTGCAAAGATTTAAAGAAATAGTAGAAATTTCTTTTTTTTTTTTTTTTTTTTTGAGACGGAGTCTCGCACTGTTTCCCAGGCTAGAGTGCAATGGCGCGATCTTGGCTCACTGCAAGTTCTGCCTCCTGGGTTCATGCCATTCTCCCATCTCAGCCTCCCAAGTAGCTGGGGCTATAAGCGCCCGCCACCACGTCCAGATAATTTTTTGTATTTTTAGTGGAGACAGGGTTTCACCGTGTTAACCAGGATGGTCTTGATCTCCTGACCTCGTGATCCACCCGCGTCGGCCTCCCAAAGAGCTGGGATTAAGGCATGAGCCACTGTGCCCGGCCAAGAAATAGTAGAAATTTCTTATAGTAGTATTATGAGAAAACTCATGGTTTAAATTATAGGAAAACATTTTCACAAGAGGCATGCATTATTATTGTCTGAAAAAAGTTCAAAAACAGACTTTCAAAAAATTCTAAATTTTATTTTGAGCCGGACTTTTTGCCAACCTTTAATGGTGACAATTCCTTGCAATTCCTGCAGTTCCTTACATGTTTTATTTTCTTTGCAATTTAACTGAGTTTCAGATCTTTGACTTCAAAAAGGGTACTAAATCCTGTTTTCCTTCATTTCCCAAATCATTTTTCATTATCTCCTACAATAAAATGCTACCTTTTCTGGCACTTTTATGGTCTCCTTTTAAATGTTTCTAATGCAGAAGAAGCTTACTTGTTCTAACCTCCCATTTTTTAAATTTATTTTCATATTTCTTAGTATTTCTTAACATGATATATATCACAGAACATTTGTCACTCAATAAGGGCATAGCATATCCAATTTTTCATTCCAGTTTTTATTATTCTGCCATCTGTATTGCTTTTATTTGGGAAGTTTCCAATCTATTTGTAAAGAATGATAGCTTTTCTTTCCTCTTAGTAGATCTATCTTGTTATATTCTTATATTTAGTGAAGACCTCATAGGATATATTTTAGCTGATCCAAGGGAATCCTTTCATGTCTTTTCTGTACCATAACTATTGCATTCCATTCTTAAAATATTGATTTGATTGGTAATGCAAAAAAGTTTAGCACTCCAGAAAAAAAATCTTTATATTTCCACTTATAACTTTCAATGACAACAGAGTTCTTATTACACTTCAATTCTCTAAGTATATTGAATAAAGAGTAGAGAATAGTTCTTGGAGTTGGACCTATAGTCCCTATAGTCCCTGTTCATTTATTTATTAGCTCTGTGACATCTCTTTAATTCTGAGTTTCCTCATCTGAAAAATGGGAATAATAATGATACCTAAACTACCACATTCCTATGAGAATGAAATGAACTGATGCCCACAAACTTCTTACTTAGTTCAATGCCTGGCACCAAAATAGTGCCCAATGAATATTAACTATTATAATTATCATCTGGTCCATGCTCTGGACTAAATACTGTGGGGAATACAAAGGTAAGCAAAATTAACTCTAATGGAGTAGATGAGCTGTATTTATGCTATAGTTTGAATATCTGTCCCCTCCAAATCTCATGTTGAAATTTGATCCCCAGTGGTTGGAAGAGGGGCCTAATGGGAGGTGCTTGGGTCGTAGGGGCAGATCCCTCATGAAAGGCTTGGTGCCAGAGGTAATGACTGAATTCTCACTCTATTAGTTCATGTGATCGCTGTTTAGAAGAGCCCGGCACCCTTCCCCACTCTCTCTCTCGCCCTTTCTCTCGCCTTGTGACATAACTGCTGCTCCTTCACCATCCCCCATAATTAGAAGCTTCCTGAGCTCCTTATTAGAAGCAGATACTGGCACCATGCATTTAGTAGAGCCTACAGAACCATGAGCCAAATAAACCTGTTTTTTAAATAAATTGCCCAGCCTCAGGTATTCCTTTATAAAAACACAAATGGGCTAAGACAATCTACAAAAAAATCAAGTATAAGGTAGAATGCATATGTACTAGAAAAGAATACAAACAAAATGGTATAGAAAGATAGAGGAAGGGAATATTCAATGAGGAGAAGTTTTAGGGAAAGTTTCATGAAGGAGAGATAATTTGAACTAGATATTGAAAAATCAGAATTAATTTTCCAAAACTTGGAGATAAATAGTATATACTGCAGAGATAACCAAGTAAATGACATACTGACATACAGATAATCAGTGGCCCAGAGTGGCTCTACTAGCTACATCCTTTTATGTTAATAGGTTTTTTACTTTTTTCAGAGAAAATTATATCCAGCATTTTTAATCTTTGGACTAGTAACACCAGATAGACACAAAGCTATTCCTGGAACATTATCATAGATAGGAATTCCATAACCAATTACCTCCTATTTGCTAGAACACACTAATACAAATACATAAAAAGTACAGACTAAACTATAACAGAAGGCAGTTTTCTCTGGTGTTTATAGCACTCCTCTTTTGGTAATATCTTCATCAGTAATATCTTCATCTAGAAAATATCTTCATCACTGAGGATGCCTCCTATTAAAATGTTATATCTGAGTTATACTAATAACTATGAAATTGCCCAGTGTCTCTGCTTGAGTAGTTGGAATTAATTTTTTTGCCTCATAACTCTGAAGCCTTCTCAGAAAGTGTAGCTAAGGGTTTATTTATCAAAATCCCCTTCTAATGAATCGAAGCCAATGATTCTGCTGTTGTCAGAATGGATGTGCTAAGAGGATGTCATCACACTTGACCACAATGAAAATGCTACCGTGGATCATCTCCCCAAACTATGTGTCCTCAGTATTGTGAGAGGAACCCACTTCATGATTTCTAACCAGGGTAGCCTCTGGAAGTACAAATGATTGCTGTAAAATTATGAACAGAGCAGCATCAGGCTTTGCTCTGATGTTTCTTATGAAGCCTTTGCTACTTCCAAATGAAGACGGTCAAGAGAACCTTGAAACAATGCCCTTCTGGGAGCTCATTCAGCAAGCATATTCTGAGGGCATATTCTGTTCCACTCTCTATAAGCTGAGGGCATCTGTTCCACTGTCTATGCACCGAGCATTCTTGAGGTGAGAAAGACATTCTTCATTGGTTTTAAAGATCTCACCATTTAGCACAGTCAACCACTGAGGCAGGACTGCTAGATAACTACACAGGTTATGCATTGCACCATTTGTACACCTTTACAACCCTATGAGGTAGTCCTCAGGGTTCAAAAGGGATGCATCTGTATCTTGAATACAGAGTGATATATATAATAACAAGAAATCCTGGATGTCTAATTGACTTTCTTCCCAAACAGCATAGCAGATTACCTTTTTAGTCTCATCATTTATGTGCAGATTATGAAACACACACATTTGTCAGTCAATAGAGTCCTTTCCTGCATTTATACTTTCTCCCCAGAACTCAGTTGTTCTACTTTACTTCGATAAGACTGACTTGCAAGTCTGAATTTACAGTGGTGCTCTCTTTCCTAAATTTAGTTCAGTTAGTCATCTCCCTCCATAATTTACATTTAAATATCCCACTGTAACCTAAAACATAGCTTTCTTTGTCAATTTCCCCATTGTTATGAAGAAAAGTATTATTCCTCAGTAATTTGGGCTCAAAATATTACCCTAATCTTTAACTCCTTCTGACTTCCTCAGTCCCAAGACACATCAAATTCTATTGATCAAAATTAGTTGGGCATGGTGGCGGGCACCTGTAATCCCAGCTACTCAGGAGGCTGAGGCAGGAGAATCGCCTGAACCCTTGAGGCAGAGGTTGCAGTGAGCCGAGATCACACCACTGCACTCCAGCTGGACAACAGAGTGAGACACTGTCTGAAATAATAATAATAAATATATATATGCCTTATAATGAATGACCAAAAGGAAAGTGATAGGAGATGAGGAAAGAGAAAGAATGGTAGCCTGATCCTGTAGAGCCTTATAGGCCATTGTCAAGAATGTGTTTTCACTCTGAATGAGATGAGAAGGGTTTGAGGAAAGGAGTGACATGGTCTGACTTACATATTTTTAAAAGAATCGTTCTGGCCAAGTGAAGAAATTTTCTTGCAGTTTTAGTACTATCTGTTCCTTCACCCATTCTTCATATAATATGCTTTCAAGTCTCCTTCTCATCCTGATCGCTTTCACCAGATATGCACGTATTTGTCTAAATTCCCTTGAAAATGTGATACTTACAACAGAATACAATGCCAGTCTGATGAGCTCAGAGTGTTACATGACTATCACTGTTGACATTTTAGCAATGAAATACAGTTGATTCATATTTATGATTTTTCAAATAAAAGCTCTAAATCTGCTTTATACTTACAACTGCCTAAACTACATCCTATATTAATATGGCTGTGGTTTTTGGACTCAAATGCAGCATCTTATTGTATCCACATTTTGAACTTTCCCAGACATACTTAGGTAAAATCGACCATTCTATCCTTTGTTCCTCCAGTACCTTGTGTACTCAACCACTGTTATACCACCTATGACACTGAAATATGTTTATTTGTTTACACATTTTATTTCTCCACAGATGATGAGCATCTTAATATGGAAGAGTATCTTAGTCATGTTTTTTATTTCCAATGTCTAGTAGTACTTAACGACACTCAATCAAGCTTGCTGAATTGAATTGGATTCATCATGTAACCTACCCAGGTCCTCTTGATTCTTAGTTGGCCATTCAGTATAGTTTTCACCTCTCCCACTTATGAGTCACCAGGATTCTCATCCTAATCTTTGGTATTAAAATAGATCCTGCTTATAGAAAACTTTAATCATTGAAACACTAGTACTAAATAAACTTCACTAATTCAAAAAGTTGTTTTATTCTTTTACTATACTTGTCTAAATTATGTCATCAGTATTAACTCAGCCTCTTGAAAAATTTTATATACTCTATCAGAATCCACTTGTTCACCTTTCCAATTCTGATGGGTATGTCATTCATTTATTTTTTCATTTATTTGTTCAACAGATAAATTTTTAGTATTTAATATGTATCAGGCATTACACTATATCTCAAAGTATTTTAAATTCAACCTATGTCTAAATATGTGGTGTTTTAGATTTTATAATAGTAAAGTTAACATTTCACCAACATAACTACTCATTTTCAGGCACTTTATTAGACATATACTCATAGTTTATCTTAATTATAGATTTCAGAAGACACGGTTTGGGTCCTTTTATTCAAGTCTTTCCTGTCACTTTGTCATTCATCTCTTTTCAAGTCATTTTCTTTTAAGGAATTTGGGCTAAAATTTTAGACTGTAGTTTGAAGTAATGACTGTAAACTTCATGTATGTAACTTTGGTTATTTCAATGTTGTGCAGATTGTAAACTAAGTGTGTGTGTGTGTGTGTACAGGTGCACAGAGATGCATGCTTTAAATTGTTATTTAATTGAATTGTAATGCTTATACATACTATAAAATGTTAAAGATACCAAGAAGGTTTGCAGTGAAGAATCTGGGTGTAAGGAAAACTTTCTATCTGCGAGTCAAAATATAGAAGTGATAGGAAAAAGATTAATAAATATGACTACATAGTGATAAGAAAGACTTTTTCCTTCCAGAAAATGTGGTGAGGAAAGTTAAAAAAAAAAAAGACAAATTGGAAACAATATTTGCAAATTATATCATTATCAAAGGTTTAATACTCCTCATATATAAGGTAGAAAAGAAAAAGACCAATGACCCTATAAAAATGAGCAAGAGTATATCTAGATAGTTCACAGAAAATATGCTCAATATTGTTCATCATAAAAGAAATAAAAATTAAAATCACAAAGACATAACATGCTTCATGTCTCAGATTGGCAAAACTCCGAAAGTTTGACAACATGTTCTGATGGCAAAACTGTAGGGAAATGAGCATTCACATATTCCTAAATCAAATGGAAATGGTTTCCTTAGCCTATTTTGTATTGCAACAACAAAATACCACAGACTGGGTAATTTATAAGGAAGGAAATTTATTTCCCCCAATTCTGGAGACTGGGAAGTCCAATATCAAGGTATCAGCATCTGCTGAGGGACTTCAAGCTGTGTCATTCCACAGTGGAAAGTAGAAGGGCAAAAGAGGGCAAGAACAAGTGAGGGAAAAGGGAGACCAAACTCACTTTTATCAGGAACCCACTCCCATGAAAACAGCAGTAATCCATTCATAAGGGCAGAGCCTCTATGGCCTAATCACCTGTTAAGGATCCCACCTCGATACTGACATAATGACGATTAAATTTCAACGTGAATTTTGGAGGGACATTCAAACCATAGCATTGGTACAACCCTTACAGAGGGAAACATAACAATATCCAGCAAAATTAACCAGAATATGCATTTACCTTTGATCTAACATTGTCACTTCTGGAATCTATTCTATACACGTGGTAAAATTAAGAAATGTATGCACAAGGTTATTTAATTGCAGCATTATTTGTAGTAGAGAAAGCTTGAAAGCAAATG
>NW_012114945.1:0-1054 GCF_000951035.1 Colobus angolensis palliatus
AAAAAAAAAAAAAAAAAAAAAGATATAGAACACTGTCCTTACCCCCAGAGGTTCCCAGTCCCTTTTCCCAGCCCTTCAGCACCCAGAGGACACCACTATCTTGACTTCTGTCCTCATAGTTTTGCCGGTTCTTGAACTTCATTGAAGTGGAATTGTGTGGCATGAACTGTTTTATGTCTGGCTTACTTTGCTCAACTTAATGTTACTGACATTGATCCACATTGCCGCATGTGTCAGTAGGTCCATCGGATGAATATAACACAGTTTGTTTATTCATTGTCCTGTTGATAGATATTTGCATCCTTTCCAGTTTTTGGCCATTATGAGCAAACCTGGATACATGTGTTCATAAAAAGACTTGTATATTAATTTCTGCACCTGAGGAGCAGAATTCCTCAGTCATCGAATAGATGTATGTTTAAGTTGAGAAATTGCCCAGAAGTTTGTGCACAGTGGTTGTGCCATTTACCCTGTCATCAGCGATACTTGAGAGCACTGGTTGCTCTTTATCCACTCCAAAACTTGGTATTGCCAGGCTTTTCAACTTTAGCCATTGTGATGTGAGTGTCCTAGTATCTCACTGTCGTTTTAATTTGCATTTCCATGTTGATGATGAATGATGTCAAGCAGCTTCTGTGTGCTTATTGACCATTTGGGTATCTTTTTTTGTGTTGTGCTTAAGTACTTTGCCCATTTTGGGGGAACTGCATTTCTTATTTATTTCTGGTTGTTATCTATTTTGGTTACGAATTCTTTGCTAGATGTATGTATGTATTTTTTCCTAATCTGTAGCTTGTCTTTCTCCCTCTTTAATGTTTTTCAGTGAACAGATTTTCCTAATTTTGATGATGTCCAATTTATCACTTTTTAATTTTATTTATTTTATTTTTTTATTCTTTATTTTTTTTTTGGGACAGAGTCTTGCTCTGTCACCCAGACTACAGGTGCCCGCCATGATACTGGCCTAATTTTTTGTATTTTTTAGTAGAGACGGGTTTTCACCGTGTTAGCCAGGATGATCTTGATCTCCTGACCTTGTGATCCATCTGGCTTG
>NW_012114945.1:3034-4267 GCF_000951035.1 Colobus angolensis palliatus
CAGAGCATAGGAATGATCCTAAGAAAGCTTTCTGTGTTGACAGATCGCGGGTCTGGGTTAAACAGACTTTTAGCTGACATGATGTTTTAAACAGAGTTACCACTGAGCACTGCACAAACTCGGGCCTTAGGAATTCTTTGTTATCTCTCGCTCAATGGGAAATAATGGATTGTAATTAATATTTGTTTTTAAAAAATTGAATTATTTTAGACAAAACACCCATTTCTAGGAAGTATTAGAAGTGCCTTCAGTTCGATTGCAGTAGAATGTCCAACCTTCTTGGTTTACACTGAGAGTTGACCATCTCTGACTTTGTTTTAGGGTTGTATGTGACTAAAATGAGCGGCAGCAAGTGATGTTTGAGACCAGACCAGCCTTGAACAAAACCATTTAGTTGAATAGGGAAAATGATTTTTTTTTTTCTTCTGCACACTTTCCTATAGTCCCCTCCTCACATCTCTGATGGAATTCTGCCCACTTGCCTAGTACAGACCTCCTTGGAACACCCACTCATCTATATCATCTCCAAGTCGTTTCCATTCAAAATTGTTAGTTATTTTTTCCCACGTGTTTGCAGGTAATTGGAGAGATGATTTGATAAACAGGTTGGAACTAAGACATTTCGTTGCGGTGAAAGCCAGGCTTATGGTTGGGTACATGTGGGAGTTCTCTTTAGTGTCAGGGGCAGGTCAAGGAGGTCTTTCAGTCCAAGAGGCAGTTCTGAATTCCTCTTTGATTCGTATCGTGTGCCACCCATGCTTGGGTTCAGATTGGGCAGAATAGACTGACTAGTAATTTTGACTTTGTGGGGGTGTGTAAAGCCCACAAAAATCAAAATATCTCCAGTTCCAAGATGGGGCCTCTTTGAAGCCTATGTTCATGTTTTTGATGGTATGGCCTTTTTTACTACAAACACCATAATTATAAAGAGGAACCAAGAGCACGTGGATAATTCTCTCATCAGATAGCATATGCAGGGTAGTGGAAGAAGAGTTGTGAAATTTCAGTTCGGGGTGGTTCCCAGTGTTCTGTTCGGCACAGAAAGTGGGCTGTTCGAGCCCCCTAATAGACATAGTAAGTGGCCTTTTATGTTTAATTTCAAATAGTGACCAAATAAAATGGGGTGATGCTTTGATTATAATTTCTCTTTTTTTTGAGATGGAGTCTTGCTCTGTCGCCCAGGTTGGAAGTGCAGTGGCCGGATCTCAGCTCACTGCAAGCTCCACCTCCCGG
>NW_012114945.1:4709-6329 GCF_000951035.1 Colobus angolensis palliatus
TGTTGCCCAGGCTGGTCTCAAACTCCTGGGTTCTAGCAGTCTTCCTACCTCAGCCTCCCAAAGTGCTGGGATTATAGGCATGAGCCATCTCACCCAACCAGTACAGTGTTTTTTTTGTTTTTTGTTTTTGAGACAGCATTTCGTTCTTGTTGCCCAGGCTGGGGTACAAAGGCGTAGTCTTTGCTTACTGCAACCTCTACCTCCTGGGCTCAAGCGATTCTCCTGCCTCAGTCTCCCAAGTAGCTGGGATAACAGGTGCCCACGACCACGCCTGGCTAATTTTTTATATTTTTAGTAGAGACATGGTTTCACCATGTTGGCCAGGCTGGTCTCGAACTCATGACCTCAGGTGATCCACCTGCCTTGGCCTCCCAAAGTGTTGGGATTACAGGTGTGAGCCACCGCGCCCGGCCCAGTAGAGTGTAATAACAAAACATCTTTATAGAGCCATCTAGAGATTATTGTTTGTTTCTCCTGTGGTTTTGTGTGTTTTTAACCTGCCCTACTTAGGTTATATTGTTTTATTCACCCAAATATTCTCTAGATGGAATACTAAGGTTTGCTCCTAAAAATTTTAAAACGTGTGATGCCTCAAAAGCTATCAAATTGCTAACATTAATTTGACAAGTGAACTCTTAATAGCTGATGAAGTGTTGTTCATTCCTAGGGTAAATCAGAAGGCCCAGAACTTAGGATAAGCTTTAGGTATTGCCTTGCATACATTTAAACATTGTTGCAACCTCCCACTCTTGCTTTAGTTTATGTTGCTAAAATAGCTCTGATGTAAATAACTGGAGAGATCTTTAAGTTAATAGAATAATTTCTGATCTCCGTAAACAGATACTCATCTTGTTAGCAAGGGTGCTTTCAAGAAGGTCCCTCCTCAGTGTTAGCCTCTTCCTTCCCCTCGTTTCTCCACGGTTCCCATTTCTCCATGGTGTCACTCTGAAGACAGTCCTGCAGGCCCAATGTCAAGACACCCAATTCCCTCATCGCCCCCCAACCACATACCAGAAAAAATTTGGTATTCAGCCTATTCAAGAATGTCTTCCTTTTAGGAATGAGTATGTGCTCTCAATATATGTTCTCCTTCTTACCTACTGCAGGGGAAAAGAGGCTTCTGCCTATTTCTCCACGTGCACAGTGATCTTAGTGTGTGTTAGTGTTCCTCAAACCTATTTGTAGTTCCTTTGTCAGAAGGTGTTGATGTCAGCCTCTATATACCTTGAAATATGACTAAAAGAACAATGAAATTGAAGCTGTGTTTGGAGTGTGATGGGGTGGGAGGGAGGTGAGGGAAGCCGAATACCGCTGTGCTTAGGATCAGATTTTTTAGTCGTTCCAATCCCAACTTTACAGTGTATTATGGTACATTTGAATCCATCGGATGTGTGGGAAGCTTTCATTTTATTCTATATTTTTCCCTTTTAATTTTCTTGGTGTTTTTCTTCCCTCCTCCTGGGTGTAACGTTTTCATGCACAGATGTCTCCTCGCTCTGCCCGGCGGCGTTGGTCCATACAAGCAATTAACGACTTCCCGGTACTGTGCGCTGTGCAAATGCTCTCCTTAACTAATCCTGTCTCTACCCAAGGCCCAAGAATAAAATGCCACCTGCCTGG
>NW_012114945.1:7600-8899 GCF_000951035.1 Colobus angolensis palliatus
TTAGACTCCCCAGAGTAATTGGCCAGTAGGCAGGATTACCAAGAGACCCCAAAGCCTAAAGGGGAGATATTTATGTTTAAAAACCACGAACCAGCACATTATGAAAAACTGATAGTGACAATATTTTGCAGCCCCTTAAAGATTTTTGACAATGTTTTGCAGTTATTTCTTGCTGGATTAAAAAAAATTACAGCACTGTCCTGTAATTGCTTTTACAGTTTGGTTCCAGGTAGCAACTCTGATTAGAGTGATCCTTTGTTGGGGAACCTCCTTTATGGCAGGCTTAAAGGCAGCTGAGTGAGGTTTCATAAAGCACCTCCTATCCAGCCAGTACAGATCAAACAGAAATATCTAGAAGCCTGGTGTCTCAAGAAGTCCCATGAATTACAGACTGTGATTTTCATAATTCATTGAAGAATCATTGCAAAAAGTTGCAAAGACCACTGTCTGTATTTGCATCAAGTATGGACAGGTCACGTAGGTTTGTTTCTACTCATCTTTGTAACCCAAAGCTGCAAATGGGGGAAGAGTCCCTAAGACATCTCTTTGAACTCAGTTTTCTGCTCTCTCAATGTGCCTAATCCTGAATGTGCCTAAACCCCAAAGCCTAAACAGTGTGAGGTGCCCGGCCTGAAATGCAGCATGTTGGTCTGAATCTGGCCTGCCCTGCTATGAAACCATGTAGCTGCAGGAGCTGCAGATCTTCACTAGACACTCAGGCTGAGCAGAACAGAGGCACGATGCTGACAGAAAGTGACTGAAGAAGTGAGTCATCATAGAAGGGTGGAGCTGGACCGGCATCGCTGGAACCCAGTGCTCATCTCCTTCCTGCAGAAATGGATCCGTTAAAAAATGGACCAAGCAATTTCCATATTAACGGGGGGCTTAGAATTTATATATTATTTTTTAATATAAAATTGTATACTGAAAATCAAGTTAACAAGAATGAGCTTAGCAGCCTGACAGGCCTGTATTCAAATCTCAGCACTGATGGCTGTGACCTAGAGTAAACCTCATGTCCTCATTTGTAAAATGCAGGTAGTATCCCTCGTCACAGAGCTGTCATAGTGAGGCTTATACCAGCACAGAGTGAGCAATCCAGGAGCAGGAGCTGATACTGTAAGTCCTCAGTCAAACATTTGTACATTTGGACTTGTGTCATTTGTCAATTTCAAATGAGCTAGTCTGTTTTGCAAATGAGCTGATTTGGGCATATGAATCTTAATATAATTAATAATATGCTTTCATTAGGTTTGTTTTAAAGGTCAGGAAATTGCGACTTTTTTTTTTTTTTTTTTT
>NW_012114946.1:0-264 GCF_000951035.1 Colobus angolensis palliatus
GTCCACGTACACATTTGATGGTGGGTGCGAATGGGGAAACTGAGTCCACGTCCACAATTGATGGTGGGTGAGAACGGGGAAACTGAGTCCACGTCAACATTTGATGGTGGGTTAGAACGGGGAAACTGAGTCCACGTCCACATTTGATGTTCGGTGACAACAGGGGAAACTGAGTCCACATCCGCAATTTATGGTGGGTGAGAGGAGGAGGAAACTGAGTCCACGTCCAGATTTGATTGTGGGTGAGAAAAGAGGGAAACTGAG
>NW_012114946.1:5935-6300 GCF_000951035.1 Colobus angolensis palliatus
ACAGAGTCCACGTCCACAATTGATGTTGTGTGAGGACGGGGAAATTGAGTACACGTCCACATTTCATGGTGGGTAGGAACAGAAGGAAACTGAGTACACGTCCACATTGGACGGTGGGTGAGAACAGAGGGAAAGTGAGTGCACATCCACATTTGATGGTGGTCGAGAACAGGGGGAAACTGAGTTCACGTCCACATTTAATGGTTTGCAAGAACGGGGACACTCGGTCCACGTCCACTTTTGATGGTGGGTGAGAACGGGGAAACTGAGTCCACGTCCACATATGATGGTGTGTGAGAACAGGAGGAAACTGAGTCCACGCCCACATTTGTTGGTGAGTGAGAACAGAGGGAAACTGAGTCCAC
>NW_012114946.1:6857-7164 GCF_000951035.1 Colobus angolensis palliatus
GTCCACGTCCACAATTAATGGTGGCTGAGAGGAGGAGGAAACTGAGTCCACGTCCCCATTTGATGATGGGTGAGAAAGGAGGGAAACTAAGTCCATGTCAGCAGTTGATGGTGGGCGAGAACAGGGTGAAACGGAGTCCATGACCACATTTGTTGGTGGGCAAGAACGGGGAAACTGAGTACACGTCCACGTTTGAAGGTGGGTGAAAACATGGAAACTCAATCCACGTCCGCATTTGATGGTGGGTGAGAACGGAGAATCTGAGTATACCTCCACATTTGATGGTGGGTGAGAACGGGGAAACTGA
>NW_012114946.1:7792-8028 GCF_000951035.1 Colobus angolensis palliatus
TCCACATTTGATGACGATGAGATCGGGGAAACTGAGTCCACGTCCACGTGTGATGTTGGGTAGGAACAGGAGGAAACAGAGTCCAAGTCCACATTTGATGGTGGGTGAGAACAGAGGGAAACTGAGTCCACATCCTCTTTTGCTGGTGGGCGAGTACAGGGGGAAACTGAGTCCACGTGCACATTTGATGATGGGCAAGAACGAGGAAACTGGGTCCACGTCCACATTTGATGGTG
>NW_012114947.1:0-2569 GCF_000951035.1 Colobus angolensis palliatus
CTGACTGTCTAATAATGGTTCTGTAATTCATGATATTTTTCATATCTGTGTTTGTATCTTCACAAATACTTTTATTTTATTTTCTAATTATTCTAATTTACATAAAATCAAACATTCATTCTTATTTCCTTTTCAAAAATTGAAAACAGGCATGAAGAAAATTACCTAGCTTCTTAATTCTACTCCCAGGTTTAAGCGGAAAGGTGTCAGTAACATGCTATGCAATTGTGCAGCACATCATGTGTGTGCATGTGCCTGTTGTATATACTGTAAACTCACTAATTTGGTATCATCATGAACTTGCATATCAGTATGTGTAACAGACATATTGGGATAAATATTTAAAAGTGTTTTATAAAGGTAAAGTGAATTTCATTGAATGGAATTAAAAAAAAAAAACTCCACCTTTGTCTTTGTAAAATGATATTCCTTTCCTCAGAGACTTTAGAACCCTTGCCGTTTAATGGAGAATGGGAGGTTTCTATGTTTCTCTCTTGAATAATTTGTTTATTCTAAAGAACTTTTTACTTCCTTACTTCTGAAGGATGCACTTCTTTTGGGGCTTTTGATGATTTTCTTAGTTTGTATGCATTTAAAATGTCTTTCTTTATTGAAGTTCCTTCTTTATTCTCTATTTATTCTACCTCTAGAAGTCTAAATAATCTGTTAGATATTTTTTTCCTTTCACAAGTTTACTCTTTTACTTCTATGGTTTCTGTTGAAAAGTCAGCTATCTTATTAATTCACCTTTGCATTTAATGTTCACCCCTAACAGCTTTTAAAAGACGTTCTCTATGCCTTTGGAAGTAAAATAGTTTGACAAGTGCTTTGGGAAGTATGTTTACATATGCCTGATTATGGTTTGGTTTTCTTTGCAGGGTTAGCTGAGACTCTTGATTCTGTGATTTGATGTCTTTCATCATCTAGGAAAGTTTTTGATAAACATTTTGTTAAATTCTGTTTCTACTATTTATTTCTGCTTACCTGTTGTGAGAAGGATTTACGTATTTTACATTATTACGACTTCGTAGGGTTTCCTCCTTACTCTCTGATCCTAATTATACCTGTTAGTCCTATTGATATGGCCCTTAAATGTATCTGGTGGGTTTTGTTTGTTTCCTATTTTTTTTGTTGTTTGTTTCAATTCAGATATGTTCCATGGATCTGTCACTGAGTTTAGTAATTCTGTTTCTCTTTTGTCCAGTGTACTGTAAACACAACTCCAGATAGTTTACATTCAGTTATCACATAATCATGAGACTGAATAGATTAGAACTCTCTGTTAACACTATTGAAATTTTCCATGTTATTTATACTTTTCTTCATTTCTTAAGGTTACTTTGAGATACTTTACATAAACTTCAATATCTGAATCATCATTTATACATCTGATTTTATATTTGCATTTTCCTTCATTACCATTCATACTTTTCTACATCTTTGCACACACTGTATGCTGGAAATTTTGTATAGGAGAACAACAGATGATCTAGATGACACTCCCAAAAGATACAATTCCAGTTTTACTCTATTCAAATGAAAACATGAGCCAGGTCTATCAAGAGATGATGACTCATTCTCTCTTGTCTACCCTGCGATAATACCCCCAGACTTCAGACTAGCTCCTGCTAGAGCTGTGACTCTTCACACAGGACAGACAGTGGGAGCGTTAGTTCTGTACTGAAAAGATTTTGAGGTTTATGTATAGGGTTCTCAAACCAAAGAGCTTCAAAGATTGCACATTTCTTGAGGACTAGCATATCTTTAATGCAGACTCACTCTCTCCACTAGGACTTTATGCACCATTAACTTTGAGGCTGCAGATGTTTTCATATCACCATTTAAAACCTTGTGTCATAGTTCCCAGCACCTCCAGTGTATTTAGCAAATATCTCATATTCTAAAAATGTCATTTTCCTCTTTTTCACATCAGAGTCCCACAGCCTGATCTGAACATGATCCTTAGAACTGGCAATTACACATTGCAAACAAAGCAGCCAGTAACCCTCAACTCACCATGAGCAGACATACACTCTGTGCAATTTTATTTTAGCACATTTTTGCTGTTTCACACCTCTTTGTTGTCTTCAGAATTTTTTTTTTTTTGTCCGATTTAACTGACTGGTTCTAGCTATTGCAGGGCAGCATTGCCCTTCCATAGTCTAGTGGATGCAACCTATATCCCCATACATTCTAGTGAGAAATTGAAAAGTATGTTTGAAAATACCCAGTTTATAATTCCTGCTTCAGTCCTCAGTCCCTACTCTTTTCTTCAGTTCTTCTGGTGTGCCTTGCTACAGATTTCACTTTTATGACCTTCCACAACCAAGTAAACCTCTCTTTAAGTCCGAAAATAATTATTACTAATAGAAGTTTTGATAACAGGGCAAAGTAATGTTTGTTCCTAGTCAAAGTTTAATGACAATATTGGCTTTACTGCCACTGAGGCACTGAGATCCCACAAGGCCCTGTAAAGATCTTATTCTGAAATTTCAGAGATCAGTTTCATCAGCTTTCAGAATGAACCATAGACGCTGGTGCCCTGTGAGATCACTTGGGTCAATATGTA
>NW_012114947.1:8649-8961 GCF_000951035.1 Colobus angolensis palliatus
CTGGCTCAATACTTATCAGAATGACAGTCACAATAATAGGTATCAAAAAGATAATGTTTAAAACTATAATGACTTGTTAACTTTAATATGTGTTGCGAAAAAAATTGATTTCAATCCCACGCTAAAAATTTTCTCAGCAGGATACCATTGTCAATTTGATGTTTGAGGAGGAAATGCTGAACAATGAGTCTTAAAAGCCTTCCCACCTTCAAAGGTAGAGAGTAAAGAATGTCCAAAATCCAAGGCTGTATTTCAGAAAGAAAAATATATAGTAATAAAAAATACTAAGTTTGATAGCACTAAACACTATGT
>NW_012114947.1:11544-11904 GCF_000951035.1 Colobus angolensis palliatus
CTGACCTTGTGATCCGCCCGCCTTGGCCTCCCAAAATGCTGGGATTGCAGGCGTGAGCCACCGCGCCCGGCCGATTTTTGCATTATTTTAAGTGAGATGATATGCATAGTATGAGTCTGAGTATCATAACATATTCTACATTCTAAGTGGTGATCATTGCAGGAGCTCAGCCGTATATATTATGAGCCGTTGAATGGTGTCCCTAAAGCCACTTCAGGTGTGTCAGAACCTAGAGGAACTGTTTACTCATGGTTACAGTTTATTACAATTGAATGGATACAGATTAAAGAGAGCCAAGGCCAAAAAAGCATGGAGACAAGTTCAGGAAATGTTCACAGGTAAACCAAGAAGAAGAGGAGG
>NW_012114947.1:11954-13308 GCF_000951035.1 Colobus angolensis palliatus
AGGAATAGATGAATGAATATATATACACATACATATATGGAATATATGGACAAATTAATAGATATGAGAATGGTGTACAGAAGTTACTTAATTCCCATTGTAGCTGTCCATATACAGGAGAGTTTAGTCTGGGTCTCATTTTCCTAAAATATGAGATAATACATATTATTGATATTTTGAGCACCATTTCAGTTCTAAGCTAATTCCCTGACCAAAGCAGTGGTAATTGAATGAAAGCAACATATAACTTAAGCATTTATTCTTGTTTTTCTGAGTAAAAAAATCAAATCCTGAAATATTTATGAGACTAAAACAAACACAATAATCCAACATCTATAATAAACTATGACATGGATCTTTTTATTTATAAAAATAGATGATAATTTTAGACAAATTAGCTACTATTCAGGCAGAATATTTAAAAAATCTGATAATGTTTTACAACTCTTTTTTCTCCTTAATTTGGTTTCAGTACCTTTAGGCTATTTGCACTTTCCAGATGTTTAAGGAAGCAAAGCAACTGGAAGTGGTAAATAAATGCTTCTTAAATTTAAGTAGACCTTAAATAGAGACTTGTTGTATTATAATTTTAGTTAAATAAATACTTAACAGATTACTTTTTTCTAATCTAAATGGAAAACCAGCATCAAATACATATAGAAGCCATGCAATTTTTCATGACTTTTTCAAACTACAAAATAAAAGTTCAAAATTATGATATGACATTTGATTAATTTTTGCATTATTTTACTTTATGATAACTTTTGGTATTGCATGCCAACTAAAGTTGTTTTCCAGGACAATTAGATTATATCATGTTTTGATTTGTAGGCTTTTGAGAAAGGTTATTATAAAATTATTTTGTGCAAACTAAAAATAAATCACATTAGATTTAAATTTCCACTTTTCCTAATTGAGTCTAAAGCATATGATTGACACATAATACTAAATGTGGTATAGTTTCTTAGAATCGTCAAGAACAATGATCTCCTGGAATTAGAATCAGATATATTGATTGTACTGATGCTCAAGAGAAGTGCTGATCAGACATCAATAATTCATACAACTATGGCTGATGGCATATTGTCAGCAAAGAACAGAGCTAGTTAGACATCATCCATATTGTTAGAGCAGTAAATATTATTGTTTTATCTCAGAGCATGCTCTCATCCCCTTCTGTTCTTATGCCCTATACCTACTTATGCAAACATTTGTGTGTGCCATTTCAATCAGGAATAACATTAATCTTTGTTTCATATTCAAAAATATGATTGTCTTTCATATTCACAGATGACAGCTTTGAGGATTTTACTCCAAAATGATGTGAATGAAGGAATCAATGCTTTGCTTTTTT
>NW_012114948.1:0-269 GCF_000951035.1 Colobus angolensis palliatus
CCAAACTCTCTGGTTCTACAGCACATTCTTTTAAACTCTCTGTATGCTATATCTCTTCATTATCACATTTTGGAAGGAATTGCTTTACATGATCCAGTGTCCATTTTTACTCTTAGAAGAGGATAGATGGCCAGGCACAGTGGCTCACACCTGTAATCCCAGCACTTTTGGAGGCTGAGGCGGGTGGATCATCTGAGGTCAGGAGTTCAAGACCTGCCTGATCAACATGGTGTAACCCCATCTCTACTAAAAATACAAAAAAGTTAGTC
>NW_012114948.1:319-1630 GCF_000951035.1 Colobus angolensis palliatus
ACCACTAGACTGAAATCCCATCACCTTTGCCATATTCTATTCATTAGAACCCATTCCCAGTTCCTGCTCACACTCAGAGGGGATTAACACCAGGACGTGAAGATCGTGAGGGATCATTAGAGAGCCTTTTGCTCACACATTCCATAAAGCAGATCCTCATTTTCTGATCAGGATACTAAGGACACCAAACGTGGGACAACCTGCCTGATGTTCCACCATGGGTAAGTGGCAAAGTCAGGCTTCTCACCCAAACTCTCTGGTTCTACAGCACATTCTTTTAAACTCTCTGTATGCTATATCTCTTCATTATCACATTTTGGAAGGAATTGCTTTACATGATCCGGTGTCCATTTTTACTCTTAGAAGAGGATAGATGGCCAGGCACAGTAGCTCACACCTGTAATCCCAGCACTTTTGGAGGCTGAGGCGGGTGGATCATCTGAGGTCAGGAGTTCAAGACCTGCCTGATCAACATGGTGTAACCCCATCTCTACTAAAAATACAAAAAAGTTAGTCAGGCGTGGTGGCGGGCACCTGTAGTCCCAGCTACTTGGGAGGCTGAGGCAGGAGAATCACTTGAACTCAGGAGGTGGAGGTTGCAGTGAACTGAGATTGTGCCACTGAACTCCAGTCTGGGTGACAAAGTGAGGCTCCGTCAAAAAAAAAAAAGCGAGTGAATAGGCACAAAACAAGTTATAGGCTAGAATGGAACCCATAGTTTTAGGTTTAAGAAAATCTGAGGTGAATGTTTGCCTTGCAATATTGACTTTCAGGGTTGGCATTCCGTTAATATTTATTGAGTGAAAGAGTCTACCACACTGTATAACACAAAAACATTAATATCACTGGCTAGAATCACAGAGTCTTGACATATGCTATATTTGGATCTTGGAAGACTTAGTTGCTCTGCATGAAGTCAAACTTAAAATTTGCTGTTCTCAAGAGACTTAGGAGCTGACATGCTAAACTTACATGAAGTATTCCCTCTGCAGTGGAAGTCAATCAGATTTGGAAGAGGAAGCTAATCCAGTTATATCCTCCTAATGAAACTCACCACTGTAAACAAAAATTATCACTTTAATTAAAGATTACTTGATAGCTATTTGAGAGTCAGTCAGTTGTTCTCCTTCCCATAACTTTAGGAGAAGGCACTCTATATGGGTTAGCAATGTATCCTCCAAGAGGAGAAGAACACAGGCAACAAAAAGACAAACACGGGAATATTTGGAATAAAGTTGACATTAGTTGATCATGAATGGATCAATAATAATAATAAAATAACAAAGATGGTTATTAAACATGTATATCTTT
>NW_012114948.1:6650-9202 GCF_000951035.1 Colobus angolensis palliatus
TATCATGCAGAGCAAACCTAGAATTTTTGTTTTATTTTATTTTACTTTATCTTATTTTGTATTTTGTTTTATTTTATTTTATTTTTTGAGATGGAGTCTCACTCTGATGCCCAGGCTGGAGTGCAGTCATGCGATCTTGACTCACTGCAACTTCTGCCTCCCGGGTTCAAGCAATTCTCTGCCTCAGCCTCCCAAGTAGCTGGGACTACAGGCACCTGCCACCACGTCCAGCTAATTTTTGCATTTTTAGTAGAGACGATCTTGGCCAGGCTGGTCTTGAACTCTTGACCTCATGATCCACCCGCCTGGGCTTCCCAAAGTATTGGGATTACAGGCGTGAGCCACCGTGCCCGGCCTAGAATTCTTTTAGTAAAGAGTGAGGGAGAACTATCACTTCTTCTGCTCACCTCCAAGAAGTGCACATGAATCTTTCTATCACTTTTTTGTTCATGGCAACTCAATGGATTCCATCACATAGGCATAGAGAAGCTTTAGTGGACAGCTACTATTGACAATGCTGAACTTTGTTTGGTTAAAGGCTGAATTTCTGCAGCTCTCATCAGTGGAGTTTAGAAGAAAGAATTTGACTTACTCTATCGTTTAGCCTATTTGTTTTTCCAGCTATATTTGGAAGCAAGTATCATGGGTTAAAATAAGTAAAAGGTAAGAGATCAAAATATCTGGCTTTGAATCTCAGGTAAATGAGTAACATGATTTATTTATTTTGGATAAGTTAACATATCTCTCTTTTTCAGTACCTCTGTATCTAAATTGCAGGAATTTTTATAGCCCTTTATTTGTGGTAAAAACACATTTAATGGTGAGTGGCTACTAATGTTATACTAAAAGGGCTATGATTTCTGATCAAGATGGCTTGCTTTAGATTTTCATGTTTTGAAATATTCTGCTGTTCCAAAAAATATATAATCTAATGTGTATATTTAAAGAAAAGCCTGTTTCTATTTTATAAGGCAAAACATACATCTTTGGAGACCATATATTCTTAAAAACAAAACAAAAAGCGAAAGTGGGTAAGTGGGGCTGAAACTCTTCACTTAGCAAGCACTGAAAGCAGAAGCGGCTGGAGCCACACATCTCACAGAATACGGAGCAAAAGAATTGCTCCAAGAGAGTCAACGAGTTGGAGGCTGAATTACTGCTGGAAACCAGGAACTGGAGTAGGACTTTCCCAGACTCTATGAGGAAAAGAAAAATCAATCTCCTGCCACTGCTTCTATGCCTCCAGTTTCTATGGATCCAAAAACTTGTGAGATGAGAAGACATGAATACAACCTACCTTGAGACCAGAAACCGGACCAACTATCTTACTTTCTTTCCCCAACGATGGCCTCTCTTTTATTTTCAATATTACCTCTATCCACGTTCTTCCAGAAGGATATTGTTTAGTCTCTTAATTTTTAGTATCTCCTAAATTTTGAAAATTTCAAAACCATATCTCCAAATTCCAATTGTTTTCTGAAATCCATACTAGTTTTCTAAGTAGCTAGTTAGTTATTTATATCTAGAGACACTATAGCCACTCCAAATTCAATGTCTGCAAAATTGAACTGGAGAATAGATAATGATATAATTCTGGCTCTTGGGTTCAAAGACATCCTACATGGCGAATTAACAAGCATGATGCATTTGTCAACAAGCACCCACTGAAGATTCATCAAGATGCTTTGGAGTGTTATTTCATTCAAACTGACACATTTAGAGCGGCAATGTAAACTTGACTTTATTTTTTTAATTTTTAATTAATTTACTTTTGCTAGAGTAGTATACTTTGTAACTAGCAGTGAAGGTGAGTGAGTGTCTATGCACAGATGCAAATAATATTTACATTGCTATTAGGTCAAATACGAGGAGAGAGTTTCAGGACAAACAACCTGTTTGGATGGGCTTATTAGAATTGGTACTACGAAACTGGAAAACATAATATCCATTAAAAAAAGTTAATTATTTAGAATAATTTTTTCTGCTTCTCTTTCCATGGAATGTTCCACAGTGAGTTCTGCTTGACTGTGATTGACATCTGTCAAGTAGCATACTTCTAGATTTGAGGATTTTGCTGCCATTGAGAAGGCCCTTGATTGAGGAAACTCAACCTTGACCTCAATTAGTTCTAATTCTGTGGCCATAAATTCACAGAAGTCATTTTCTCATGGTTGTTTTCTTTTCTTCTGTATTTATTTACAGCTATTTTTCTTCCTTTTTTCCAACCTTGTATTTTTTTAGCTCTCCACAACCCCTTTATTTCCTGCTACTTCATAGCAGAGTTGTGAGGCCAATATACTTCTTTCTTTATGAATTACCCAGCCTCAGATATTTTGTTATAGCAGCACAAAATGTACTAAGACAAATGATTTATCAGTTTCTTTAAAAAATTAAAAATACAGGCCAGGCACAGTAGCTCACTCCTGCAAACTCAGCACTTTGGGAGGCCAAGGCAAGTGGGTTGCTTGAGCTTGAGGAGTTTGAGACAAGCCTGGATAACATGGCAAAATTCTGTCTCCACAAAAAAAAAAAAGAAAAATTAGCTGAGTGTG
>NW_012114949.1:0-1619 GCF_000951035.1 Colobus angolensis palliatus
ATCAGCCGGGCGAGGTGGCGGGCGCCTGTAGTCCCAGCTACTCGGGAGGCTGAGGCAGGAGAATGGCATGAACCCAGGAGGCGGAGCTTTTAGTGAGCCGAGGTCGTGCCACTGCACTCCAGCCTGGGCGACCGAGCGAGACTCTGTCTCAAAAAAAAAAAGGTCAGGAAACAACAGGTGCTGGAGAGGATGTGGAGAAATAGGAACACTTCTACACTGTTGGTGGGAGTGTGATCTAGTTCGACCATTGTGGAAGACACTGTGGCACTTCCTCAAGAATCTAGAACTATTCATTGATATTTTGCTATTTTTTTCCTTTATATAGGGACATGTTGAAAGATAGATAAATATAACCAAGTGTAAAAGTATGCGAAAGAGGATGTATAATGTGTGCACACATACTTCCATATATATTTTTTGAGACAGGGTGTCTGTCATACAATTAAAGGGTTGCTGGCCAGGTGTGGTGGCTCACACCTGTAATCCCAGCACTGTGGGAGGCTAGGCAGGCTGATCACCTGAGGTGTACAATGCACCCAGTCTGTGGTATTCTGTGGTAGCAGCCTGACATGGACTAAGACACCTCATAAGAAGAGGGGACGAGGACAGACACCCATCGCCCAGACTGGAGTCCAGTGGCACCATCTCAGCTCACTGCAACCTCCGCCTCCCGGGTTTAAGTGATTCTCTTGCCTCAGCCACCTGAGTAGCTGGGATAACAGGCGTCCGCCACCACACCTGGCTAATTTTTGTATTTTTAGCAAAGAGATGGAGTTTTGCTATGTTGCCTAGACTGGTCTTCAACTCCTGACCTCAAGTGCTCCACCTGCCTCAGCCTCCCAAAGTGCTGGGATTACAGGTATGAGCCACCGCGCCCAGCCAGAGGCTTTTATTTTCTAAAACAAAAATGTTTACAGTATCACACAACATCTTGATGGTTACAGAGACAGATAATTGTCATGAAACTAGGAATGATTGTCAGGAAACAATCTCACGCCAAAAGTAGGGGTAACTACTTTCTTTATTTGAGTCTTCCTCTAGGAGACCAAATAACAAGCCTTTAACTGTTTTTTGTTTGTTTTTGTTCTTTTTTTTTTTTTTTTTTTTGAGACGGAGTCTTGCTCTGTCACCCAGGCTGGACTGGAGTGCAGTGGCATGATCTTGGCCCACTGCAACGTCCGCCTCCCGGGTTCAAGCAATTCTCCTACTTCAGCCTCCCAAGTAGCTGAGATGTTAGGCACTTGCCACCATGCCTGGCTAATTTTAGTATTTTGTTGCACAGACTGGAATGCAGTAGCAGGATCTCAGCTGACTGCAACCTCCACCTCCCGGTTTCAAGCAGTTCTCCTGCCTCAGCCTCCCCAGTAGTTGGGATTATAGGTATGAGCCACCACACCAGGCTAACTTGTTTTTTTGTATTTTCAGTAGAGACGGAGTTTCACCATGTTGGCCAGGCTGGTCTTGAACTCCTGACCTCAAGTGATCCACCTGCCTCGGCCTCCCAAAGTGCTGGGATGACAGCTGTGAGCCACTGTGCCTGGCCAACAAGGCTTCCTTTAATTCTTTTTGTTTAATGTTTACCAGAAGGGATGACACAGTTGAAAAGTGGGCTTTTACAC
>NW_012114949.1:2989-3382 GCF_000951035.1 Colobus angolensis palliatus
TTTTTTTTGAGACAGAGTCTTGCTCTGTCGCCCAGGCTGGAGTGCAGTGGCGCGATCTCGACTCACTGCAATCTTCACCTCCCAGGTTCACGCCCGCCACCACGCCCAGCTAATTTTTTGTATTCTTAGTAGAGACGGGGTTTCACCTTGTTAGCCAGGATGGTCTCGATCTCCTGACCTCGTGATCCACCCACCTCAGCCTCCCCAAGTGCTGGGATGACAGGCGTGAGCCACCGCGCCCGGTCTAATAAACACTCAAAGTATGTTCAGTCTTCACGATTTTTAACAACAAGAAGACAGTAATGCTTTATATAATCAGCGAGAAATGGAGAACTCAAATACCCTTTTGTAAGATCCAGATTTAGCAGCAAGTGGTTTTTCTTCAGTTTCTTA
>NW_012114949.1:8712-9534 GCF_000951035.1 Colobus angolensis palliatus
TAGAGACGAGGTTTCACTGTGTTAGCGAGGATGGTCTCGATCTCCTGACCTAGTGATCCGCCTGTCTCAGCCTCCCAATAATTTCTTAATATCAATTTCAAGCAGTGGTTTTAGTAAAAGATATTCATAGGCCAGGTGTGGTGGCTCACACCTGTGATCCCAGCACTTTGGGAGGCCATGATGGGAGATTCACTTGAAGTCAGGAGTTCGAGACTGGCCTGGCCAACACAATGAAACTCCAGCTATACCGGAAATACAAAAATTAGCCGGGCATGGTGGCACGTGCCTGTAGTCCCAGCTACTTGGGAGGCTGAGGCAGGAGAATGGCTTGAACCCGGGAGGCGGAGCTTGCAGTGAGCCGAGATTGTGCCACTGCACTCCAGCCTGGGCGACACAGCGAGCCTATGCCTCAAAAAAAAAAAAAAAAAAAGTCAAGAAGAATATGTATCTGAAAGAAGCAATGAACCTTCATCCACCTTGAAATATTGTTACAATAATTGTGTAGCAAATTGATCGCCTCTGGGCGTCTTCGGAGCCTAGAGGAAAGGACGTTATTGCTCAAATACTTCTCTTTGTCTTATTTAAAAGAACTATGAGGCCAATTCTAAGGCCAATGATCTATTCCTAACATTAAATTCTGAAAGGAGTCTATGGTGTTTGTGTGCCTTCAAGGGACATTATGTAACAACACAAATAACATCTCTTTAAAAAGTGTTTCTAAAGCATCAAGAGAAAAAGTGGAACATATTTATAGGAGCAGAGCTGGAAACATCCAGTTTTCTCTGTTTCTGATGATTGAGGTTACCAGAGAGAGAGAGAGAG
>NW_012114950.1:0-1844 GCF_000951035.1 Colobus angolensis palliatus
GATTTAAGTTCTTATAGATTCTGGATATTAGATGCATAGTTTGTGAATATTTCTTCCCATTCTATAGGTTATTTGTTTACTCTGTTGATAGTTTCTTTTGCTGTGAAGGAGCTCTTTAGTTTAGTTAGATCCCGCTTGTCAATTTTTTATTTTGTTGCACTTGCTTTTGGGGACTTGGCCAAAAATTCTTTGCCAAGGCCAATGTTGAAAAATCTGTTTTCTAGGTTTTCTTCTAAGATTTTTATAGTTTGAAGTCTTATATTTAAATCTGTAATCCATTTTAAGTTAACTTTTATGTGTAGTGACAGGTAGAGGTCTAGTTTCTATCTTCTGCATATGGTCATCCAGTCATCCCGGCAGCATTTGCTGAATAGGGAATTCTTTTCCCATTGCTTGTTTTTGTCAAAGATCAGATGATCATAGGTTTGCAGCTTTATTTCTGGGTACTCTAAGTTGTTCCATTGGTCTGTGTGTCTGTTTTTATACTAGTACCATGCTGTTTTGGTTACTGTAGCCTTAGAATATAACATGAACTCAGGTAATAGGAGTCTCCAGCTTTGATCTTCTTACTTAGGATTGTTTTGGCTATTCAGACTCTGGTTCCATATGAATTTTAGAATAGTTTTTTCTAATTCTGTGAAAAATGATATTGGTAGTTTGATAGGAATACCATTGAATCTGTAAAGTGCTTTGGGCAGTATGGCCATTTGAATGATATGATTTTTCCAATCCATGAGCATGGAATGTTTCTCTCTTTATTTGTGTCATCGCTGGTTTCTTTCAGCCTCCTTCCATATGTTGTTCAGCTCCAGGTAATGTTGTAGGTGCTGGGGATTCCACAGTGAATGAAACAGGCAAAAGTCCCTGCTCTCATGGAACTTACATCCTCATGGGTTCTGACAGTTAACTGAAATAAAAGGTAACATATATACCACATTTGAAGGGGGTATTGCTGTGGAGAGAAATAAAGCAGGGAAGGAGGATTTGGAAGACCTAGTTTTCTATTATGATGGAGAAATTTCCATTTGTAATGTGATTTCCAGTAAGAATTCTGAAGGGACAGAAAGCCGGGAGGGTAGGTGTGACAGGAAGAATTCTAAAACTAACCCCCATGAATCTCCCTGTGCAGGAAGCTGAAGACAGAGGCTTACTTGAGCCCAGAAGTAAGTTCAAGGCCTCAGTGAGCTATGATCGTACCACTGCGCTCCAGCCTGGGCAACAGAGACCCTGTCTCTGGAAAACAAAGTATGCCATGATGATGAATGTCACTTACCATGCATTTTTATGCTTATGCTAAATAGTTGTGAAATAGTGCCAAATTTTTGTAAAGTAAGTTCCTAGAAGTGAATTTGCTTTTGCAAAAGGGTGTGTTACACTTTCTATTTTAATATGTATTCTCAATTGCCTTCCTGTAAGGTTATTTAGTTTATTTAGTTTATACTTCTCTATACAGTGTACAAGATTATACATTCCCAATACTGGATACGCCTATTCTTTTGATCTTTTTCAGCCTAAGAGGAGAAAATGGCATTTCTTTAAATTTTTCATTGCAGATGAAGGTGAAGCACTTTTTATCAACTTGTTAGTCATTTATATCTTTCTTCTGCGAATTACTAGTACAGTTGCTTTGCTTGCTTTTCTATTTGTGTGTGCGTCTTTTTTCCTCAAAATTTGTGATAGCTCTTTTTGGTTTTCTTTTGGTTTTTATTTTTATCAAAGCTCTGTGTGCCCATAATCAGGTATGCAGAGATCCTGATGAGCAAAGCAGTCAGTCCGGCCTGAGAGCTCTGCGTCCTGCTCCCCAGAGTCAAGCATTTTCAAGTCGCCTTGTTGATTTTTTTTTT
>NW_012114950.1:3319-4712 GCF_000951035.1 Colobus angolensis palliatus
TTTCACTTAGCATGATGTCCTCCTCAAGGTTCATCCATGTTATAGCATGTGTCAAAATTTCCTTCCTTTTTAAGACTGAACAAAATTCCATTGATTATATTTGCTATCATATTTTTAATTTCTATGATTTCTTTTTTGTTCCCTGAAATTTTTTATACCATCCTGTTCTTGTTTCATAGATATAATGTTACATATGAATTTCACTAAGGATTGTAGGTTGATTTTCTCACCAAATCTCTCTACGCAGATTGTTTCCTATAGTCTCTTTGTTCTATTGGTACCTTTAGGTCTCTGTCTTTATGCTTGAGGTTTGACTGCTCATGTTTAGGTGGAGGCTCTGCAAAGCTGACCCCTGCCTGGGCCTGTGTATGAGGCCTGCGACTATGGTCTTTGTAGTAGAGAGCTGTTCCTGTGGCATGTCCATGACGAACTCCTGATGTCAGTGTCTTTAGGTCCTTCCTCTTGGGCACATCCATTCCCCAGAGAAGGGCCTTCCAGTCTCCTGCTGGAGGCCATCTACCTGGCAATCAGGATTGAGGGACCTAATCAGAAAAGAGGCCTGGAGGTCAGGGACAGTGGCTCACCCCTGTAGTCTCAGCACTTTGGGAGGCTGAGGTGGGTGGATTGCTTGAGGCTAGGAGTTCAAGACCAGGCTGGCCAACATGGCGAAACCTCATCTCTACTGAAAACATTAGTGGCGCATGGCGGTGTATGCCTGTAGTCCCAACTGCTCGGGAGGTTGAGGCATGAGAATCTCTTGAACCTGAGAGGTGGAGGTTGCAGTAAGCCGAGATCGCGCCACTGCACTCCAGTCTGTGTGACACAGCGAGACTCTGTCAAAAAAAAAAAAAAAAGAGAAGAGGCCTAGGGATGGAGAGTGACTACCTCAGCCCTCACCATGTAAATTCACTTAATTCCCTTGTTTTCACTGAATCGCTCATGCCTCAACTGCTCACTATCCTCTGGGTGTGCACAGAAGAGACAGCATTTGGAGCTCTCGCTGCTCTGTAAACGGATCTCCAACCCAGTCTTCCTGTTTTTAACCACCTTCATCCCCCAACCTGAAGCACCTCTTGCCACCAATTTCCTGTGTCTTTGAGGGATTTTGCACCGTAAATCAGGTTGGGTCTTTGCCCTTCCCCACTGCTGGCTTGGTATTTCGTTTGCTTAGGTCTGTTATGTTAGTTATCTCTTGTGCATCGGACTTTTCAGCTGCCAACATTTTGTCTTTTTGTTTTCTTTCATGTTCCTGTTGTCCTTGTCAGTTAATGCCTTTTGGGGGGCAGGGAATTCCTTTCTGTGGTTTTCTGGGGCTTCATGAGGGAATGAGATTATGAGTGCCTGCGTTTCATTGCCATCTGCCTGGAGGCCTCAGAGAGCTTTATTCCTTTCT
>NW_012114950.1:5085-6801 GCF_000951035.1 Colobus angolensis palliatus
TGTGTCAATAAGGCTTGTTTTTGTTTTCATTATGATATTAGTGAGCTCTAAAACCCTGTATCATCTGTATATAGTAAAAAGTGCAATAGGTATTTATTTTACCACCTTCTATAGTAGGATTAGTGACATAATTAATTCTTAGCCAAAGAGAATGTTTTATACTCTAGGTGCAAAACTCTATCCAATCTGACAAATGAAAACCTGAAAACCCCAAAATGTTGTTGGGTAGAAGTTGGGAAACCTTTCATTTAAGCTTCTGACAACTTTTGTGAAAAGTTTAAAAGTGGAGACTTACATTTTCCCTGGAACTGATGCTCTTTTGTTTGGTGAAAGTCCTCTGAAAGGACCTGTTAAGTTGCATAGAGGTAAGGCTAGGCCCCCACTTGTTCTCAGGGCTCAAGGCCTGAGCAGCCCAAGGCCCATCAGTGGTCCCAGTTACCTCAATGGGAGCTCATGTGTCCCCTGTCCCCATGTAGCCATTTGATCTGCTGGATTCTGAGTCAAGTGCATTGAAATCTCTTACTCTGACTGTGGTTTGTGTCAAAAGCTTTGATTGCTGAGAGATTATGTTCCAGATATTTTGAAGCATACATAAAGGTTCCTTGCTCTATCTTCTTGGTGGTTTTTACCTTTTATTTCAATTAATCCTTTTGATCTAGAAGCTTACATTTTATATACCAATATTGCTATTTCCATTTATGTTTTCTGTGCATTTTATGTTTTGCATTTATGTTATTTGCATGATATATCTTTATACTTTCTTTCTTTTCTTCTTATTTTTTCGCCAGAGATGGAGTCTTGCTGTGTTGCCCAGGCTGGAGTGTAGTGGCACTGTCATAGCTCACTGCAGCCTCCACCTCCTGGGCTCAAGTGATCCTCTTTTCTTAGCCTCCTAAGTAGCTGGGTCTACAGGTACATGACACCACACCTGGCTAATTCTCTTAAAAAATTTTTCAGAGACAGGGTCTTGTTATGTTACCCAGGCTGGTTTTGAACTCCTGGGCTCAAGAGATCCTCCCATATTAGTCTCCCCAGTTAGCTGGGATAACAGGTGTGGAGCCACTTTGCCCAGCTCCGTTATTTTCAGCCTTTCTTAGTTGCTTGTTTCAGGGTTATGTCTTATAAATAGTTTGGCTTTACATGTAATCTGAAAATTCCTCTAACAGGGCAGCTTAGTCTGTTCACATTTTCTTGTGGCTGTATGTGTTTTACCTCCTTCCTCTGTCTCACTTTAAATTTAGTAGACTTCTCTTGCTAGCTTCCTTCTTACTAATTCCCAGGCACCTAGCAGTGTGGTAAGGTGTGTGAGTTGAAGAAGTGGGAAAACCCAGGCCTGAGACTCTGAGGGGTCATCACAGTGGAATAATCATAAAGTTTAAAGCTAGAGTCTGTTTTTATTAAACTGAAGCAGAATCATAGGTCTTTTCCAATCCAACACATTTTTAAAAATGTAGAGCTACAGAGCCAGCTGCATTAGTGAGAAACAGCCCCATCGGCCCCCTTTGGGGTCAAAAGTCAGAATTGGAGGCAGGGCCTAGGCCAAGGTGCTCTTGCCAGGGCTGCTCTCTGGGGTAGAATGGAGGAAGAGCCGTGGGCAAGGGCCGAGTCCACTGGCCCTGTCACCAGGGGAGCTTCCCAAAGTCAGGGCCGTACCTGGGAGCAAGAAGGACTCCAAGACCTGCAGCAGATCTGGAGCACTATGAGCTGGAGGAGTCG
>NW_012114950.1:8594-10058 GCF_000951035.1 Colobus angolensis palliatus
ATTCTCGTGCCTCAGCCTCCCAAGTAGCTGGGATTACAGGCATGCACCACCATGCCCGGCTAATTTTGTATTTTTGGTAGAGACGGGGTTTCTCCGTGTTGGTCAGGCTGATCTCGAACTCCCGATCCGCCTGCCTCAGCCTCCCAAAATGTTGGGATTACAGGTGTGAGCCACTGTGCCTGGCCTTGAAGGTTACTTTTCTTGTGTAATCCTAACTTGATTTTGGAACAAAATTCCTGAGAATTAATTCTTCAGTTATTGCATATTATTTTCTTAGTACGGTTCTAATTCTGCTGACTACAGAGTCAGAAAGGGTTTTAAAACCATGGTGACAGGTGGTTTCCCAGCCAGAGCTATGGTTCTGGAAGACACGAGGAACCATCCTGAACCAGGATGGGAGTTGGGGTATGGAGAGGAGAAGGTAGACAGATGGATGCAGATGCAGAGTGGCTGACACATGCTGCAACACAGGTGGGTCTGAGGATGCTGCACTGTGCGAAATCAGCCCATCACCAAAGGGCCCATACTGTGTGGTGGAGGGGCCTAGTCACATGTGTGTCGTTGGGAGGCAGAGTCTAAGGTAGAAGAACCTCTTTGAGGGCAATTTGGCAGAATCCGTCAAAATGGATTCCACCTGTGTGCAGAGAGGTGCGTGGCAGGATAATTATTGCAGTAGTGTTTGTGATAACAGAAAACTGGAAACAACCTAAACGGGCTGCTGTCTCCATCCATGTGATGGACCTGCATGTGTCGTCAGAGAATGAAGTAGCGAATGGTGATGGAAGTAAAGCTAGCAGTGACATAATATTTGCCACGTGACTGACATTGTCTAAGTGCATCTAATCTTGACCACAATCCCATGAATTAGGCATTTTATATCCATTTTACAAATACGAAACTAAGGCAGCAAGAGGCTCCATGACTACTCAGAGTCACACTCTAGTAAGGGACAGAGCTGGGACTGAACTCCTGCTGTTGGGCCCAGCATCCAGTCCCTTGGTCTCTACACTGAAACGCTTCCTCCAGATGTCATGAAAGATCTAGCTCTGTATCTCATGGTAAAGGTGCAGAACATGCCGCCATCTGCATAAAAGAGAGAAATACACATACATGTTTGGGTAAGTGCAGGGCAGTGCTGTCCTGTAGAACCTTCTGTGATGACGGGAATGTTCTAGATCTGTGCTGATCAACCCTGTAGCCACAGGTGGCTGCTGAGCACTTAAAAGATGTGCCTGATGTGACTGAGAAGTAGAATTTTCATTTTATTTAATTTTAACTAATTTAAACAGCCACATGTGGCCAGTGGCTGTCGTATGGGGCAATGCAAGGTAGAATATAGACAGACGGATGTTAAAGAAAAGATAACCGGATTTTGTGGTTTGCAAACCGTACTTTTAAAAAAGCTTCTGCAGATACATCATTGGAAAAACGGATTTCATAACTGTTTATTTCAGAACCACTAAT
>NW_012114951.1:0-1362 GCF_000951035.1 Colobus angolensis palliatus
CTGACCTCATGATCCGCCCGTCTTGGCCTCCCAAAGTGCTGGGATTACAGGCTTGAGCCACCGCGCCTGGCCTTTCCTTAGTTACTTAATTTTGCTTTGCAATTACATAAAACCTAATGTTCCAAAGTCAAAACTACCAAACAGGGTACATCCAGAAAACTCTACCTTCCCACCCCACCCTCAGCACCCTTCCCCTGCCTTCTCTTTTTAGGAAACCATTTTAATTTATTTTTGATTTCTTTCTCCCTTGTTTGTGCTTGAAAACATAAACAAATACTTAACTATTTTCGTATTTCTAACTCTTCTTGTGCCATCTGTAAAATTGCTTTTTGCAGGCTTAAAAATGTAGCCTACAGTCCAAGCACAGTGGCTCATGCCTGTAATCCCAGCACTTTGGAAGGCCAAAGTGTGCAGATCATATGAGGTCAGGAGTTCAAGACCAGCATGGCCAATATGAAAAAACCCCGTCTCTACTAAAATTACAAAAATTAGCCAGGGCGTTGGTGGCATGCACCTGTAATCCCAGCTACTCATGAGGCTGAGACAGAAGAATCACTTGAGTCTGGGAGGCAGAGGTTGCAGTGAGCTGAGATTGCGCCACTGCACTCCAGCCTGGGTGACAGAGCGAGACTCCATCTCAAAAAAAAAAAAAAAAAATGTAGGCTAGAGATTATTCCCTATGCAGTTCTCTGCTGTGTGAATAGCTCTGGTTTAGTCAACCAATCCCCAACTGATGGACATTTGCAGTTTTTCCTGTATTTTCCTGTAAATAACGTCAGCATGAATGGCTTTTTTGCAAGTCTCTTTTTTTTTGAGATGGAGTCTCGCTCTGTCGCCAGGCTGGAGTGCAGTGGCACGATCTTAGCTCACTGCAACCTCCGCCTCCCGGGTTCAAGCGATTCTCCTGCCTCAGCCTCCCGAGTAGCTGGGATTACAGGTGCCTGCCACCATGCCCGGCTAATTTTTTTGTATTTATTAGAGACAGGGTTACGCCATGTTGGCCAGGCTGGTCTTGAACTCCTGACCTCAAGTGATCCACCCACCTCGGCCTCCCAAAGTGCTGGGATTAAAGGTGTCAGCCATGAAGCCCAGCCTGATTTTTAAATTTGGATCTCTGTTTTTTATCTTGAAAATCTTGTTAGTAAGGACATTAACATCATTATTTGTGCACATATAGTAGTAGAGGATAGTAATTGCACACACACACAATTTCAAAATAACAATACCAATATAATTATTAAGAGGATTCCTAAGTACTGTTTAAGATTCCTTGGTACTTCTTCTTGTCCTTAGGATGCACTGCACTAGGTAGGTAGATGAAAACTACTGTGTCTAAAATAACATGAAAAAATCCTTCAGTGT